>NC_061108.1:42563655-42653891 GCF_015104395.2 Macrobrachium nipponense
TCCTGTGATACGTAGACCAGCAAATTGCGAATGTAGGGCAATGCCATCGTGTTGGGGGTCTGCTTGCCATTGCCACATAGACATTAATTAGTGAAGCTTTAATCTGAATCCAATGTTACTTAATCATTTCTTATCATTACTAACAATACTGTCTTATAGGAAATGATTATGAAATCCTGTGAAATATTTAAAAGTACTATATCTTTATAATTTGCTAAACAAAACTTTCATAATCTGTACTGTTTGGTAACTAGGCAACCTCATTCACTTGTTATTCAAAGAATAATATATTTTGAGTCATAATATTTCTTTTGCCGGGAGATTAGATTTCGGAGTATTTCTTGAAAACTATCATTCTCCATTAAATCCATAAAATGTGTTTTTCTATGTAAGTAACTTACTAAGTAATTATACAGGTATTTTCAAGTAATTACACAGCTATTTTATATATAAGTAACTTACCAAGTAATTACACAGCTGTAAGTTTCTAACACTATAGCAGCTAAAAATTTGAAAATTTTTGGAAATCACCATAGTGCTCTTTTGTTTTGGTTGTATGTAGATCGCCCTGCCCACTTTTGGGGAAGAATAAGCACAACGTAGCTGAACAGAACAATTTGCATTGTCAACGACAATACATGGTTGTTGGGCAGCTCTGGAAAATTTTTATCACTGGATGGTTGTGGTTTTTTCACTGGTTGGGTGATGTATTCAATTACATACTTTGGTAGCGCTAATTAGCTTAGATTATTACTGATTTTGACCCTTGAATTTGACTTTTAATTGAATTATGTTGGTCTCTAGTTCCTCTAGTGCTAGATTTTGCAGCAAAGGCTGCAAAACAAGATTAATGTCTGCTAAATGTGCCGCTCATGCTATGTGTAATGAGTGCAGAGGACAGGTTTGTTTTTTTACTCTGACTTGTAACAAGTGTAAAGATTGGGATAAAGGGAAATGGCAATTGTTAGATGCTTATTTAATGAAACTGAAATGTGACAGAAGTAGGAAAGCGACTACTAGAGCCAAGGCTAAGACTGCTAGATGAGTTCACCTAGGATTGATAATATTGATGATGTGAATATTCCTGAGTCTGTTACACCTGTGACTGCCTTTTCTCCCATTAATAATTATGCGACTTTTCCCTCTACTCTGATTCCTGGCTCCCGTTCTTCAGAACCCGGTGCCATCGCCAAGCTCAAAAAATGGATAGATCATAAGTTTGGTATATTGGTCAGTACATCATCCCAAATTGGGACTTCGGTTAAAGTGTTAATAGATAAGATGAATAGTTTTAGTGAAATTGTAGAGGAGAAAGTGACTGTCTGTCCCACCGACGCTCCTAGACCAAGATCCTTGCTAAACTCCCCAGCACTTGTGAGGAAGCAAACTGGCAGTCCAAGTTAGGTCGGGGGGGTTTGCCAACATGTAGTTGTTCCCTCAAACAAGCCTGTTGAACGTATATGCATCACAGGACTCATTATGCAGCTATTGGAAAGGCACCCGGATGGATGTGCATACGCTTTTGTCAAGTGACTTGGACACAGGTGTTTATAGAGGACGTAGCAAACGTTTTGCTAATGTATCCAGACTGCTGAAAAGGCCAGCTACACCGAGAGATGATTCTTCTTCGTTTGGGAAACGTGTGAAAGAGTGAGAGCACAATTCTCTCCCCTCTTGTAGTTTTTGGAAGAGCCCTCACCAGGTTCCGGTTAGCTTGGCTCCAAAGAAAGTGTCCGAGTAACCTGTAAAAGATCGCATTGTACATTCTAAACATCAAGTGTATGATATATGACGCCCGACAGTCGAGCGATAGCAGTCAGCGCACCCCATATATGGGTGTGCAGTATTAGAGCCCACAATATCAAAGCGTCCAGCGCCCGATAGGATAAAGCAAAAGTGTCCAGCACCCGATAGTGTAAAGCACAGGTGTCCGGCACCCAAGTGTTCTTCGGTCAAACAACCAGTCTACAAACGCACGGAAGATTGTCCAGTGCCCGAATGTATAGTCTGAGCGCTGGGTGGCTGAACGCCACTCAGTAAATGACTATTATGTTCCTCTTGAACAGGAGAGTTCAGGTGTATTACAGAAAAGGACAGTGTTAGAACGACCAATTGCCGAGCGTTCGGTATCCGATCGTTCAGTGTATGTTAAACACATTCCAGTGGAAGCAGAGCCCAGGTGTCCAGCATCCACTCACCTGCGATCAAAGGTACAATCGGAAGAAGGCTTACAATTAAAACGGCGACTGAGATGTATCTTGAACCTACTCCAGAATCCCTCAATCCAGAATCCCTCAACAACTACTCAGAATCCTCAGGAGGTGTTAGAAGATGTTTCATCAGCTTTGTCGGATGAAGATGATGAGGAACAGGAGCAACTGACTTCTGATTTTTAATTTCTTCTATGGTATTTCCTCATTTGCTAAACCTCCTTTTACTCCACCTATACATCTTCCCTAGGATAGGTGTTTATGACGCTACAACTTTCAGGAACGGCAGTTCTTCCCGAGGTGGTATTGTCCTTTTCGTTCAAGAAGGCGTTCACCAAGATTGATTCTTGGTTAGCTTAGAAGCATGAACTAGGCAAAGCGACTTTCTATGCACCTCCATAGCAGGGGGGGGGGGGGTTGTTTTTAATGAAAGTTGTTTTGGTGTATGTTTTTAATGGTGATGTAAGTGTTAATACTGGTCTTTTGTTGAACTATGCCCAGGACAAGGGCATTTATTTTGTTCAATTATGAGCTTTGGCAACAAGCAGAATTATCCCATGTTTGCAAAGCACTCTCTAAACTTATCTCCCTCACCAGGTAAGGTTACAACAAGCACTTATCAGTGCTAGCTTATTTACTATTTCATGTAAAGTTCTGTCTTGAATATTAGTTTTGAAATAGTTTCTGTCCATGTATCCCACCGCCTGTCAATTTGGGATTCAGCTGTGTAATTACTTGCTAAGTTACTTATATAAAAAAGGGATTTTGACGAAGGAAAAATCTATTTCTGGGCAAGGGCCCGTGTCGCCCAGTGAAATGTCCCTTTAGCACACATTTCTAAGGTAAATTAATGCTAACATACCAGAGAAAAGCTAAAATGGAAATGCCAGAATATACTGGCTCGCTCACCTTATATATAAAGGTGTCGGTATGGTTTCTGGGACGAGTGAAACCACTACCACGGGTCTCTTACCATTTAGATTCATCCCTCTTCGAAGTCCCTCTACCAAAGAGGGGCCGATCTAAGGCCCACTTCAAGTGTTAGTGTGAGAGTTTGTGTGAATGTAGGCTGCAAGGTGAGGATACCGAAGGCTTCGGTTGATCCTCACACTGTATGTCGTAAGTGTAGAGGGTTTGAATGTTCTTTGGCTAATACCTGTCATGAGTGTGAAAGGTTGAATGCTGAAGAATGGAAGACTCTAACTTCTTACTTGAAGAAGTTAGAGAGGGATAGAATTAGACGGGCTGCATCAAAGGGTGTGAGTACAAGGCCTATTGAGCCTTTTATTGAGTCTAACTCTCCTGTACATAATGTATTTGATTCTCCCTCTGTATCGGGGCCCTCACAGGCTTTGCAATCAGATTCGGCCTCTGAAATCGCCGACCTGAAGGCTACTATTCATAGGATGAGATCCAAAATGGCGGTCCTGCAAGGTAAGGAAAGTGACAGTGACTTGTTCAGTGAAGTGAGTGCTCCCAGTGTTGTGGAGGGGGCGTTTGACTGTCTCTGGGGGGGGGGGGGGGGGCGGACGCTCCCAGGCCTAGACGCTTCCAAGCTCTAGCCCAGAGGAGAAGGAAAGTTGAAAGCCTTACGGAGGTCGTGAAGAATCCCCAACGGTCAGGCGTCCCTTCAGCAGGCTCTGTCTCGCAACAGACTGCTCAGGACCGCTTCAGAAAAAGCGTCCTGCGAGAGTGTTTCTCTTCGTCTGCTTCTCCTTCACCTAAACGAGGGTGGAAGGACTCGGATCTTTCCAGGCCCCTGAAAAGTCATTGGAAAGAACCTTCTTTAATCTCGAGCCCCGAGCGCTTCTCTGATGAAGCTCCCTCCTCGATCAAGAAGGCGAAGGTAGTATCGACGTCTCCCTGCATGGACATAGCTGATCGTACCCCTTCGAGGTCTCCCTCTCCTCCCATTGAAGAGGACGCTGAAGAAACTTCTAAGAGGATCCTACTAGCTGTTCAAGAGCAGCTACCCTCCTTGGTCGGAGTTCTTGCTAGAGATCCTCCTCGCAAGAAGGACGTTGCGCTTCCTGTTAAGAAGTCTCGTGGTAGGGAAGGACTCTCAAGCTACAAAGTCTTGACAGCCCTTCTGCTTCAGGAATATGGGGACGCGTTAACTCCTGCCGCTCCTCCTTCTCCGCGCTCTCTGTTTTCGAGTTCAAAGGTCCGTAAGTCTTCGTCTTTCCTGAAAATGAGACCTACCATCTCTATGAAGAGGGCTCTTCAGTCTCTTAATGCATGGATGGAAACGAAGAAGGATCTTGTCAGGACGGTCTTCTGCATGCCCCCAGCGAGACTCGCTGGCAGAAGGGGCATTTGGTACCAAACGGGGGAGAATATGGGTCTCTCTCTCCCATCCTTGGCTGAAGCAGACTTCTCTACATTAGTTGATTCTTCAAGAAGACATGGACTGAACTCTGCTCGCGTGACTTGGGGCATTTTGGAGCTGGATCATCTCCTCAAGGGACTCTTCCATGTTTTGGAAGTTTTCAATTTCTTGGATAGGTCCCTTGGGGTGATGTCTAAGAAGGCGCATGACTCAGAGGGTCTCGACCCAGAAGTCCTTCTTTGTATCTTGTCGTGCATCGACAAGGCAGTACAAGATGGCTCCTTAGAAGTCTCCTCTCTATTTGGAGCTGGACTGCTGAAGAAGAGGACGGTATTCAGTGCTTTTCTGACCAAGGCGGTCTCCCACTCTCAAAGAGCAGCACTGATTTACGCTCCCATGTCTGACTTTTTGTTTCCTTCTCAGTTGGTGAAGGACATTTCCCGCTCACTAACTGAGAAGGCGACGCAAGACCTTCTCCTTCAGTCTTCAAGGAAGAAGAGACCTGCTGCAACGGTTGAGAAGAAAGGGCCAAGTACGTCTCTTCAGCCCTTTCGAGGAGGCCCTCCCTCCAGAGCTCCCTCAAAAAGGAAGGCTCCTGAGAGGAGAGGTAGATCTGCCTTCCGTCCCTTTAAGAAGGGAAAGTGAAACTACGCGCCTCCAAACACCAGTAGGTGCCAGGCTCCTAGGATTTGCGGAGGCCTGGGCACGCATCAACACGGACGCTTCTTCAATGTCTGTGATAAGGAAGGGATACTGTATCCCCTTCCAGGACAGTCCTCCCCTGACTTCAACTCCGCGGGAACTGTCCGCCAAATACAAGGACCCTGTGCTGAGGGATACTCTTCGACTAATGGTGGATCAGATGTGGGACAAGAGAGCGATAGAACTAGTGCTGGATCAAAACTCTTGGGGTTTTACAATCGCCTTTTCCTGGTTGCAAAGGCCTCGGGGGGCTGGAGACCAGTTCTAGACGTCAGCGCTCTGAACAAATTTGTTCAGAAGGAGAAGTTCTCCATGGAGACTTCTGCCTCAGTCCTTTCGGCTCTGTGCCAAGGAGATTGGATGGTGTCCCTGGATCTCCAGGACACCTATTTTCACGTCCCGATTCACTCTTCGTCGAAGAAGTACCTCCGTTTCATGACGGGGGGGAAGGATCTTTCAGTTCAGGGCCTTGTGTTTCGGCCTGTCCACAGCTCCTCAGGTCTTCACAAGCCTGATGAAGAATGTGGCGAGGTTTCTTCACCTCAAGGGTGTAAATATCTCTCTGTATCTGGACGACCGGCTCATCAGAGCCAGATCAGAGAGACAGTGTTTGGAGGACCTTATTTTGATCCTGAACCTGATCAAGTCGTTGGGATTACTCGTAAACCTCGAGAAGTCGCAGCTGGCCCCCAGACAGAACATAGTCTATCTGGGGATTCAGATGGATTCTCGGGGTTTTCGAGTATTTCCTTCTCAAGAGAGACTCGTGAAAGGCTTGGAAAAAGTCTCTCTCTTATTAGGGAAAGAACGTACTTCGGCGAGGGAATGGTTGAGGCTTCTAGGGACCCTTTCCTCGCTTGAACAGTTCTTTCCTCTAGGAAGACTTCATCTACGTCCGCTTCAATTCTTCCTCAAGAGGTCATGGAATTGGAAGACCGGACGTCTATATCAGACTTCTTCACCATTCCAGTGTAGATGAGGCCTCACTTGGAATGGTGGTTGGCCCCGTTGAAAGAGAACAAGGGAATCTCCCTGGAGGTTCAGAACCCAAGCCGAGTGTTATATTCCGACGCGTCGGAGAAGGGTTGGGAAGCAACCTTAGGTACGAGAGAGGTGTCAGGCACCTGGGAGGCAGCACAGGTGTCCTGGCACATAAACTGCAAAGAACTCTTAGCCGTACACCTGGCACTGAAGAGCCTCGAACCTTTTGTGTCAAACAGAGTAGTTCAAGTAATTGTGGACAACACCACCGCGCTTGCCTACATTCGGAAACAAGGAGGGACTCACTCTTTGTTCCTTTACGAGCTAGCAAGAGACCTGCTGCTTTGGACTTCCCAGAGGAACATCTCCCTTCTTACTTGATTTGTTCAGGGGGTAAGGAACGTAAGGGCAGACAGGCTGAGCAGGAGGAACCAGGTCCTTCACACAGAGTGGACCCTCCACTCAGAAGTGTGTCAGAGTCTCTGGTCTCTTTGGGGGACTCCTCATGTGGATCTCTTCGCCACATTCCTCTCCAAAAGACTGGAAGTCTTTTGCTCGGTGGTAGAAGACCCCAGAGCTCTGATAGTCGACGCCTTCCTGCTAGACTGGTCTCATGTAGATGTCTACGCTTTTCCACCTTTCAAGATCCTGGGACAAGTACTGAAGAAATTTGTGGCTTCAAAGGGGACAAGGATGACCCTCATAGCCCCCTTTTGGCTGGCACAAGATTGGTTCACAGAGGTGGTGGAGTGGACAGTAGATTTTCCCAGATCCCTTCCAAGAAGGATGGATCTTCTCAGACAGCCACACTTCGAGAGGTATCATCAAAACCTCCCCGCTCTCACTCTGACTGCCTTTCGACTATCGAAAGACTTGTCAGAGTGAGAGGGTTTTCTCGCAAGGTTGCAAGCGCGATTGCGAGAGCCCGCAGAGCTTCCACTAGACAAGTCTATCAGTCTAAGTGGGAAGTTTTTAGAAGGTGGTGCAAGTCGAAGAAGTTGTCCTCCTCCACTTCCTCTGTGACCGAAATCGCTGATTTCTTGTTGTTTCTGAGAGAAGACTCTCATCTGTCTGTATCCACAATAAAGGGATACAGGAGCATGCTTTCGGCAGTCTTCAGAAATAGAGGCCTAGAACTTACCGATAATAAGGATCTACACGATCTTATAAGATCCTTTGAAACTACAAAGTCTAAGGAACTGGCTCCTCCTAGCTGGAACCTAGATGTAGTGCTCAAGTTCCTGTCATCTGAAAGGTTCGAACCTCCTCATCTGGCCTCGTTTCGAGACTTAACAAGGAAATGCTTATTTCTCTTGTCTCTAGCAACAGCCCAAAGAATTAGTGAGCTGCATGCCCTAGAGGATAAAGTGGGATTCAAGGGAGACTCAGCCATCTGCTCGTTTAAAGCATTATTTTTAGCTAAAAACAAGAACCCCTCGAATCCCTGGCCTAAGACCTTCGAGGTTAAAGGTTTATCGAGTCTCATCGGTAGAGAATCAGAAAGATCTCTTTGCCTGTAAGAGCACTAAAATTCTACCTGCAGAGGAAAAAACAGATGGGAGGCTCTAGACAAGGTCTTTGGTGCGCGGTAAAAGATCCCATAAGACTTATGTCTAAGAATGCTCTAGCCTTCTTTGTAAGAAACGTCATTACAGACGCACATAAGATCTGTCCTGACGACGCTTTTCGACTCTTGAAAGTGAAAGCTCATGAAGTGAGAGCTGTAGCGACGTCTCTCTCGTTTCAAAAGAATATGTCACTAAAGAATATCTTGGAAGCGACATTTTGGAGGTGCAACTCAGTATTTGCATCTCACTACTTGAGAGATGTTCGTGTAACCTACGAGAAATGTTTTTCTCTAGGTCCCTTCGTGTCTGCGGATACGATCCTGGGTATAGGAGCTAACACCGATCTTTAAATTTGTGCATACCTTCTATTAGATATGTTCTAGACTTTCTGCTGACAAAAGTGCTAGATGTCGCACTGGCGGCCGTTCACTATTGTTCAGTAAGGAACTCTTGTGATATCTTCTTAGATGAGTATTAATTTTTTTTTTGAAAATTTATATATGTGTGCGTAATGTGTTTTTGAGTTCTGGCTTTGTTGGTGAAGGAGTTTGGGGATAACTCTGAACAATCTTTAGTACTAACATGGTGGTTAGGATCAGGTGATCGGGATCGGTTGTGTGCTCCTTCATAAGGTGTATTGTCATATAAGTGGATTAGCCCCCATTGACAAAGTCCTTTTAGGCTCTGCCGAGTAAGCAGATAAGACCCCATCGGCAGACCCACAAGAACTCTTGGCCATAGATCGCCAAAGTTTCTTGAGGTGATACAGACTCCTGGGCAGCAGCCACGAAGTCTACCACCTATCAGGTAGGAACCAAGGTTTATTTATACCTACAACATATGTTGTTTACCTGTCTATTCCATAGTTAGCTGTCTCTTACCCTCCACCAAAGGGTGCCAATCAGCTTAGTATATATCTGACAGGTAAGTTGATTGTATGAAAATGATATTGTTATGATACAATAAAGTTTCATACATACTTACCTGGCAGATATATACGATTAATGGCCCACCCAGCCTCCCCGCAGGAGACAGGTGGAAGAGAGAAAATATGATAGAAAACGGGAATGGTTCCTAGTCCTGCTGCCCAGGGCAGGCCGGTCCCCCCTAGATCACCTGACCTACCTGTAGCGAGTGGCGTGAAATTTGAATTTCTGTCGGGGACGACGGAGTCTTAGCTAAGTATATATCTGCCAGGTAAGTATGTATGAAACTTTATTGTATCATAACAATATCATGTTTTCTGAATTCCTAAGGAAGCGTACACAGTCTTCGTTTGTACTAGTTGGGATAATCTGGGATTGGGAATCCGTTGAGGTCGGAGTCCCAACTCCAATAGAAGTGGGAACCAATTGCTCTTAGGCCAATTGGGGGCTATTAGAGCAATGCGGCCCTTGAACGTTCTGAGTTTGTTCAGAACCTTCAAAAGAAGATTCACTGGAGGAAAGATGTAAATCTTCTTCCATTGATTCCAGTCTATAGCCATAGCGTCCGTGGCATAAACCAGAGGGTCCAGGTTGGGAGCCACGTAGCAAGGGAGTTTGTGATTCGACTCCGTGGCGAAGAGATCCACCTGAAGCCCCGGGACTTGCTGACAGATCCAATTGAATGACTGCTTGTCCAGGGGCTACTCCGACTCTAGGGGGACTGAGTGAGATAGCGCATCCGCTATCACGTTCCTTACTCCCGCTAGGTGTGTGGCGGACAGGTGCCATTTGTTCTTGGCTGCCAGTGAAAATATGGCTATCATGACATGGTTCACACGGCTTGACTTGGAGCCTCCCCTGTTGAGGCAGTGTACTACCACTGCACTGTCTAACACTAGCTTGATGTGAGATTTCTTGGCTGGGTGAAGTTTTTTCAGGGTGAGGAACGCTGCCATAGCTTCCAATACGTTGATATGGAGCTGGCGGAATGGAAGGGACCAGGTTCCTTGTACCTTCTTGTACTGAGAGTACCCTCCCCAGCCGCTTAGTGATGCATCTGTGTGGATAACTAATGCCGGCGGAGGGAACTGAAGAGGAATTGACTTCGACAAATTCTTGACCTCCGCCTAGGGGCGGAGGCGTTTGCGTAAGATCGCCGGGATAGTGGATAGTTTGTCCCGCGATCTGTTGTTTGCTCTTGAGCGCCAGACGCGGTTTATGTCTTTGGGCTTTGCTTTTAGCAGAACGTCCGTTACCGAAGCAAATTGTAGAGAGCCCAGGATCCTTTCCTGGCTCGTTCGAGATGTTTGCTTGCACTTGAGAAATTGTCTGGTTGCTTTGGCTATTTCTCTCCTCTTCAACGACGGAATTGATAGAGTGTGTGAGTTCAAGTCCCACTGAATGCCCAACCACTGAAAGCGAGACTCCGGTGTCAACTTGGTCTTGTTTATCTGGAATCCTAAGTGTTCCAGAAACTGGATTACTTTGACCGTTGCTTTGTGGCATTCCTCGATGCTTGTGGCCCAAACGAGCCAATCGTCCAGATACGCAACTAGCATTATTCCCTGAGACCTGAGTTCTTGAACCACTGTCTCCGCCAATGTTGTAAAAATTCTGGGGGCTACATTGAGCCCGAAAGGCATTACCTTGAAGGAGAATGCCTGGTTCCCTATCCTGAAACCTAGGAACGGGCGGAAGTGTCTTGCTTCTGGAACATGATAGTATGTGTCTGTAAGATCGATAGAGGTGGTGACGGCCCCACGGGGTAGTAAGGTCCGCAGTCCGCACCTGCGAGATAGTCAGCATTCTGAACTTGTCGCAACGAATGAATAAGTTTAGACAGGACAAGTCTAGAATTATTCTTCGTTTGTTTGAGCCTTTCTTTGGCACGCTGAACAAGCGACCTTGAAACTTTAAGTGCTTGACTCTTGACACTACTCCTTTCTGAAGGAGTTCTTGGGCGTACTCTATCAATTCCGCTGTTGGCTGTTGATAGAAGATTTTGGATGGAGGAGGACCTTTGATCCAGCTCCTTCCTAGTCCTTTGGACACAATGCTCTGTGCCCAGCTGCTGAACCTCCATTTGTGTCGAAAGAGGAACAGTCTCCCTCTTACCTGCTACCTGAGGGTTCTCACTGGCTCGGGGAAGGGCGTGTCCCACGCCCTCCTCGTAAGTGTTTACCTCGGCTGGATGCTCTTCCGCCGCCTCTCTGACGAAAGGCACCCCTAGGTAGAGGTGGAGGCCTGGTTTTGAGGCTGCGCCACCAGCAGAAACAGTTATTGAGGCTGTGACTTTGACGTAGATGGTTGTGGTACCTGAGATAACGGAACCGCTTGCATCACTGTCTGTTGCTGGGGAGCCTGGAAAGGCTGGAATTTCCTAGGCTTCTTTGATTTCTTGACTGAAGAGGCCGACTCGGATTTCCTCTTACTGGATAATCCCCAGCAAACTTTCAGACTCTGGTTGAGTCTGGTAGCCTCACAGTGAACTGAGTTCACCACCGACTCTGGGAACAGATCAGCACCCCAGATCGGAGCAGCCAATAATTTATTGGGCTCATGACGGATGGTGGCCTCTTGCAGGACATGTTTCCGACAATTACGCCTTGCCACAATAAAGTCATATAAATCACATTGCACTGAATGCAATTGTGATTTGGCTATGATTTTAAACAGAGGTTCATCTCCATACATCAGAGATGATACCTCTGTCATGACAAGTGTATGGAGGGATCTGGACAGTCTCGTTTGGGCGTCGAATTCAGCCTGGATGAGGCTGTCTGGGAGTCTAGGTAGCCTCTCACTAAATTGTGTGATGGCGCAGTCTGGTTTTAGTTTCCTGACCGAAAAGGTGGCCGGGAGATCCGACCATAGATCTTCCATTCCAGGGAGAAGGAGTGATGTAGGCTCCGTTTCCCGGAGCTGCCGCATTGGCTTGTCTCTCATCGCGGCCTGCATTGTCAGCTCCGTCACCTTCGTAGTGAACGGGATGGGCGTTTCTCTGTCAACTATGAACATCGTGAAAGCACTTTTAAACGCTTGGACCCTGGTGTTTATACAATCCCAATCCTCCAGGCTCCTAAGCCAATCGCGTTGGGCTTGATCCTGGGAGAGGATAACTGTCTCCTTTGGGATCTTGTCCTCTCTCCTCATGGCCACCTCCGTAAGGCGAGCATAACCGATGAAGGGGGGTTGCAAATCTGCAGGATGAAACTGGAAGTCCTCAAGCCTTCGAGTTCCACAGTCCCCCAATGTCAGCATCCCGTCCTTGAAGGGAGCGTACGATGAAATCCTCCAGGGATTACTCGTCGTGTAAGGAGGGAGAGTATTATAGTCCGGCATGGACTATAATACTCTCCGGACTGTGCAAGACCTGTCGTGGGGTTCTCACGGAGACCTGCGATGAGGTTCTCCTGAGTGACCAGTCTCTCCGAAATAGCCCGGATTGGCTGGCCTGACTCCTCCAAAGAAGATGAGATCTGGGTGAACATCTCCTGGAACTTGTTTTGTACCAAGTTCCCGACCAGACTACCCATTTGCTGCATAATATTTGCAGTAAATAAGTCTGTATCGAACGGAGTGGGTTCCAGCTTCTCCTTGGGGGTCCTAGGATGGGCTCCTGTCGAGGTCGAAGGCTCAGGATCGGGTAGGAGCTGAGCCTTGTCCTTAGAAGACTTACCTCTGGAGCCCTTGGAATGAGAAGAAGTTCTAGGTCTCTCTCCTCCGGGATGGTGAGTCGGAGTTTTCTGAGAGCCACCCGAACTAGACTTCTTTGACAGAGTCTTGTGAAGCGTTTTGATTTCACGCTTCCCTTTAACCTTAGGGATCGCCTGGGTGGACTTCGGTCTGACCGATTGCCCATCTTCGGTGAATCCCTGGAAAGAAGAAAAAGAAGCAACAGGAGAAGAAGATCTAGAATGACTCAAGGGAAGACCTTGAGCCCCTACCAAACTGGCCTCACTCACACTCCTACCTGCGGCGTCTACCGTCATGGGCTCGAGGTCAAGGTTGAGAGCTGCTACTTCTTCTAGGACTTCTTGGTTACCAGGTTCCTCTGCAGCTAAAGCCACCTGCTCTTGAATGGTGGCGATGTAAGGGGCCGCCGCCCCGGGTCAACGTAGGAGGTCAGTTTACCGCCGGGGAAGATGAGAGCAGCCATCTTCTTGTCCAAGATATAAGGCTGCCCCTTCGTCACGTTCCGACCAAACCCACTGACCCAGGCCTTCAGAGTGGTTTGGGCGGCGTCCCTGACTGCCTGAGCACCCTGAAAGAGAGGGTCAGAATTAATACTTAAGACTAACTTAAATTACTTACAGTAAATGATATATCAACAAAAAAATAATATAGGCCAATAATTTATATGTGACAAGGTTTAGTATCCGGAGATGTACTTACTCCGGAGGAGACCTGATCCACCAGCTCATAGCAGATGGTGCAGCTCTCGTGGTGTGTCCCCGGTGTTGCCGGAGGACGAAAATATCACTGAGACAGAAGTACCTAATCTATACGCCGGAGCGAGGAGTACGAGGACGGCAGGTGAGGAGCAGGGGTGGACCAGCAATTAATGGCGGGGAGGATGACTCCGCCGTAAAATAGCATTAGAATAAGTAGGTGGTGAACCCGGGTGGTGAGCGGGGTCTCCGCCGACTTAGGCTAACATAAAGGATGTAAACAATAAACGTAAACATACAAAAGGTAAAAACAGATTGCGGAGCTTCTCTACAGTCACTAACCCTAGGGCCTGGCGGTGCCAGAGCCCCTATCTGCCGGAGCAGGAAGGGTGGTGACTCGGGGTGAGAGAGAGCTCGACTTGAGAACCGAGGAGATCCGAGCGCAGCCGTGCCTGGTGGCCAACCGAGGCTCGGTCGAGCAGGGAACCCCCCCCAGTACTGTATGATGAGAGCGGTACTAGCCGAGCCAGCGTCGCGTGTCCCCCTACTAACTCCCATATCCCCCGCGTGGAGGGGGGGGAAGAAGGGAGGGAGCTCGGATTGGTTGCCAGGGACAACATGAACGAGCGAATCTCCCCCCTGGAGGGGGGAGGAAGCGTGAGGGACTGACGCTGGGTGGCTCAAGGTGATCGCCTGGCCTCGTCGTGGAGTGAGCCACGCGGTGAGACAAACCAAGCGATCTGAGGTGGCCTAGGCCATTTTGAACTGTCTCGAAAGGCATTAATACAATAACATCCTAGCAAAAACACGGGGAAAGGAAGAAAATCGAGGATAAGAGAAAGAATAGTCCTGGAGAAGCTGGGTCGAGCCAACCAAGAAGGAAGGGCGACTAGCAACTCAAACCAGCTGGCCTATGCTGATATGAAGGAACGTAGGGCGGTGGCCAGGGTGGCTCAGGACCAAAAGAAGGACGTATGTCATAAGGGAGCCTATCATAGACCTAAATACAAAGGAACATGCATGCATGAACTCAGAGCTAATAGGAGCGATGTAGGGTACGAGCTCGTAAGAACTCAAGGAAACCCCTGTGTTAAGAAAAATGCATAAATAATAGTAATGACATGTCAATAATGCGCAACCATAGTAATAAACATGTACTGCTAAAATATTCGAGCACAATCGGTATAGGAGACCGAAAGTAGCATGAAACAATGCTGCCCTCGGTAACAAAGCCGTCCGGGACGCTGTCTTAAAAACCGAAATAAAAAGGTTAAACGGGCCCTTGCCCGGCTAAAATGACATGAAACACTTCTAGCAGTACTTAACTTAGATGCAGCAATAGCTTGACGTTCCATGATGTAAGATAATACAAAAACGAGCACAAACACAGAGCAAGAAAAAACATGTGCGGTCTGAGTGGTGCTAACGAAAAGGATGACGTTAGAGGTGCTGGTAGTACCGTCAGAGGCGCTAGTAGTAGTTGTAGCTGGGAGTGGGCCTTGGATCGGCCCCTCTGGTAGAGGGATTTCGAAGAGGGATGAATCTAAATGGTAAGAGACCCGTGGTAGTGGTTTCACTCGCCCCAGAAACCATACCGACACCTTTATATTTTAGGGCTGTTGCCTTGTATAATAAGGCGCCCTATGAGGTAATGTTAGACTTGCGATAATCTTACGCTAAGTCGGTTGGTATTGCACTTCCATATTCAATGGAGTGTCTTGGGGTTTGTAGATCACTTACGAAGTCGGTATTATCTTCTTTGGTTATGACGACGATGTGTTAAACTCATGATGGTTCGATGATGAGGTTCTTGTAGAAAACACAAAGTATAAAAATATATATATTCTTCTGAGTTTACATGGTGAAGATCAGGTATGATTGTATAAGTCTTCTAATGACGATAGCGTGATTGCTTCTGCCAATGATGATGGCTAATTCTATTCTCTCTACATGATAAAGCTTAGGTAAAGAGGTACAGGTCTTCTAATGACGATAGCTAACTCTATTCTGCTCTGTTCTACATCTCGGTTACAAGTCATAAAAGAGCAGACAGTAGCTCGAACATATGAACATACATACAATGAGACACACTACAGATCAACGTGAGGGGACCGGGTTTGAATTATAGGTCGCGGTAGTTGTCTCAAGCAGGGAGCTTGGACTGATGTTTCAAAACAAATGAATGACCACAGATGACGGCATGTTTACTTAGCCTACATACTTTATTGTATAACGTCATCTTTAGCGTCTCTAGTCTGATCACATTCCTGCAAGCAATCTGGTTGACCTCTTTAGTTTTAGTCTTTTATATATATGGACTAACATTCCATATTTTTATTATGTAATCATTACATATATATAAGGTGAGCGAGCCAGTATATTCTGCCATTTCCATTTTAGCTTTTCTCTGGTATGTTAGCATTAATTTACCTTAGAAATGTGTGCTAAAGGGACATTTCACATAGCGACATGGGCTGAGCCCAGAAATGACATTTTTATAATGAAATAATTTTTTTATATACTTGCCAGGTAATTATGTAATGGGCGCCCACCCACCTCCTTACTATGTACATAGAGCACAGACAAATTGTTCTGTTCAGCTATGTGGGTGGGGGGTTCTACATACAGCTAAAACAAAAGAGGGCTACCACGATTTTCAAAAATTTTCAAATTTTTAGCTGCCATAGTGTTAGAAACTTAAAGCTGCGTAATTACTTGGCAAGCATATACAAAAATTTATTTTATTATAACAGTGTCATATTTATTGCTATATTTTTCTATTATCTAAAAGATATAAATTTTGTAGAGCAGACATTATTCCATATAGTAACTATAGGCATTACATAGTTTTACCACTGACACTTTTTAGCCCTAAGATATGTTTTCAAATTTCTTTATGGTTTCATTTTCTTATGATTTAACTTCAAGATAGTTTATATGAAAATTTAAGGTTTATTAACAAATAGGCAGCATTTAATTAATTTTTCTTCCAAGAAAGAAATGGAGAAATGTAGAAGTTATAACGATTTAGACTATAACAATTACTCTTTTGGAAAAAGGTTCTGAATAACATATCTGCTTATCATAAAACGATAATCTTTATGTTGGTGACTTTTACCCTAAACTAGGGTAATCAACAAATAATTGAGATCTCTTGCTTACAATATATGCTGTGGTATTCAGTTTATGCGCACTTTTCATAAACTGCTGCCAGGAATGGCACACAAGACCGCAACAGACTTAGGCTTATGTTCATGGTAGACAAACACTATTTCGAGGATTCAAAAAGAACAGAAAAATTGACCTAAGAAGGTTAGCCTGCCATGAGTGTTTTCATTTCACAAAGTGAAATACAGGCAGTCCCCAGTGATCGGCAGCGGTTCTGTTCTCAGCGGGGTCCTGATAAGCAAAAGTCACCGTTAACCAAAACTTGGCGATTTATGGCGCCGAGATTCGGTTAATGGTGCCAATAACCGGTTAATGGCAGCTCTGTTAGGTGTGTTATGGCTCCATAACCCATATATCAGCACCTTATGGCCCCATAACTCTATTTTCAGCATCTTATGGCACCGATATCCAAAACTGCCGGTTATGGCGCCATAAATGACTGATTTTTAGACAAGCGTCATAAAACTGGATCGCCATTAACTGAGTACGCCGATAACCGGGGACTGCTTGTATAACTGCTTTTCACACTCAGGGGGAAACTTTTATCAACAACCACATAGGTAATGTAATAGTAGACTCTTGCCAACACTGCTTCGGCCGTAAATTTCATAAATTCATCCATTCAAGCCTCCAGTTGATTTGAACTGTCATAGAATAGATAATTGAAAAAGGATTTGGAATGAAAAAAATCAAAATAGTAGATGTTAGCGGCAGAAAAGTAAATTAAATGAGACAAAGATTGTCTTAAAAAATAGTAAAAAAGTATGAGAGAGAGAGAGAGAGAGAGAGAGAGAGAGAGAGAGAGAGAGAGAGAGAGAGAGAGAGAGAGATACCTTTAAAACCAATTGAAGTTTGAACCCTTAATCTTTTGCACAAAGATATGACTTATTACACAATTAACAAAATTCATATAAATCCATTCAAATTGAATAGTTTAACTATCGCCAAGGTAGTTTCCTAATTCTTGGCAAACATTGCCACATTCACGAGTAACCCAGACCTGGGGGAAAGGAAGTTTTGTCTGGGACTTTACACCAATCGATACACTAGTATCTCTTGCGAAGCAAGAGGTTTTTTTTTTGCAGGGCAGCAATTTAGATGTCCGGCTACTTCAGGAGATCGTCAGCCATGTACCAGGGCAAGTGGGCCATCTATTGTGATTGGTGTCATTGATGTGGTGTCTCTCCTCTCGGAACTTCTGTTCAGCAGATAGTGGACTCTCTGATCTTTCTCAAAACAGTGAAATGTCTTTCTGTGTTTGCAGTCAAAGGCTACAGGGCTGCTCTGGGATTAGTTCTTCATCTGAAAGACATGGACATCACTTCATCCTACTCGAGCTCCATTCGAACCCCTATGTCAATCGTCAGACAGGGAAATGACTTTGAAAACAGTTTCCCTTCTGGTTTTGGCTTCCTCAAAAAGAGTTGGAGAGCTCCATGGTCTAGATTATGATATAAAACCCACCGGGGGTTGGAGGTCTGTAGTTTTGAATTTGCCCTGGATTTCGTAGCTAAGACTCACAATCCCTCGGACCTTGATGACAGATTTGCCCTTTTCCATTCTTTCCTTATGGAATTTGTTAACAACAATTCTCAAGAGTTACTGCTTTGTCCTGTCAGAGCACAGCATTGTTATCTAAAAAGGACTCGCCACTTGAGACCTAGATGTCATAGACTTTTTGTTAGCACGGGCCTAGCTAAGAAAGAAGTGTCTAAGCATACCATTTCATTTTGGCTATGTTAGATGATTAGGCAAGGCTACTCTTCATCATCAAGTTCTGTCACCAATACTGTGCATGCAAAAGCACATAACATCAGAGGAATAAGTTCCTCCTTGGCATTTAAGAAGAATGTGTATGTTCATAGGATTTTGAATGGGGGTTCCTAGCTTTGTCAAACCACTTTCATTTCCTTCTACCTGAAGGATATTGCCAATAGGTGCTGGGACACTTTTTATTCCTTGGGTCCAGTGGTGGCTCCTCAACAAGTTTTGTAGCTCACCCAGTGCCTAAGATGCTAGTGTGGAATAGAGAATAAGTTAGGTGACTCGTCTCTTTATTTTTCCTTTCGTCAATACCTACAGGCAGGTCGAAGGATAGACACATCATATGCTGGAACTGGCTTGATGCAGGTGAGTTTGACAGGCATACTGTTACAGCACTTTTTGTGTTCTGTACAACATACAAATCTACTTCTCAGTAGCTTCAACTCCTCTCTCCAGCAAGGAGAGTGATGATGATGACAAGCCCTTTGCTTGTGGCGACCACAGTTTGTTACTTGAACAGATATAGTTCTCTTTGACTTCTGTGTATGTAGAGAATCTGAACATGTTTTATTGTATTTACTCCCAGTAGACTGAGTTTTAGATAACACACACATCTAACATCTCAGAGGCTTAGGTCCTCTTTAGAATTGATTTCTAAGAAGATTGATCAGGTGTGCTGAACCTCCAGTTGGATCAGGATTCCCATACCTCCCCCAAGTGCGAGTCTATCTTAATGTTAAGACCGAAGGTTTGTCCAGCATATGAGCAAATGACAAATTTTTAATTAATTTATATTTTTTATAGCTGACAAATGTGAGGTCTTAATACATACTACCCACCTGTAGTTGCCCCTTTATTATCCTGGGTTGGAAAAAAGACTAAATGCTTCACAAGATTCGAGTGTGGTCACTAACCTATATCTGCCTCATCTACACTTTAGATGCCAGATGCCACAGATTTCTTGCATATATAAATTTTTTATTGTTTTTCACTACTTAACCTTGATTTTTCCTATTTACAAAGCTAATTTGATAAAGTTTATAGTAGTTATTGATTACTTTTAAGGGCTGATGTTTAATTTTTTCTATTTACAGAATAATCCTGACCTTGGCTATCTGGTTTTGTCTCTTCTTGTTGCCATGGTTTGGGCTGTGTACATAATACTTTTTAATGCTCGTGTTCAAGGCCGCATTTTAACAACTTTACTGAGAAGATTTGTAAAGAGCGGGGACTTATCTATAGGTAGTGTAAGAATCCATTATGTACATCAATGAAGAGAATTGTTAAAACATATTCTTCTTTTAGAGCATGTCTCAAAGAAATTTTTTTTTGCATAGTTGAGGTTTTTATTGGAAAATATCTTGCAGTGTATTTTTTAATATTGTGTTCCATATTTTGAGAGCCATATTCTCCTGTGGCAGAATATTGTAAAGTTTTTTGTGGTAATGATTTAAGAGTTTTGAACAAGTTACTTATTTGAAATTAATATTTATTTTGGTTTAGAATGATATATGCTTTACGTGAAATTTATACTTTCATACATTCAACTTCCCTGTCAGATATATACTTAGCTATAGACCCCGTCGTCTCCGACAGAAATTCGAATTTCGCGGCACACGCTACAGGTAGGTCAGGTGATCTACCGCCCTGCCGCTGGGTGGCAGGAATAGGAACCATTCCCGTTCTCTAACCAGATTTTCTCTGTCGCCGGTTCTAGTAACATCATTGCTAGTTCCTCCTGACTTTGACTTTCGTTTTTCATCGCCGTTGATCTTCTGGACTGATTATTTGGTGACGTATTGGATCTCTGGCTTGGCATATGCTTTTGTGGACTGTTATTTGGAATTTGGTTTGAAATTTTCTTGAAATGTCTGACTCTAGTTATACATTCAGAGTGTGTGTGAATGAGAGTTGTAGTGTGAGGCTACTGAAAGCTTCGGTAGATCCTCACACCGTATGTAAGCAGTGTAGAGGGAATAAATGTTCTGAATCTAACTCTTGTGGTGAATGCGTAAATTTGAATGAGGAGGAATGGAAGATTCTTAATTCCTATTTAAGGAAATTGGAGAGGGATAAGGCTAGAAAAGCCTCTTCCAAAAGTTTGAGTAGGTCTTTCTCTAACGAGCCAGTTAGTAGTTTAGCACCTGTCTCTCATTTAATTGTTGCTTCCTTCCATACAGCATTACTGCCTTCTCCCTTATCAGATTCTGCAAGTTCGGTATCGGAGATTGCAAATTTGAAGGCTTCCCTCATGAGGATGGAACGCAAAATTAAGGATTTAGAAGGTAAGCAAAGTGCAGTGGAAAGTGTTCCCAGTGCAGTGGAGGGTGCGTCTGACCGGCTCTGTCTCGCTCCCAGGCCTAGACCTCTTCCAAGCTCTCAAGCCCAGAGGAAAAGGAATGTTGAAAGCGGTACGGAGGTTTCAGAGAATCCCCACCGGTCAGGCGTCCCCTCGGCAGGATCTGTAGTAACGTCCCAGACTGCCAAGGATAGCCATTGGAAAGGCATCCTAAAACAGTGTTTCTCGTCTTCCGATTCGTCATCTAAACGAGGATGGAGTTCAGACAATCTATCGAGACCTTCCAAAAGATCGTGGAAGTCTCCTGCTTTGGATTCGAGCCCGGAAAGTTTTCCGGAGGACTCTCCACCTGAGAAAAAGAGAAAAGCGCCTTCTTCATCAAAACCTCCTTCCCCTCGATCGGATAAGGAGGAAGAGGATGCAGCGACGAAGATCCTTATCGAAATGCAACAACAAATCTCGTCATTGGTAGGAGTATTAAGGAAGGACCCTCCTCGGAGAAAGGACCGTTTCCTTCCTATTAAGAAATCCCGTCCAGCGGACATACACAAAACTCCAGATTCAGAGAGCTCGGAGGAATATGGTCCGATACGGACAGAGCCTTCCAGGCGCGAGGCTCCAACCAGGATTGATGATCCATCCAGGCGCGAGGCTCCTGCCAGGCGCGAGGCTCCTGCCAGGCGCGAGGCTCCTGCCAGGCGCAAGGCTCCTTCCAGGCGTGAGGCGCCTGCCAGGCGCGAGGAGCCTGCCAGGCTCCAGGCGCCTGCCAGGCTCCAGGCTCCAGGGGCCAGGATCTCCAGCTTCATCAGATATGGAGATAGAAATTGACCAGGAGGCTCCTCTTTGGGACTTTTCACAGGATCAGCTTTCTCCTGACAGGGACGCAAGATGTCGCACAGGTGGCCGTCGCCCTTGTCAGGATGTTGCTGAGACTGTGGGAGGTCTTTCGCAAGCGCAACCTTCTCCTGATAGGGATGCTAGTTGTCGCACAGGCGGCCGTTGTCCTTGTCAGGATGGTTCTGATGTGGATAGGGGCATTTTGCAGGATCAGCCTTCCCCTGACGGGGACTCGATGTCGCACAGGCGGCCGTAGCCCTTGTCAGGTTAGAGCTGGGACTGCTCTCCTCCGGTTGCTCATTCTTCTCCCAATTTAACTGGACAGGAAATGGAAGATATATCGGACTCGGAAGCCAATAAGGGGGCAGGTCTCTCAGATTATAAGACCTTAGCAGCCCTTTTATTGAGAGAATTCGGCGAGTCTCAGAGTCCTGCCTTATCCTCGTTCGTTGTTTACTAGTACGAGGACATCAAAATCATCCTCCTTTTTGAAAATGCAGCCAACCATTTCCATGAAGAGAGCTTTGCAATCGTTCGGAAATTGGCTCAGATCTAAAGAGGAAGTGGGGAAGACTGTTTTTACCTGCCCTCCTTCCAGACTTTCGGGAAGGAGAGGGATTTGGTATAATACAGGAGAAGCAATGGGACTCGCCCTCCCTGCTTAGGCGGACGCAGACTTCTCCACACTGGTGGACTCTTCAAGGAGACATGCACTTCCATCTGCTAAGACTACTTGGACAACGTCAGAAATGGACCATCTCCTCAAGGGAGTATTCCATGTCTTGGAAGTTTTTAACTTCCTAGACTGGTCCCTTGGGGCTTTGGCCAAGAAAACACAGGATCCTGATTTCTTAGAACCCGAAGTCCTACACAGTGTATTGGCCTGCATGGATAAGGCGGTCCAAGATGGATTGGGGGAAGTGGCATCCCTATTTGGAGCAGGAATCCTTAAGAAGAGGGCTGTATTCAGCTCCTTCTTGACAAAAGCGGTCTCTCCCGTTCAGAGGTCGTCCCTTCTATACGCACCTCTTTCGAAACAGCTTTTCCCTTCTCAGTTAGTGAGAGATATTTCTCACTCGCTTACTGAGAAGGCGACGCAAGATCTGCTGGTTCAATCAGCAAAGAAGACGAGACCAACCGTTTCTGCTGTGAAGAGGGAGTCACGGAACCCTCAGCCGCCCTTTTGAGGGAGTTCATCGGGTCGATCCTCTAGAAAGAGAGGAGCAGAGAGAAGAGGAAGGTCTTCTGTCTTTAGACCAACCAAGAAGACAAAATGAGATACCAGTCCTCCAAACACCAGTAGGGGCCAGACTTCTGAAGTTTTCAGAGGCGTGTGCCTTGAGACAATCAGATTCCTGGTCTCTTGCAATAGTAAAGAAAGGATATCTCATCCCCTTCAGAGACCGACCTCCATTGACGTCGACACCGAGGGAGCTGTCTGCGAGGTACAAAGATCCTGCCAAGAGGGAATCCCTGTTACATCTTGTACAACAAATGTTGGAGAAGGAGGCCATCGAACCAGTGCAGGATCCGCACTCCCAGGGCTTTTACAATCGACTGTTTCTCGTTCTGAAAGCCTCAGGGGGGGTGGAGGCCTGTGCTGGACGTGAGCGCATTGAACCCTTTCGTGAAGACAAAGTTCTCTGTGGAGACTTCCAACTCGGTACTTGCGGCTCTGCGTCCAGGAGATTGGATGGTCTCCCTCGACCTGCAGGACGCTTATTTTCACGTTCCCCTGCATCCTGCGTCGAGGAAATACCTGCGATTCATGGTACAGGGCAGGATTTTCCAGTTCAGGGCTTTGTGCTTCGGCCTCTCGACGGCTCCTCAAGTGTTTACGGCATTGATGAGGAACGTAGCAAGATGGCTACATCTGAAGGGGGTGAACATATCACTCTACTTAGACGATTGGCTCATAAGAGCAAGATCGAAACAACAGTGTTTGGAGGACTTGGAAACGACTCTGGATCTTGTAAGATCCCTCGGATTGCTCGTGAACCTCGAGAAGTCTCAGATGATCCCCAGCCAGGACATTGTTTATCTGGGGATTCGGATGGATTCTCGGGGTTTTCGAGGGTTTCCATCACAAGAAAGGATTGCTCGAGGTTTGGAAAAAGTCTCAGCCTTCCTAGAGAAAGAGCGAAGCTCAGCGAGGGAATGGCTCAGTCTTCTGGGCACCCTTTCGTCGCTGGAGCAGTTCGTTTCTCTGGGGAGGCTGCACATGAGACCTCTGCAGTTCTACCTGAAGAAAATGTGGAACCGGAAGGCAGGAGAACTTGCGGATTCTTTTCCTCTGCAACAGGAGATCAAGTCCCACTTGCAGTGGTGGTTAAACCCTTTAAGGAGGAACGAAGGAGTGTTTTTGTCTCTGCGGAACCCTCGCCTAGTGTTGTTTTCCGACGCCTCGGAAACAGGATGGGGAGCAATACTAAGGAACGAAGGAAGTGTCAGGCACCTGGACGAGAGAACAGGTGTCCTGGCACATAAATGCGAAGGAGCTCCTAGCTATTCATTTAGCTCTGAAGCACTTCGAAGCAGACGTCAGAGGCGTGGTAGTCCAGGTCAACTGGGACAATACCACGGCTCTGGCATACATCAGAAAACGGGGGGACTCACTCTTTCTCCCTATACGAGATAGCAAGAGCTCCTAACAAGATTTGTGCAAGGAGGAAAGAATATAAGAGCAGACAGACTAAGCAGGAAGAACCAGGTCCTTCCTACAGAATGGACTCTCCACTCAGAAGTCTGCCAGAAACTTTGGTCTCTATGGGGGAAACCTCAGATAGACCTGTTTGCCACGTTCCTCTCCAGAAGGATGGAGAACTTCTGCTTGTTAGGGGAGGATTCCAGAGCCATAGCAATCGATGCCCTTCTCATGGATTGGTTGGGCATAGATGCTTACGCCTTTCCCCCATTCAAGCTACTGGGGGAAGTGTTAAGAAAGTTTGTGTCCTCGGAAGGGACGAGGATGACACTCATCGCTCCCTTTTGGCCCGCTCGAGACTGGTTCACAGAGATACTGGAATGGACGGTGGACTTCCCTAGATCTCTTCCTGAAAGGACAGATCTGCTCAAACAACCCCACTTTGAGAGGTTTCACAAAAACCTCCACGCTCTCTCCCTGACTGCCTTTCGACTATCGAAAGACTGGTCAGAGCGAGAGGCTTTTCTCGGAAAGCTGCAAGAGCAATTGCCAGAGCACGCAGGTCCTCTACCATGCGGATCTACCAATCGAAGTGGGAAGTCTTCCGTAGATGGTGTAAGGCGAAGAAGCTGTCCTCCTCCAATACTTCTGTGACCGACATTGCCGATTTTCTTCTATACCCGAGAGAAGAGTCTCATCTGGCAGTTTCCACAATAAAGGGATACAGAAGCATGCTATCTGCTGTATTCAGGAATAGGGACCTGAACATAGAGGAAAACAAAGATCTTCATGACCTTATACAGTCTTTTGAGACCTCCAAATCAAAATCTTCGCTTTCCCTTAGCTGGAATCTAGATGTGGTTTTGAAGTTCCTCACATCAGATAAGTTCGAGCCCCCTCATCAAGCATCGTTCAGGGACATTACGAGAAAATGCATCTTTCTCTTGTCTCTCGCAACTGCCAAGAGAGTCAGTGAGCTGCAGGCATTAGACTCACGCGTGGGTTTTAAAGGAGACACTGCATTTGTCTCTTTCCGACCTTTATTTTTAGCCAAAAATGAGAACCCTTCTAGACCTTGGCCCAGAAGTTTTGAGATTAAAGGACTTTCTCAGCTTGTGGGGAGGGAACTGGAAAGGTCTCTCTGTCTGGTTAGAACCTTAAAATTTTATCTTCAGAAGAAGAAGCAACTGCAGGGTTGCAATCAAAGTCTCTGGTGTGCAGTGAAGGACCCTAAGAGACCTAAGTCAAAAAACGCTTTAGCGTTTTTTGTCAGGAATGTGATTACTGAAGCACACATGAAATGCCAAAGTGAATCCTTTGAAACGCTAAGAGTGAAAGCGCATGAGGTACGCGCAGTTGCAACATCGCTATCTTTCAACAAAAACATGTTGATGAAAAATATCTTAGCAGCGACGTACTGGAGATGCAACTCTGTGTTTGCCTTCCATTATTTAAAAGATGTGAGAGTGACATACGAGAAATGCTTCTCTCTGGGTCCTTATGTATCAGCGGATACCGTGCTGGGAAAAGGAGATAAGACTGATCCTTAACATTTTTTGTTTTGTTTTAGTTTAAAAAGAATTTGGTGTTGAGTTTTAGGGTTGTTTGAAAGGTGGTTGGGATAACTCCTTTCAATCTTAGTCCTAATCCATGGTTAGGATCGGGTGATCGGGATCAGTGTTGTACTCCTTGATTATGCCATTAGGCATAGGTGTATTGTCATGTAAGTGGATAAGACCCCATTGACAAAGGCCATCAGGTTCTGTCGAGTAAGTGGATAAGACCCCATCGACAGTCCCACAAGAACTCTTAGCCATAGGTCTTTCTTGCTGAGGCTCTTGAGGCAAAGCAGACTTCTAAGCAGTAGCTATGAAATCTTCTGCCTAAACAGGTAGGAACCAAGGTTTTTTTATATATTACCTACAACGCATGTTGTTTACCTGTCTAATCAGTAATTAGCTGTCTCTTACCCCCCCGCCAAAGGTGCCAATCAGCTAAGTATATATCTGACAGGGAAGTTGAATGTATGAAAATGTTATTGTTATTGTACCATAAAGTTTCATACATACTTATCTGGCAGATATATACGATTAAATGGCCCACCCAGCCTCCCCTCAGGAGACAGGTGGAAGAGAAAATCTGGTTAGAGAACGTAAATGGTTCCCATTCCTACCACCCAGTGGCAGGGCGGTAGATCACCTGACCTACCTGTAGCGTGTGCCGCGAAATTCGAATTTCTGTCGGGGACGACGGGGTCTATAGCTAAGTATATATCTGCCAGGTAAGTATGTATGAAACTTTATTGTACAATAACAATATCATTTTTTTAATTGTTATACTTTTGATGATTTTATCTTTTACAGGATCATTCTCTTTGTCTGTGTTGTCTGGTCAGATAATGTTTCGCAATGTCATATATGTAACTGAAGATTACAGCCTTCGGGTAGTTGATGGAATTCTGAAGTTTCGTTACTGGCTGCTGTATGTTAAACGACAGTTATCGGAGGGTTAGTTTTCAAGACTATGATTTTGTTCCAATTTGAATTATAGCTTAATATGATGTGTATTATGTAAGTATGTTGTTTTTATAATTAAACAAGATCACCGAGTCACATAAGTACTTGTTTTTACACGAGAGATGGAAATTTTGAAGTGGTGAAGTCAGTAAAGTTGGACAACTTTTTGGTATGAGACCAAACTGAACAGATTCTAAGTAAAAGGTAGAGGACAATGTACTAAGTAGCCTAAGAGACTACAAAGAACCTTAAATTGAGTCTCCAGTGTGTTATGCAGTAAACACACAAACATTTTTACATCAGCTTTCCTTTGCTCCTTCTGCATGAACTCCCAAAAGTTGTATGTAAGTCTTCAGTCATCCCAAGTTGATGTGATGTCCTGGACATTGCTACAGGTTTTGTCATGTTATTTCTGTACCTATTGCTTTTTGGCCAACTATTGTTCATCCCAACTCTTCCCTTGTCCAAGCCATCTTAATCTTTGAGATCTGTCTTTTTTCCAGCCTCTTGATACCACATCCCTTCACCAATTACTCATTTGTAATACAATCTTCCCACTACAACACTTACAGTCTAGTAATATTCAATCAATTACCTTCACTTTGCAACAAACAGGAAGTCTCTAGCATAATATTTCGATTTATGGTGAATTTTTGAAAATGCTTTTTTTTACGTCCGCGCGTTACGAATTCATGCATCATTTTGTGATGATATTTTCTCTGTGTTGCCTTGATCGTTTTATAATGTGTTATATACCAAAATAATCGCAATTTAGTGTACAATACAATGAAAAAAAATTAACTCGTTAGCTCTAACCGTTTTGCTCACAGTGCAATTTGTATACAATTATATATGATTTTTTTTCACACTCATATATCCCAATATTTCTATATGATAATGATTTTTGTTTTCATTTCTGATGATTGCATACTAAACTTCAGGCAATGACAAAAAAGGAGCCAAAAATGAACTCTTAATCTTGAAAACTAAGAGTGCTATGATTTTTTGAAAAAAAAAAAAAAAAATTCCGCTTTGGCGCTCACTCACAAGGCATTCGGGAGACGATTTTTAAAATACCGCTTCGACGTTTAAGGGTTAAGAGGAACTCTCTTTGTCAGGCTTCAAAGTCTTAGGTTGACCCTAGTAGCTCCTTGTGGCCCCAAGCTGAACGGCCGAGCGTGAGTCTACCTTAGCACACAGCCTTCTTCACCAGTCTTGTGCAGAGAAATGCCACCAGTCAGTAGAATCCTTATCTCTTCATGTCTGGTGTCTGTTCAGTTTGTCTTTGGAGCTGGGAATATTTCTTGCAGAGCCATGACTCAGGGTATCAGGACAAAATCCCGCGGAGGACAAAATCCCCCGAGGACAAAATCACCCGAGGACAAAATCCCCCTGGACAAAATCCCCTTAGGAAAAAATTCCCCGTTTTCTACCATTTGCTTGTTTTTCTAAGAAGGCATTAACTAAATCTTCTTACTGTCATAGCAATACAGTTGTTTGCTCATTCTTCTAAAAAGGCGACATACTTTTTTACTTACATAGTTAGTTTAACTAAATCTTCTTACAAAGAGTTCATTTTGGAAATCACTTTAGTACTGCCACCCATAGAAGATGGAGTTTGTGAAGAGCAACAAAGGACAGGTGAGCTTCATCAAGGATATATTTATGTTAAACACTATGCCCTATTACAAGATAAGACCCAAACAACTTATAACAGATTTATACAAGAAGTAAAAATCTTGACAAATTGCTCACCTGCGAGTGCAATTATCGGTTTTGAAAGAACAATGCTGAATACTTTGATAGCGTACTTTCCTGAAGTCGATGTTAAAGGCTGCTTTTTTCTTTTGTGACAAAATATTTACAGAAAAATACATGAATTTGGTTTACAAAAACATTATCAAGACAATAAAAGGATTTTGACGTAGGAAAAATCTATTTCTGGGTGATTGGCTCGTGTCGCCCTATGAAAGGATCCTTAATATCATTCTTTCTAGGCAAAATTAATCTAAAATTACCAGAGAAAAACAAAATTAAGAAAATGTCAGTAAAACTGACTCGCTCACTCTATAAAAGAAGTGTCGGTATGAGAATAGGGGCGAGTGGGATCACTACCACGAGACATTCACCATTTAGACCTTCCAATCAAAATCCCCACTAGAGAGAGCTGATACTAGCGGGTGATGCGGCCGCTACTACTACTACTAGGGACGCCACGGACAGCAGCGCCCCTAGCGGTCATCCTTAATCTATGAACATCTTGTCCTGCAGGGAGGGCAAACAAATACAGGGTGGGTTTCATAGGGCGACACGAGCCAATCACCCAGAAATAGATTTTTCCTACGTCAAATCCTTTTTCTAGGCTCAGCTCGTGTCGGCCTATGAAAGAGTACCAGAGAAACAGACAGATGGGAAAAAGGAACAAATGAAAATCAGTTGTAAAAAAAGAGGGATATATATAAGTGAATCAGGTTATATTACAGAATATAAAAACTAAGTACTAAAGCTAACTTATTCTAAACAATGACATAAAAAGAAAGCCCAATAATATAAGTACTTAAAATTAACTATATTAAACATAGTAATATACAATAATGCAATGCAATTTAACAAAATAGATTCACTTAAATAAGGTATTTACATAATATACAACACATTGTGTCCTACCCTAGCATAAAAATAAGGGTAGGTACACTGAAGTACATTATAAGTACATAGTGTGGATGTCCCTAGCAAAAAAAAAAGGGAGGGACAATCCACCAATATGATCTCAGCGGCTAAGGCTAGAGTATCCGAGTAGCATGGCGATAGGGTGAGGCATGTTGGACGAGGTAGGTAGAAAGGGACCTGGATCTATACTATGACTACTATACAGTATCAGGAGAAACAATGTTTCCCGCTGCTACTGCAGAAAATTTTAAAGATTCCAAGGACTTTAGATAGTGACGTTTAAAAGACTGTCGGAGATTTCCATCCAGTATACTTTTTAAGATCCTCGAAGTTCATATGTTGAAAGTAGTTAATTGAGGTGGCTACTCCCCTGATGTCATGTGCTTTTGGAAATGAATCAGGATTGGCTTGTTTAATGAAGTAAAGGATCTGTTGTCTAATTCCTTTTACTGATAAAGTACCACCTTTTTTCCTCTCATGAAGAGAGAACCTGAGGATCTTGAGGTGTTCGAGATAGAAAGCTCTAAAGTTGATACTGGGCAGAGAGAAGGATCTTGCGGAAGTGGGATGACTTTCCAAGGAGCCCACCTTGCAAGAGGATCCTCATTTTTAGCCAAAAAACTACGATCCGGAGCAAGCAGAACTTCTCCTTAGGGGAGGAATTCCACATGACCCCGCATCTCTGGATAGAGCCGACAGTTCTGAAATTCTAGCTCCTGAAGCTAGGCTTAATAAGAATAAACGTCTTTCTAAGAAGCATTATGAATGTACAAGACGAGTTTGTCAGTATCTGATGCTAGTTTGAGGACATCATTTAAGAACCATGAGACTGCAGTAGGCCTTTGAGAAGGTCTGTCTAGCACAGGCTTTTAGGGATAGACGTAAAGTAAGATTCAGTCAGATCTATCTGGAAACCCAACTGGAAGATCTTCTTCAAAGCCGATTTATGAGTAGTAATAGTGCTAGCTGCTAAACCTTTTTCAAACAAGGATCTGAAAAAGGATATATCTAAGTTAACTGTCATGGTTGTAGTGTTTGATTCTTTCAGTGAACGGATGCTAATTTTTTTTAACAGCTGAGTCATATTGTCTAATAGTTGACTCTCTCTTATCTGATTTCTAGGAAGAGGTGTTTTTGTGGATCAATGTTAGCATCTTTGTTAGCCGCAAACTTCATGAAGTCCATAAAGTTAGGGTCTGAAGAATTCCTGAGGAAGCGAACACAGTCCTTCATTTGTACTGATTGTGACAGCTTGGGATTGGGAATCCGTTGAGGTCGGAGACCCAATTCCAGAAGCAGAGGATACCAGTTGCTCTTGGGCCAGTTTGGAGCAATCAGGGCTACTAGTCCCTTGAAAGTCCTCAGCTTGCTCAAGACTTTCAAGAGAAAAGATTCACTGGAGGAAAGAAAAATTTTTCTCCACTGATGATTCAATCTAACGAACAGGGCGTCCCGTGGCATAAAAAGCCAGAGGGTCCAGGTTTGGGGGCCACATAGCAAGGGAGCTTGTGGTTTGCTTGTGAAGCGAAGAGATCTACTTGGAAGACCTGGGACTCTCCGGCATATCCACTGGAATGACCTGTCGTCCAGGGACCATTCTGATTCCAGAGGGACCGACCGGGACAAAGCGTCTGCTATCACATTTCTTACCCCCGCCAGGTGAGTGGCGGACAGATGCCATTTGTGTTTGTGTCTAGTGCAAAGATGGCTATCATGACATGGTTCACATGTTTGGAATTTGGACCCTCCTCTGTTGATGCAATGAACTACCACTGCACTGTCCCAAAAAACTAGTCTTAGATGAGACTTTTTCGGGGGAAGAAGTCTCTTCAGGGTAAGAAATACTGCCATTGCTTCCAAAACGTTTATGTGGAAGCTGGCGGAACTGAACTGACCAGTCCCCTGAACTTGTTTGAATTGAGAATATCCCCCCCCCACCCGGACAGGGAGGCATCCGTGTGAATGGTTAACACTGGAAGGGGATATTGAAGGGTACTAGTTTGGCCAGGTTCTTCACTTTTGTCCATGGACGGAGTTGATTGCGAAGGATCTGTGGAATTACTGACAACTTGTCTCGAGATTTGACGTTTGCTCTCGATCGCCAAAAACTCGGTTTATATCTTTCAGCCGTGCTTCAGGAGGATGTCTGTCACTGAGGCAAACTGAAGAGAACCTATGGATTCTTTCCTGGCTTTCTTCCTTGATGTTTGTTTGCATTGAGAAATTGTTTCACAGACTTGGCTATTTCTTTCCGTTTGATCCACTGGAATTGACAGATTGTGGGAAGACAAATCCCATTGGATTCCTAGCCACTGAAAACGAGACTCTGGAGTAAGTCTGGATTTCGTTTTGTTTATCTGGAACCCCAGATGTTCCAGAAATTGAACTACCTTTTTGGTGGCTTTGAGACATTCCTCGACTGTTGGTGCCCAGATCAACCAATCGTCGAGGTATGCTGCTACCATTATCCCCTGAGTTCTCAATTGCTGCACCACCACTTCTGCTATTTTCGTGAATACCCTGGGGGCTACATTCAGACCGAAGGGCATCACTTTGAATGAGAATGTCTGATTTCCTAGTCTGAATCCTAGGAATGGGCGGAAGTGCCTGGGCTATAGGGATATGATAGTATGCGTCTGTAAGATCGATGGAGCATGTGACGGCTCCACGAGGAAGTAAGGTCCTTACCTGCGAGATGGTAAGCATTTTGAACTTGTCGCAACGAATGAAAGAGTTTAGCCTTGACAAGTCTAAGATTACCCTTCTTTTTGTTGAGCCTTTCTTTGGCACGCTGAATAAGCGACCTTGAAATTTTAGATGCTTGACTCTCGCAATAGCTCCTTTCTGAAGGAGTTTGCTCGCATAATCTGTCAATTCCTTTGAAGGTTCCTGATAAAATGATTTGATTGGAGGAGGATCTTTGATCCAACTCCAACCCAATCCCTTGGACACTATGCTCTGTGCCCAATTGCTGAACCCCCACCTGTGACGGAAGAGGAACAGCCTCCCTCCTACCTGGGGAGCCTCACTGTTGTTGGGCGGGTTGACCTCCACGCCCTCCTCTGAACTGCCTACCCCTTGTCGCTCTTCCTGTGCCACGCTGGCGAAAGTGGCCTCTCGCTCTGCTACCTCTCGACTGCCTATTAAAGGGAGGATAAGCCTGACCTTCATACATAGGGCTTGAAGGCCCTCGGCGAGAGTGCGTAGGAGGTCGAGGGTTGCGACTGAGGAGACAACTGGAGGATGGGTTGGGGTCTGTTTGAGGTTGAAGGTTGTCCCATGTTGGGTAACTGGGACGGCCTGAACGAATTGCTGTTGGTGCTGATGTTTTTGGTAAGGCTGGAACCTTTTTACCAGACTTCTTTAGTTTCTTACCAGCAGCGGGGGCGGATTCTTGTTTCCTCTTAGAGGAGATACCCACCTAGCTCTAAGGCTCTGGTTGAGCCTAGCAGCCTCATGGTGCACCTCATTCACAGCGGACTCTGGGAAGAGGTCCGCCCCCCACATGCTGGAAGCCAGGAGTCTATTAGGTTCGTGCCTAATAGTGCATTCCTGCAGAACGTGCTTTCGGCAGTTCCTCCTAGCTTGGAAGAAGTCGAAAGCATCCGTCTGAACCGTTTGAAGCTGAGGCTTGGCCAGAATCTTAAATAGAGGTTCTGTGCCATACGATAGAACAGCCATCTCAGTGATAATTAGAGAATTGAGGGATCTTCCAAACCTAGTTCGAGCGTCGAACTCTGCCTGGATCAAGGTATCAGGCAGCCTTGGAAGCTTTTCGCCAAACTGGTCCATTGCACAGTCCGGTTTGAGCGTTACCAAGCGTGAAAGTGGCAGGCAAGTTCTCCCACAATTCTCCGAAGGCTGGAAAGAGCGGAGAAGTAGAATCCGCTTCCCTCAAGCTGTGGCATGGGCTCATCCTTTGAGGACTGCCTGAAGAGTCGCTTCCACTATTTTGGTAGCGAACAGAAGAGAAGCCCCTCCTCCTCCGTCGCAAAAATAGTAAAAGGACTCTTGAAAGCCTGGAGCTTAGTGTTGGTACACTCCCAGTCCTCAAGGCAGTGAACCCATTCCCACTGAGCGTGCTCTCTACTATAAAGCACTTCTCTCGGAGATCTTGTCCTCCCTAGTGAGGGCCGCCACGGGTCAGCCTAGCATATCCAATGAAAGGCTGCGTCAATCCCGGAGGATAAAACTCGAAGTCCTCAATCCTTCGAGTTCCACACTCCGGGACAGAGATCATACCGTCCTTGAATGGAGCGTAAGCGGCCACTCTCCATGGGTTATCCATGGAGAAGGCTGGTAGCGACTCATAAGGAGGTAGCTGGAGAATACCAGCACCTGCTATGGGGACGGGGACTGGCTGAGGAGCCTGAGCAAGCCCGGCCACTCGGTCCTCATTCTCTCTAACTCTGTTAGAGAGATCTTGGATGGACTGGCCCGCACTGACTCAGAGTGCTCGACAGCTGTGCGAACATCTGTTCGAACTTGGTTCCGAGGCGGAGACCTGTGAGCCTACCATCTCTCCTACCTGTTGCATCACACTGCTGAGAAGGCAGTGGGATCAAAGGTGCTCGGTCCCGCTACTCCAACCGCGTTGCCGGAGTGGATGCGGTGGAGGCCGGAGAAGGCATTGGCTCAGCAGGAGCGCGAGCCTTCTCCTTAGAAGCCTTGCTTCTAGAGCTCTTGGAGTATGAAGAGCTCGGCTTAGCCTTCACCGCGTCAGCATAGGAAGTTCGAAGACGTTCTTAGCTGAAGAAGACGACGACGACCTTTTAGAAGTCGTCTTATGGAGGGGTCTTCAGTTCTCTCTGTCCCTTCACCTTTGGGGGTACAGAGAGAGCCGGGAGAGCGGGCAGGGTCTCAGATTCCCGAAAAGCCTTGGAAAGAAGCAGTAGAAGAAGGGACAGGAGAAGATCCAGGAGCGCCCAGGAAAGACCTTGGGCGCGACACACCTACCTCAACCAACAAATCCTCCGCACCTACCGCCATAGGCTCAATATTTAGGTCCAAGGTTGCGACGTCTGGGACGTCTCCTGCGTGGCCATGGCCCCGAACGACTGCTGCACCTCTTGCTGGAATGGAGGCGATGAGAGGGGCTGCAGAGATAGGGTCAACGTATCCTGTTGACTTGCCGCCGGGGAAGGGAAAGTCTGAGCGGCCAGCTTCTTATCCAAGATGTATGGCTGGCCCTTGGCGGCGTTCTTCCCGAAGCCGCCCACCCAAGCCTTCAGGGTTGCTAGGGTGACTTCCCTCACCCCCACCGGCAGCCTGAAAAGAAGAAGGCCGAAATGAAGCTTTTTATAGTGGCTGGGACGGGGTTTTTAACAAGCTTATTTGGACTAAGTGTTGTTAGTAATACGATAAAGAAGTCTAAAATCGACTTACCCCCCCACCAGCTGACTGACAAGGTCGTAACAGATGCGCAGGCTTCCGGGTGCCAGACGATCATGGCGTTGTGAGTCGTGGCACACGCGGCGTGATACCTGCACTCATCGTGGGCGCAGGGGTCATACAGAGTCGCATTGCACCCTAGGACCTGACAGTTGGTAGCCTGTAAGTTGGAAAGATACATAGCATCAGGAGAACACTTACAGCCTAACAATTGCTCCGCTGCATGCCGGAGCGAGAAAGTTAGATTAAACCAGAGCCCCGCCATAATACGTGTGGTAACAAGATGGTTGGAGTTTGTCCAAGGCTACGCCGGAGACAGGAGAAAGAATCCAACCAGGTGTGGTGGTGAGAGATGAAACCACGACGGAAAACGACGGAGATGGTATACACAGTTATATATACCAAAATTCATCGTAAAAATTAGGGTATATCCTTAAATATAACGAAATAAATATCAGACTTTTCCCCCGTCTACTAGAAGAGTGCCCGGGTAAGAAGCAAGCTCTCCTCCGGTAGCGGGAAAAAAGGGAAGGATATAGTAGGCAAGCAATAGACCACTAGTAGTGACCACCCCGCCCGCTGGCGGAGCCAGACGAACTATAACCAAGGTGCCCCGGCTGCGGCGGAAGGCTCCGTTCATTATAGTAGGGGAAAGGTGGGACTGAGCAATGGGGGGGGGAGGGGGGGGTCCCTGGCGTAACGCGGCGGGAGAGAGAGGGGGGGGGGGGTGCCTACTCCTCCCCGTCCCAACAACTACCTGCTCGGTGACCCGGTACCCGAAACAAGTGGTCGCCCTATACCCCAGCTGGGAAGAACCCCTGGCCTCCTCAGAGAAGGAGGGAGGAAGGCTACTGAGGTTGTCATGGCAACCAAGGGGTCCCCAGACCCCTCCCTATACCTGGTAGGGAGGGAAGGGGAAGGGTAAGGTGCGATAGAACAACGTGACCGGCAAGTGGCCTAAGCCGTGATAGCAAAACACAAACCGTGGGAGGGCCACGTGAACCAGGCTGTACCAAACTACTGGGAACATGCACCTAGGCTAGCCTAACACCCTAAATAGAACTAAAATTACATCGTAAAAAGGTTGAAAAGACAATGTTAGTAAAAGAAAAAGAAGACCCAGAGGAGGCAACTGTTCCGAGGAACAGAAGACTACTCGGAGCCAGCGATAGCCGATGAAGAGCAAGAGCCGGGATGCTGGGCCAGAAACACAGAATAGCCCTAAATACCAAACTAAGAGAATTGGTAAACGGCTAACCTAGCTAAAAAGGAGATGTAAAAAAACGATGAACGTGATATAGTAAGCCCATAAGTACAAGAAGTCCCAGTATGGAAGACCGGGAATTCTTAACATGAGGCAGCATGGCGCCGCCACGAGTCGACCGGGAAACTGTTATAGACCTATTAGAAGGAAAATACTGGTCCCTGGAAGACTAAAATACGGTAAAATACTACTTATGAGGCACTTAACTTAGCCGATGCGATGGCAGCACGTTCCATGATAGATAAGGAGGTAAATCCAAAGATAAACAGCACAAGTGAAAAAATGCGTACAACGCGTACTGCTAATAATTAAGGATGTACGCTAGGGGCGCTGCTGTCCGTGGCGTCCCTAGTAGTAGTAGTAGCGGCCGCATCACCCGTTAGTATCAGCTCTCTCTAGTGGGGATTTTGATTGGAAGGTCTAAATGGTGAATGTCTCGTGGTAGTGATCCCACTCGCCCCTATTCTCATACCGACACTTCTTTTATAGAGTGAGCGAGTCAGTTTTACTGACATTTTCTTAATTTTGTTTTTCTCTGGTAATTTTAGATTAATTTTGCCTAGAAAGAATGATATTAAGGATCCTTTCATAGGCCGACACGAGCTGAGCCCAGAAATGAATTTTCTCTTAAAATGAGAATTATAGCGGCCCTTGCCTTTATTACCCCTGAATCTGTTCATGAAGCATTTGAGGAGCTCTATAATATTATGCCAGAGGAAAGTTTCCCGATTTTGGATTACTTTGAGGAGCACTATATTGGCAGGACATGTCAACGAGGACGCAAGAACCCACATTTAGCATACCTCTGTGGAATATGTATGCAAGAACAAACGATGAACTTGATTGTACCAATAATTCTGTGGAAGGATGGCATTGCAGTTTCATATCATTTGCTGGGTGTTCCAATCCAGTCATCTGGAAGTTTATGAGTCTCTTAGAGCGAGAAAAATAACTTTCAAGATGTTCAGATGAATCAGATTATTTCTGGTATCGCTAGTGAACCACCCAGAAAAAAATATAAGGATGCCACATCACGAATCAAATCAGTTGTGCTAACATACCAAGAAAAAACGTATTTAGAGTATATTAGAGGCATTGCATTTAACTTAGGGTTTTAAACACATGTTCAGTCTTTGAATAAACAATTTAGGAATTTTCCTGAAATTTGCCTTTTCCTCAGATATTTTTATTTTTAAGAATTCCACTTCCTCAGTTAGTTAAAAAAATTCTATCAGTAACATTCAGTTAACTAGAACTATATATATAATAAATGTAAAACCAGCAAACAACTGTACGAGTATTTTAATATATTTCTGTTTGGAACTATATAAGCAATGAAAACTAAAACAAGTTACTACTATTATTGGTTGCTTACATTTTCATGACTTTAAATTTGTTCCCTGGGGATTCTGTCCTCGCAGGATTTTGTCCAGGGGGGTTTTGTCCTACGGGGGATTTAGTCCTAGAACCAAGACTCATGTAAGGATAGTACTTCAGAGGATCTTAGTCAGCTGTATACAAGATGACCCATCTGCTGCTGTGGTTTGTGTCATCAAAAGGATCTCTTTCCACTCAGAGTTCCTGTTCAGTAGACAAGATCTTCTGGATATTTGTCAGAACAGAGGAAGTTCATCCTGTTGATACTGGCAAGGGCTACACGCTCACTTGTGTTTAGTTCTCTGAAGGATGTGGACATCACTTCACCCTGAGGATGGTCAATGTGGTTCAAGAGCTTTGAGCGGGCTTTTTTGCCCAGGAAACTCAGACCACCTGCGTGGGACCTTACTCTGGTACTGGTACTGAGTAGTCTCACTCAAGCTCCTTCGAGCCCATCTGTCTATTGTCTTACAGGAAACTGACTTTGGAAACAGTTTCCCTGTTGACCTTGGCTTCCTTGGAGAGCTTCAGGGTCAGGCTTATGATGCAGTCTCAGAATAGGTTGGGGTCAGTAACTTTCGAATTTGCCCCCGGAATTCATGGCTAAGACCCAGATTCCCATGGTTCACGTTGGCAGCTTTGCCTCCTTTTCCATTCCTCACACAGTTTGGAGTTTGTTATCAGTAATCTTCAAAAGTTTCTGCCTTGACCGAGAGTTTAGGTGTCATAGACTTTTATGTTAACACATGTCAGGTCGAGAAAGAGGTGTCCTAGAATACCCTTTCATTTAACTACTTGTGGTGATTAGGCAAGCCTACTCCTCGTTGTCAAGTTCTGTCACCAATTAGGTGCCTTCAGAAGTGCATGACACCTGAGGATTAGCTTATCTGTTCATAAGATTTTTAATCCTAGTTCCTGGTTGAGTCAAACCGCTTCTGCTTTTTTTACCTGAATGATGTTGCCCACAGATCCTTGGACACTTTTTTTTTTTCTTTCTTTCTTGGGTCCAGTGTTGGCTGTTGAACAAGTGCGATTCATCCAGTGCTCCAGGTGGGACATTTTGTATCTTGCCTAAGATGATTGTGTGGAGTAGGGAATGGGTGAGATGACTGGTCTCTTCTTTTCCTTTTCTCCTTTCTTCCTACATACGGGCAGTTTGAAGAATAGAGACATCATACACTGGAACTGGCTTGATACAGGTGAGCATTGCAGCCATATTGTTACAGCACTTTTTATGTTCCATGCAACATTCAAATCTGCTTCTCAGTAGCTTCAATTCCTCTATTCCAGCAAGGGGAGTGAGGAGTGGTAACAAACCCGTTTCTTGTGGCTAACATGGTTTGTTGCCGGAACAGGTATAGTTATTTTTTACTTCCATGCATGCAGTGAATCTGGACGTGTTTCATTGTATATAAACCCTGTGGATTGAGTGTTAGATATCCGCATATATAACATCTCAAAAGCTTAGGTCCTCTTCTTCAGAATTCTCATTTCTAGGAAGATTGATCAGGTGTGCTGAACCCTCAGTCAGTTCAGGATTCTCATAGCTCCCTCTAAGTGTGAGCCTTATTGTATTGTTAAGACTGAAGGTTTGTTATGTGTATAAACAAATGACAATTTTTTTTTATTTATATTTTTCATGGCTAATGAACTTGGTCTTAATATTGACTGCCCATGTAGCCACCACTTGTATATTTTATCCTGGGTTGGAAGAAAGACTGATGCGGCACTGGATTTAAGCACTGACTCTGGACTCTCTTCCACCTCAACTATGCATTGGATGCCAGATGCCACAGATTCCTTGCATTTACAGTCTTTGATTGTTTTTAACTGGTTTCCAGCTGGCACCAGAAGATTTATCATATTGTTAAGACTGGAGGCTTTTTAGCTATGAAAAATACAAAGTAATTAAAAGCTGCTATATTTTTTAATACATACTGAATGTGTCATTGGTGGCAGAAGCTGTTTGTAATGGTAAACAACCTTTTCTATTTTCTGTATTGACCAGTAATGAGCTTTATATTACTGGTGACTTTATTAATGATTGTCTTTTTAGCTAGGACTTATGAAATAATCTTCATGAATATTTATTTTGCATTTTCAGACATGTCTCACTGTGACCATCGTGTATGGTTGGAACTAAATGGACCCGAGCTTCATATATATAACCGTTCACAGTTATATGGTCGACTTGAAAAGCTTTTTGGCTTAGAGCAGCAAGTCTTTGGCAGCAACAATGGAAAAGTATCTAGTGGCAAGAATGATGAAGAAATTGAACAAGAGAAAGTGGCAACAAATCAGACACGAGACATGACTTTTTGGCAAGACTGGAGAGATCTTATTCCTGTCATCAAAATAGATTTGAATATGGTAAGTTCTCTCAGATTTAGATATGCTGCTTAGTTCTCTCTCTCTAATTTATGACATAAAGTAAGATAGTATTACAAATATACCTCAGGTAGTTGAACTTCATGTGAAGACGATGTTCACAGCAAACCGTAAGGTTGGTATCCCCGCACAACGACATGAATTGTTCAGCGGGAAGGGGCTCCAAAACAGCAAGGAACCCACTGCCAACAGCATTGACTGGTTTAAAGACTTGTTTCTTCACAGCACAAGTGCACAAGTCAGAAATAATGAAATGGCATTTAGGTCAGATGGAAGCGAAGAAGGGGGTTCTCAAGTTGTGGGAGAATGCCTCCACTGCCAGGTTCCAAACAAGAAACAGGGCTGACAACTTCAGAATCTGTAAATAAATAAAATTCTCTCCCTCGGGAAGTTGTAACCTAAGAGAGACTAAAATATATATGTGAGGATGGAGGGAAAGACGGATGATAGCCGTAAAGCCCATGCCTCAATCCTACTAAAATGAGGGAAAGAGGCGAGATGACAAACACAGCTGCTCCTGCAAGAAGGGAAGATCGAATTGCCTGCCATTAAAATTCGGCCCGAACATCCCACAACGCACACATTCTGAAAGACTAAAACATTACAAAGTTCCAAGTCATGTGTGAAAGATACATAAAACATAAATGTCAATACACAATTTTCAAATCAAAACACTAAAGCGAAGTAAAGGGTCCTGTCTCTCTGAATGGGCAATACTCTCTTAGAAGACAGACTAGCCTATCACCCATAACGTAAGCAATGCCGATTCAGAGTTAAAGATGTAATACTGCAACAGCATCTGTCCCAAGGTAGTTCATCATGGCAACAAAGGTGGTTTGTCTAACACATCGGTTTAACCAGCCCGAGAAGAGTCTATTTGAGACTCAGAGGTCTGGAAAAACTAAGCCCTATTAATAATAATAATGGTGTCCACGGAACTTCTAGGCTGAATAAAAAGAAATGAAGTGCAGGCTACAATAAAAAAACTGGCTTGGAAAAGGAGAGCCAAGCAAACTCAGGTCTCCATGGCGTTTTTACTGGTTTCCAGCTAGCGCTAGAAGATTTATCCTGTTGTTAAGACCTCAGGTTTGTTAGCCATGAAAAATACAAGTTGATTAGAAAATTTGTCATTTTTTTCACTGGAGCCCATGAACCTGTTGGTTTAGGAAAGAGGACATCCCTACTGTGCATGCCTATACCCTTGTGATGCTACACATTACACTCATTCTGTTGCTTGACTTTGCAGCACTCACATCTCCATGTTGGTTACCCTTCCATCTTTTATGGTGAATTTTAACATTTGTTCCAAGCTTTTTCACCCAAAAGCTAAAGCTGCTGCAGAGGTTTTAAGCTGATATTAGCTCCACCTCATGGGTGAAGAATCTGTTAAGGGTTATGAAAAGTCTATAACACGACAACTCAACTGTCTTTTATGGAACTCTCAGATTCCACAAAGGTTGGGGAGCTTGACATAAGGCTAGCCAGGCATTACTAGGTACCAGGTCTTAGATCGACTCAACTGAGAGGTTCCTGCATGTTGGCTGTTTGACAATTGTGGGTACTACTTTGAGGCAGCCACCTTTCTACTGGTGGACAATTACAAGCAGTTGGACTTGTCTTAGTCTACATGTCATCGTCATCTTGGGTTCAACCTAGGTACTCCTTGAGATGATCTGTTGATTTTGTTTTTCTGTATATATATATATATACTTGTGAAAATTAAATGTTTTTTCAAAGAAATGTTGATCAATCCAAGAAAGAGGCCTTTTGCTTCAGTCAGTTTGAGGGATGATCTTCTTCAAATTCCAGCTCATCCTTCATTAAAAAATACTATAGTCTTTCCATGGAGAGGGGATTTTTAATATTTGGGCACTATACTGGGCTTTATAAGAGTATTTGCTACAGTCACTTAATGGACTTGTGGGTTGGTTTACACTTTTGTTAGTTCTACTTGGATGACTGGCTTGTGTTAGATTCTGGGCATCATAGTCAAGTGAGAGAATTCAGAACTGGTGCCATCAGAGAAGGGAAATTATTGAGGAATACCAGTAGAAAATGCAGATGCCGTAGTTTGATCTACTGAAGACAAACATCATAGGCTGACAACATCCTCTCCTATGTTCTTCTAGTATTTAGCTCTGCTTGAAAAAAAAGTGTTCGTTTTTGATAGGTCACTGAGTTTCCATGAAAAAAGTTTGGTTTTGGATTTGTTCATTGCTTGTACAGTCTCCAGCATTACAGCTTGATATCTTTCTTGGCTTAACAACAAAAAGATTCTCCAAGACCTACAGTGGTAGCAGGAATGGTAGAATCTGTTAGATGCTCATTACTTGGCTCTCCAGGCCTCTTGTATTTGTTCAGAAGACCAAGGCAACCGCAAAGACTGTTTGGAGCTGAAAACAATCTTTTTGTACATGAACTTCCCTGCCAGATATATACTTAGCTTAGGTCTCTGACGTCACGACAGAAAATTCAAAACTCGCGGCACACGCTACAGGTAGGTCAGGTGATCTACCTTACCCGCCGCTGGGTGGCGGGTGTAAGAACCAGTCCCCCTTTCTTGTCAGATTATTTTCTGTCGCCGGCTGGACAACACCTGTTGTTCAGTCCTTACGATAGTTAAATTCTTTCTTGTTGCCGACGAATTGGATTTTGGTGAAGTACCCTTTGTTTGTTGGCTTGGCATACGCTTTTTGGATTGTTATTTGGATTTTTCTTTTGGCTTTTTCTTAGAATTAATAATCATGGATGATTCTGAAGTTAAGAAACCTAGTTTATTTAGGGTTTGTTCAGTGAAGGAATGTAAAGTTAGACTTCCTAAAGCTGCATTAGATCCTCACTCTGTATGTACGTCTTGTAGAGGGAATGAATGCTCTTTTATTAACCCTTGCAAAGAGTGTGAGAATTTGGATGAGGATGGTTGGAAGGCTCTTTCTTCTTATGTGAGAAAGTTAGAGAAGGATAGGGCGCGCAAGGCTTCTTCAAGGAGCTCTAGTAGATCGAGGGTGAGTGAGATTGACGCTGAGAACCCTGTAGTAGAAGTAGTTCCTTCTCCAGTTTCAGCCCCTGCGCCCAGCTTTGAACCCGAGGATTCGTTTTCGGAAGTTGCTTCCGGGAGAGCCTCGATCAGGAGTAAGGAGAGCCTCGCTCGCTCTCGACAAGGTAAGAGTGATAGTGCAAGTGATCAGTGCAGTGCCCCTAGTGAAGTGGAGGGTGCGTCTGACCGGCTCACTAACGTTTCCAGGCATAGACCTCTTCCAGACTCCCAGACCCAGTGGAGGAGGAAAGTCGAAAGCCGCAGGAAGGTTAGGGAGAACCCCCACCGGTCAGGCGTCCCCTCGGCAGATCCTGTTGCTCGTTCCCAGGCTGCCTTGGATCGAACCAAGAAGGAGTTATTGTGCCAGTGCTTCTCGTCATCTTCGTCGCCTTCTCCTAAGTCGTCTCGCCCTCTCGAGAGGCCCTGGAAAGCTCCTTGCACCCTTCCTTCCAGCCCCGAATCCTTCGCGGAAGAGCCAGAAGTGGAACGCAAGAGAGCCAAGAATTCTTCTGTTTACGCTTCTCCTGTTCGGTCTCGGACTTCGTCTCCTGTAGAGGAATTTAAGAGATCTCCTGCACGCATCCTGGTGGGTCTGCATGCGCAGATTGCGGCTTTAGCTGATTCTATTGCCGGGACTTCTCATTGTCGGAAGGACGCCTCGCTTCCGGTGAAGAAGTCTAAGAACATCCCTTCTGCTAGCTCTCCTCCGGCTAGAGAAGTTTTTGAGCCTCGTAGCAGGAAGTCAGAAGTGCAGACTGAAGTTCGGGATCAATCTCCGAGTAGGCTCTCCTCTCTTCCCAGCAAGAGTTTTGAGCATGTCAGGCGTAAGGAGCCGGACAGGCTCTCTCCTCAGGATTTCCGCTCCTCTTCAGTTAGGCGTCAAGAGCTTGACAGATGTCAAGAGCCTTGTTATCGTCAGGAGCGAAGGAAGAGTTCTTCGCCTGGTTGCCGCTCTCCTTTTGTCGGACGCTCGGAGCCTAGTAGGCGCCAAGAGCCTTGTAGGCGCCAGTGGAAGCATTCATCTCCGTTGGTTCACTCCCGATTGGATAGGCGCTCAGAGCCTTGTAAGCGCAGTGCTTCGGACAGGGACTCCTCCATGGATGTTTTCTCTCCCCGTGGCAGGCGTCAAGAGCCTGGTAGGGGTTTGGAGTCTGATAGGCACCAAGAGCCTGGCAGGCGTTTTGAGGAGGGCAGGCGCCAAGAGCCTAGCAGGCGCAGAGAGCCTGATAGGCGCTCTTCCTTGTCCAGGCGCTTTTCTGTGGAATTAGACTTTGTTTCCAACAGGCGAGCTTCCACTAGTAGGCGCTCTCCTAGCAGGCGCTCCCCTAGTAGGCCTCTCCTCCTGGTAGGCGCTCCCCAAGTAGGCGCTCCCCAGTAGCTACTCTCCAAGTAGGCGCTCTCCTAGTAGGCGCTCTCCAGGTAGGCGCTCTCCTGGTAGGCGTTCTCCTAGTAGGCGCGCTCTCGGTAGGCGCTCTCCTTTTAAGCGCTCTCCCAGTGGACATTCTCCCAGTAGGCGCTCGCCTAGTAGGCGCTCTCCGAACAGGCACTCTCCAAGGAATAGCTCTCCTCCTGGTAGTAGAGCTTCTAAACGTCATTCTTCTGAAGAATACCTTGGGGATTCTGAGGAAGATTTGCCCAAGGATGCTTCAGTTTCTTCATACAAGAGACTGACCGACCTCCTCTTGCAAGATTTTGGGGAGTCTCTTTCGGCCGTTGCTCCTCCGTCACCTCTGTCCTTATTTTCTACGACCAATACGTCTAAGAAGTCTTCAGTCGTTAAGATGAAACCGACAGTGTCGATGAAGAAGGCTCTTAAGAATTTTGACGATTGGTTGCTTTCGAAGGAAGAGAAAGGCAAGACCGTATTTTCTTTTCCCCCGTCCAAATTTACGGGTAAGATGGGGTTCTAGTACGAGTCAGGAGAGCCCTTGGGTCTGACTCTTCCCTCTTCAGCAGACTCGGACTTCTCTTCGTTGGTTGATTCCTCACGTCGCTCGGCGCTTAATTCTGCGAAGACGACGTGGGGTATGAGCGAGTTGGATCACCTTCTGAAGGGAATGTTCCGAGTCTTAGAGGTTTTTAACTTTCTTGACTGGACCCTTGGAGTCATGGCTAAGAGGACTCAAGATCAAGACACTCTTTCACCTGAAGACCTTCACGCAGTGCTGTCTTGTATGGACAAGGCAGTGAGAGACGGATCCGGGGAGATTGCTTCCCTTTTTGGCGCAGGAGTAGTAAAGAAGAGGGCCGTTTTCTGCTCCTTTCTTACCAAGGCTGTCTCTCATGCACAGAGAGCTTCCTTGTTGTATTCCCAACTTTCTCCACAACTCTTCCCGAAGAAGATAATTAATGACATCTCCAGCTCGTTGTCAGCAAAAGGGACGCAGGATATGCTGGCTCACTCGGCTAGAATCCCGAAACCTTCGTTCCAACAGAAAACGAAGAAGGAAACTCAGACTAGGCAAGAGCCCTTTCGAGGAGGTCTTTCGTCCCGCTCTTCTTCCTCCAGAGGTTCGAGACCACCCAGAAGAGGAAAGACCTTCTCTCGGTCTATTAGGGCCAAGAAGTAGCTCGCCTGTCCTCCAGACAACTGTGGATGCCAGATTTCTGAACTTTGCGGATGTCTGGGCACGGAAGGGGGCGGACAACTGGTCCCTCGCTATCATCAAGAGGGGATACCTCATTCCCTTTATCTCGAGACCACCTTTGACCACCACTCCAAGGGAACTGGTGGCCAAATACAAAGACCCTCTAATGAATCAAGCCCTCGCTCTAGCAGTAGAGCTGATGTTGGAGAAAGAGGCAATAGAGATGGTACAGGACCCTCTTTCCGCGGGTTTCTACAACCGTCTGTTCTTAGTTCCCAAGAACTCGGGAGGATGGAGGCCGGTTCTGGACGTAAGCGCCCTGAACGTCTTTGTGAAGAAGAGGAAGTTCGCTATGGAGACGACTTCATCAGTCTTAGCAGCTCTTCGTCCCGGGGACTGGATGGTGTCACTGGACCTTCAGGACGCTTACTTCCACCCGTGCCGATCCATCCTTCTTCACGCAAATTTCTAAGATTCATGTGGGGAGGGAACGTTTTTCAGTTCAGGGCCCTATGCTTCGGCCTTTCCACAGCCCCCCAAGTCTTCACTGGGCTGATGAAGAACGTTGCTCAGTGGCTTCATCTCGAGGGAGTGAGGATTTCCCTCTACTTGGACGATTGGCTAATCATGGCCAAGTCCAAGGAGAAATGTCTGGAGGACTTACGATTAATGCTGAATCTAGCAGCTTCTCTGGGTTTGCTAGTGAATTTCGAGAAGTCACAACTAATCCCCAGTCAAGAGCGTATCTATCTGGGGATTCTGATGTCTTCTCAGGTTTTTCGGGCGTATCCTTCCCCAGAGAGGATAACCCGAGGTTCGGAGAAGGTAGCAATCTTTCTAGAGAAAGATGTATGCACAGCGAGGGAGTGGATGAGTCTGTTGGGGACACTCTCCTCGCTGGAGCAATTCGTTTCTCTAGGGAGGTTGCACCTCAGACCCCTACAGTTCTTCCTGACGAGGAACTGGAACCGAAGATCTCAAGGTCTAGATTTTACGTTCAAGATCTCGCAAGAGATAAAGGAGGATCTACGTTGGTGGCTAGACCCTCTCCTGTTCAAGGAAGGCCTTTCCTTGCAGGTTCGGAACCCCAGCCTATTGTTATATGCGGACGCATCAGACATAGGTTGGGGAGCTACTCTCGGGTCGAGAGAAGTGTCAGGCACCTGGATGGGGGATCAGGTGTCCTGGCACATCAACAAGAAAGAGCTAACAGCAATTTGGTTCGCTCTCAAAACCTTCGAACCCCTCGTAAAGGGAAAGTCAGTTCAGATCAACTCGGACAACACCACAGCCCTGGCTTACATTCGGAAACAAGGGGGACTCACTCTTTCTCCCTGTACGAGACAGCGAGATCGCTCCTCCTGTGGTCGGAGGAAAGGAAGATAAGTCTTCTCACCAGGTTCATACAGGGAGAAAGAAATGTCAGAGCAGATCTGCTAAGCAGAAGGAATCAAGTCCTTCCCTCAGAGTGGACTCTGCACTCGGACGTATGCCAGGAGCTGTGGAGGACGTGGGGCAGGCCCCATCTCGATCTATTTGCGACCTCCAGGAATGCGAGGATAGATCTATACTGCTCCCCTATTGCGGACCCAAGAGCAGTGGCAATAGTTGCATTCCTGATGGATTGGAAAAACCTGGATCTTTACGTGTTCCCGCCTTTCAAGATTCTAGGGGAAACGCTAAGGAAGTTCGCAGCTTCAGAGGGAGCAAGGATGACTTTGATAGCTCCGTTCTGGCCTGCCCAGGACTGGTTCACAGAGGTACTGGAATGGCTGGTGGATGTTCCAAGATCCCTACCACTAAGAGTCGATCTGCTCAAACAGCCCCACTTCGACAGGTTTCACAAAAACCTCCCCGCTCTCAGTCTGACTGGATTCAGACTATCAAGTGTCTCATCAGAGCTAAGGGCTTTTCGGCAAAGTCTGCAAGGGCTATTGCCAATGCACATAGACCTTCCACATCTAGAGTCTTCCAGTCGAAGTGGGACGTTTTTCGACGTTGGTGTAGGACTCATAAAGTTTCCTCCTCCAGTACCTCTGTGACTCAGATAGCAGATTTCCTTATCTTCCTGAGGGAAAAATGCGGGTTAGTAGTCTCCACCATCAAGGGCTACAGGAGCATGCTTTCCTCAGTTTTTCGTCATAGAGGATTAAACATATCCGAAGACAAGGGCCTCCATGACTTAATCAGATCATTTGAGACGGTTAAAAGAACCTCCTACTTAGTTCCTAGCTGGAATCTAGACGTCGTGCTGCTCTTTCTGAGGTCCTCAAGATTCGAACCTCCCCATACAGCTTTGTTCAGAGACCTTTCGATGAAGACTCTTTTTCCCTGTGCGTTAGCTTCAGCAAAGAGAGTCAGCGAGCTGCAGGCTCTAGAAGGTGAGGTAGGTTTTCAAGGAGGATCCGCGTCTTGCTCTTTCTTCGGCTTTCCTTGCCAAGAATGAAAACCCTTCTTCACCATGGCCCAGGAGCTTCGAAATTAAAAGCTTGTCCTCCTTAGTTGGGACAGAAGAGGAGAGATCTCTTTGCCCGGTGAGAAGCCTGAAATTTTATCTTCAAAGGAAGAGAAGACGTGCTGCTAATGAGAGCAATCTCTGGTGCTCTGTAAGGGACCCCAGTAGGCCCTTATCAAAAAATGCCCTCTCATTCTTTATCAGGAATGTTATTAGAGAAGCCCACACATCGTGCAGTCAGCAACAGTTTAGTCTTCTGAAAGTCAAGGCGCACGAAGTGAGGGCCATCGCGACGTCTTTGGCTTTCAAGAAGAATATGTCTTTACAAAACCTCATGAAGGCCACTTTTTGGAGGTGTGAATCAGTCTTCTCCAATCACTACCTAAAAGACGTATCGATTACGTATGAAAAGTGTTTTGGGCTAGGCCCTTACGTATCGGCGGATTCAGTGCTGGGGCAGGGAGCTGAAACACATCCTTTTTAATCCTTTTCCCTGTTAGTTTTTAATTTGGAGTTTTTGGTTGTACAAAGGAGGTTGCAGGAGGCAGCTCCTTCTTTCGTATACTAATATTAGTAATTGGTTAGGTGATCGGTTGTGCTTGAGGCTCCTTGCGGTTGGTAGTGATAGGCTCTGGCATGTAAGCGGGTTGATCCCCATTGACCAGACCCTGTTTGGATTCTGCCAAGTAAGTGGACTCAGTTCCCATTGGTAGACCCAAAGAGTTCTTCAGCTATAGGTCACGCCCTCGCTGAGACTCTAGGCAACGCAGACTAATAGACAGTAACTATGAAGTCTTCTGCCTAATTCAGGTAAGAACCAAGGGTTTATTTTTATTCCTTTAACATGTGTTGTCCCCACTTTCTAGGTGAGTATGTGTCTCTTTCCCTCCACCAAGGGTGTCAATCAGCTAAGTATATATCTGGCAGGGAAGTTCATGTACAAAAATGATATTGTTAGTATACAATAAAGTTTTGTACATACTTACCTGGCAGATATATACGATTGATGGCCCGCCCAGCCTCCCCTCAGGAGACAGGTGGAAGAAAATAATCTGACAAGAAAGGGGGACTGGTTCTTACACCCGCCACCCAGCGGCGGGTAAGGTAGATCACCTGACCTACCTGTAGCGTGTGCCGCGAGTTTTGAATTTTCTGTCGTGACGTCAGAGACCTAAGCTAAATATATATCTGCCAGGTAAGTATGTACAAAACTTTATTGTATACTAACAATATCATTTTTTGGACTAAGAGCTTTTACAGTGTATTTTATGCATGATAGGAGGCTCATATCAGACCACTTGATAATGATGGCCTGCCCCAGGAATCATGGCATAACAAGATTTTAAAATTTACATTGTATTGCAGTCTTTGTCTTCAGTTTGACAGAAAAACACAAGGTTCAGATTGTCCCAAAATTCATTCAGAGTGAGTAATATAGTGAGGCAGACTCCTTCATCGGAAGAAAACTGCTCATTCCAGCTGAATGGTCCCTTGATCTTGACATCTATCAGTTGCTGTAGCATTAGTGAGGAACAGCACTGTACAGCTTGTTTGCAACTAATCTCAGAAGCAAGTTTCCAGATTATCGTTGTACCTCTCAGTCCTGCAGCCCAGAAATTAGATGGCTTTATTCACCCCTTGGACAGCCTTTTAGTTAACATTTTGATCTTTCAGGTTAGTGAGGGCTATGGAGATATGAGCCATCTTTCCATAATCCTAATTGCTCTGTATTGGGCCCTACAAGGTTGAGGAACCATTTTTTTTTCTTGTGACTACTCAAGGAGTCTTTCCAAGGGATAAGCCTTTCTGGAGATTTCATTAAAATATGGGGGTATACTCAATCTTTATACTTGGAGGTTTTGTAGCAAGACTACAGTGATTTGAGCAGAAGCAGCCGGAGCCATAGCAAGACCCATAGTTTCTGCAATAAATCTGTGCCATTCAATTTTAAAGACCTTATGAGATTGGTATAACAGGGGTCTGGATTCTTACAGGACCTTCATTCTAACCACAACATGATATTTTTTTTAGTTTTTCTCAGGCTGCAAAGTGAGGTGTAGTTTTTGGCCATCAAGAGTTGGAGATAAGCATTACAAAAATTTTTCATTATTGAGGCTTATATTTGTCTTCAGCAGATTTGAAAAGACTGTCAGTGTGTTTTGAAAAGGAAGTACTGCACCTCTATAGTCTATGAAGCTTCCTAACTGGGAACTTTCCTTTGTGTGAATAATTCTTAACAAGATCTGTATATTAACATTAAGATTAGGCCTCCTGATAACCTGTCCAGCAAAATCACACACATTAAGATTTTAAACCAGTTCCTTAATAGCTAAGAAGTAGACTGTAAGGTCACTCCTCCATTTACAATTCCTCTCTCATATTTGAGTAGGAGCGATGAAGATAACCACCTCTTGAGTGTTCAGGTCAGTTTCCCTGTATGTATTTCCAAAAAACAATGAAATTCAGAAAGAATAATTACAAATTGTTTTTATCCACAGATAGAATCAAGAAATGGTTTACCATAAATGCTGTTGTCTTCTTCAAGAACATTTCCTAATATCCTAATCAGGATATTGGCCACTTTTTGAAAATTAAATTCGGATCTTCCTTTGTTTTTAATTACTGTTACCAGGAGATATCAGAGAACTTTTGCTTCTGTTTATCCAAGCATTTACCCCTGAGTTTATAGGCTCCTTTTCGTTTTAGATCCAGTCATTATGGCAAGTCAGGTTCTTCCATTTTATGGGAACATAGGGTCCAGGGAATCATCCTCATCCACATCTTGATCATTCTTTTGTCATCCTGGTTCATGTAGCTATTCTGTGTATTTTTGTGTTTATAACCTGTAGTTTTGGTGAATGTACATGTTCTCCTCATATATGGTATGTACAATAATTCTCCAGGTTTTCTTAAGAATCTCAGTCCAGTCTGAATTCATATTTACCATGGGAGTTATGAATCTTGAATCAGTCATCTTTCCAGATGCTCCAAAGAACATAACTGTCAAGTTTTATTAAAAATTTATAACATTTTGGTTTATGAGAGAAAGGGTGAGACTAGTTTTTTGCCTGTAAATTATTTCAGTATATTTACAATTTTATTTATTTACAGTTTGATTGTTTATAGATGGTTATTTGATGCATATGTTCTAAGTAGGGGATATAATATAATGGGTTTGCATTGAAATCAAGTTTTAGAAAATTATATTTCATATTATGGTACTGTCCACTGGGAAGCTTAGTGATTTTTCAAGTATCAAAGAGGAAAAGTTTTTGTAAAGTGTTGATTTTGATTTTTTAAAACTGGATAAAGATTTTCAGTGTTAACAACTAATGTATGATTTTTTCATTTTAGGCTAGATTTGTGTTTGGTAATCGTTTAGTGGCATCAACATTACTTCTTACAACTGACAAAGCTGAATGTATCTACACCACAAAGCCAGCTGCGTGCTCACTTGACCACTTCATGCATGTTGTCACTTCAAAAGCTGAGAACCTAAGGGTATGTTTTAGATATTTTAATGTTTTTGTGTATTTTATTTTTGTCAGATATAAAATATCATCTAAGATTAAATACTTTCTATATACATATATATACAGTGGTCCCCTGTATTTGCGGGGGATGCGTACTAGACTCCCTGTGAATAGTTAGAACCCGCAAATAGTTGGAACCCCTATAAAAATGCTGAAGACAGCCTATTTTGTTAGTTAAAACTCAAGAAAAACCCACAAAAAATTTTTAGACTTGGTTTTTTTAATAGTTTTATCATAAAAAGTGCATTTTATGATGAAATCGCTAAAAAACCCCCAGGAATTTGTTGATATTTTTCATAGAAAAATACCGCAAATATGCGAATATTCCACAAATAATGTGGGGAAACGTTCCCAAGAGAAATCCGCGAATGTGTGAGTCCAAGAATCCGGAGAATGCGAATACAGGGGTCCACTGTATATTTGCACTTATATATTTGTATAGATTTTTGGGTGAAACTCCTGAGTTTTTGCTTAGAGAATGACAGCATTATGAGGAGGCGCTTAATTGCATTCCAGAACCTGTCTGTTGCATAATATTACTCAGTATGTCATCCAATAGAGCCAAGAAGTTAGCCCAATAGCCCAGAGTCCTGCTCTGACTGGGGGTGTTCAGAAATCAAGGACTGATGACTATTTGTTGTTTTTTAAGCTATTCCAATGACCTGTTTTGATGAATCTGACATTTTCTGTTGTGAAAACAAAGGAACATCCTATTCACAAGGGCTTTCCATGAGAGGAAGTATATATGCTTGACTAGTTATGAAAGAATTATTGTTCATATACAGAACAAACTTTTCAGTCTTTATGTATGGGGAAAACCTCTCTAGCGCAAGTGCCTTGTTGGATGAGTGGTTTTCGAGCTCGACTACCAATCCGGTGGGCCGAAATTCGGTTTTCGGCTCGGCCAACGTAGAATCAGAGGAATTTATTTCTGCTGATAGAAATTCATCTCTTGATGTAATGTGGTTCGGATCCCACAATAAGCTGTAGGTCCTGTTGCTAGGTAACCAATTAGTTCCTAGCCATGTAAAAATATCTAATCCTTCAGGCCAGCCAGCTCAGTGGTCAGGTAAAACTAAGATATACTTAACTTTTTCTCTAGCGCAGCTGGATCCAGTTAAAAATAGAAGGTTCGGTGGCCTCAGTGCATCAACCAATGGGGAGGGAGAGTAGCGGGGCCTGACCCCTTCTCCACTTTGCATACTCCTTGAGTTGTTAGTTAGTTCTCAAACTGCCTTCAAGCAAGACATACATACGCTGGTCTTTCTAGCATAGAAACCGGTTTTATACACAACTTCCTGTTCTTTCTACACCTTGGCATTCTGGTTTTATTTCATTCTGTTTTTGTTTCTGATTATCTTTATGGATTTGCATTTGAGAAATGCAAACCCATGAATCATCTAAGAAGGCTTTGCCTATGAGGAAATGTCCAGTGGTAGGTGGCAACCCATGCTTTTGTTATCTTACATCTCTTGAAATTGATGTTATCTTACATCTCTTGAAATGATTGCAATGTAAGTAACCCGTTCAGTGTCTTGCTTGGTGTCTCGAGCAATGAAATGGTTTTGATAAGAAAAAGAAATACAAGAGGAAATCGGCTATTCTGTCATGGGAAGGCTTCGTGCCACCAATGGCTTCATATGCCACCATTCCCATTCCTCCTTGTTCTTTCTCTCCCTCACCAGAGTTGCCCATTGTTGCATCTTTGTCTCAGGAAGATTTTACTCCTTTTCATTCCTCTATTGTTTCATCTCTAGATGTTTGAGGAAAGGTCTGGGAGATCTTGTGATTGATTTAGCTGCCTCTGTTCTTTCAATGAGGGCCTTGTCCTGTTGTTTTAGGGGTGGATGTGGAGAAGCTATCCAAGTGCTGGTTTTCAACAGGCCTACCTGGGCAGCCCAACTTTTGGACCCTACTGTCCCACCTCTTGTCTTCCCATCCCCCGTAACCACAACTTTCTTGGCCTTCATGGTTCCTTCAGTGGTTGTGCCGCTCCCTTCAGTTTCCATTCCTGGGCTTTATACATTTTTACTTCATGTAACTCCCTTGATGGAGGGAGCTGAAGGTGCTCTTCTGGAGAAATTCAGCTGCTCCATTACAAAATTCTAAGAAACGGACTAGATCTCTATCTTCCACTCCTTCTTCTAAGTTGCCGTCTTTGTCATCCAGTCATTCCATCCCACCAAGGTGTTGGAGGAAGAATGACTTCATGGTCCCTCTTCATAAGACGTTCAGCAAGCCCTCTTTGGATACCCACTCCATCTCCCCTTCGTCTGATGGCAAAGCCAACTGTTTGTCTCCTACAGTTGATTCTCAGTCAGCCCATCATGGCCATATCGTTCGTCACCTCCAAGTTTTCTCATGGTTCATCTCCAGCTGCCCCTCCCAGGTTACTTGCCATTACGGATAGATGTGTGTCTGTCAAGGTTCATGGCCATACATCTGCTCCCCGAGTAACTGATGAGTGTTGTCCAGTTCATGATTCTTGGGCAGCAACGCATTGTACAAGAGAGGTATCCTCTAAAAGTTGTAGATCTACCGATTGGACTCCTCCTCAAGAAGTTGCAGTCATTTTACCTCCTTCCACTTGCCCTGCTCAAGACATTTGGGTTAAGACCATGTCCATAAAGAAGTCGACTTCACACTTGAGGGAATGCTCTTGTGATCAGGTATTCCTCTCTTAGAACAAGTAGTCCATGGAGTGGGGAGCATGGCAGTGACCATTCTCCACAAAACGAGGGTCCTTTTTGGTTGTGGAACCAACCACAGCTGCCCTCGCCTGTAACACATAGGCCATGCTCTCAGTCTTTGTGGCTGGGATTGCTATCAAGACAAGTGCCTTTTTGTTCATTAGAATGATATATATACCCAGTGTTTGGCCCTTACCACTCTTATGCTCCAGTAGTGAACAATGATATATGGGATACCACTGAGTTGGTCGACAGGCCAGATCGAGATTCTCGTAGCCTTGAAGCAGAAAATTCTCTACCTCTCAATGCAGACAACCAAGAACCTCTAACTATTTACATAGAAGTGGTTGAACTCATTCATGGGTACAACAATTTGACAGGAGACTGTGGCTACCAGTTCAGATTTTTTTGGATCTTGAAGCCCTTGTGGGGCCAAGAAAGAGACAAAGGCATGGTTGGGGTTGCCATGTTCTAACCATACTAACTGTTTCCTTAACCAAATGAATACTCTCATCCGTGGATGGGACGGCTCACTTCGGTCTAGCAGGTCATTTAAGTTGCTCCCTCCTCTTCTTCCATGACATAGATGTTACATAACTCATAACATTGCATTGCAATGGAGTCAGGTGGATCCAGGCCTAGATCAGCTAAGCCTGGATCTTTCTTTAAACATAATCCAGCCAGATGGCACTTTAAGCACCAAGAATTGGCTACAATGGAGTTGACCACGTCTACAGCATTCTAGGCAGTCTCATGGCTTATCTGTGGTCAACAATAGTCGGCAAAAATTCCTCAGTGGCCATGTCTAAGGACAATGAGAGAGTTCCACCTGTCTTAGACTCTTCTGTCTGGTGGCAAGACTATGTAGTATCTGGCCCACTTTAAGAACAAATATGTGGGCTAATTAGGTGTTGATGAGAAGAGACTCTGCCCCCTCTAGAATCTAAATTTTTTGGTCCTGATTCCACCTTGGCACTGAGGAATGAAACAATTCTATGCTCTTCATCACTCTTTCCTAAGGACCAAGTTGATGCTGCAGTGGACAGATGAAGAGTGAACAATAGTGACTGTCTGGTCCACCAGGCTGTTATTAACCCATAAACGCCGAATGGACATATTAAACGTCGAGTCAAAATCTCCCCCGATTGCCGAATGGATGTACCATACGTCGACTCAAAAAAGTTTTTTTAAAAATTCGCGGAAAAATACTTATAGGCCTACCAGCCGAAAACTTTTGAATCACGCGCCTTGGGGGATGCTGGGAGTTCACGGATCAAGGCGTTGTTTTGTTTACAATCGATACACAGGCGCGCAAGCGCGAATTTCTTTTCTTATCGCACTAAAAAGTATCAGTGACACATCTCAAAAATTATTTCGTCACTTTGACATAATTTTTTCACCGTTTTAAATTATCCATTACATGAAGTATTATATATGAAAATGTGCGCAATTTCATTTAGAATACAACAAAAAATACTCATGATTGTAGCTTTTATCAATTTAGAAATATTTCCATATAAATAACGATAAGTGCCAAAATTTCAACCTTCGGTCAACTTTGACTCTACCGAAATGGTCGAAAAACGCAATTGTAAGGTAAAACGCTTACATTGTAGTAATATTCAACTATTTACCTTAATTTTGCAACAAATTGGAAGTCTCTAGCACAATATTTCAATTTATGGTGAATTTATGAAAAAACTTTTTCCTTACGTCCGCGCGGTAACTCTTCCGAAAAAAATCATACATGCGATTGTGGTAATGTTTGCACCATTTTAAAATTAGCCGTTACATAAAGTTTTATATATGGAAATGTGCGCAATTTCATGCACAATACAACTAAAAACAACCCATGGTTGTAGCTTTTATCAGTTTTGAAATATTTTCATATAAAAAATGATGTGACAAATTTTCAACCTTTGGTCAATTTTGACTCTACCGAAATGGTCGAAAAACGCAATTTGAAGCTAAAACTCTTATATTTTAGTAATATTCAATCATTTACCTTCATTTTGTAACAAATTGGAAGTCTCTAGCACAATATTTTGATTTATGGTGAATTTATGAAAAAAATAACATTTTCCTTACGTCCGTGCGGTAACTCTTCTGAAAAAATCATACGTGCGATTGTGGTAATGTTTGCACCATTTTAAATTAGCCGTTACATAAAGTTTTATATATGAAAATGTGTGCAATTTCATGTAGAATACAGCGAAAAATAATTGAAGGTTGTAGCTTTTCTCATTTTCGAAATATTTGCATATAAATCACGAAAAATAAATAGAAAAAAAAACCTCGACGTTCGGTCAACTTTTGGACTCTACCGAAATGGTCGAAAACGGCATGAAGCTAAAACACTCTTATTATTTTAGTTAGTAATATTCAATCCTTTACCTTCATTTTGCAACAAATTGGAAGTCTCTAGCACAATATTTCGATTTATGGTGAATTTATGAAAAAACTTTCCTTCCCTCCGCGCGTGGATTCTCCGCCATAAATCTCCGAATTGCGTACATCGCATTCTCGGAAAATTTGCTCCGTTTCATATTAGGCATTTCATAGTTTTATATATGAAAATGTGCGTAATTTCATGTAGAATAAAAGGAAAAATATTTGAAGATTGTAGCTTTTCTAATGTATGAAATAATTGCATATAAATTTTTTTTTTTTAATTTCGACATTTGGTCATTTTTAACTCGTCGGAAATGGTCGAAAACTGCAATTGTAAGCTAAAACTCTTACAGTAAAGTAGTAATATTCAATCATTTGTATTCATTTTGAAACCAAATTGGAAGTTCTTAAGAACGATATTTAGATTTACGGTTGAATTTTTGAAAAAAAACATTTTTTACGTCCGCGCGTTAACGAATTCGTACATCATTTTGTGATAATATTTTTCTGGTGTTGCTTTTATTGTTTTACAATGTATTATATTTCAAAATGATTGCAATTTAGTGTACAATACAATGAAAAAAAACTCGTTAGCTTTTACCGTTTTTTGCACAGCGTGATTTTAATACAATTATGTATGAATTTTTTTTTTTGCTACCATATATCGCATTATTTACATATGATAATTATATTATTTTTCATTTCTGATGATTGCATACTAAACTTCAGGCAATGACAAAAAAAGGAGCCAAAAATGAACTCTTAATCTTCAAAACTAAGCGCGCTGTGATTTTTTGAAAAATTATTTTTTCCGCTTCCGCGCTCACTCAAAACCGGCTCCGGCATTCGGGGGAGTTTTTGATTTTTACCGCTTCGGCGTTTAAGGGTTAAGTCTTCTGATCCTTCATGTGCCAGTGTAACTCGACCTAGATCTCAGGCTGCCGCTTACCCTTTCCCTACGAGATCTCAAGCTATGACCAGTCCTTGTAGGACCCCCCAGCCTTCTACTAAGAAGACATCTCAGCAGCATCCCTTGCAGCCTCGTCCTACCAGACCAGGCATAGGAGGCAGGGGGAGGGCTAGAGGAGGCACCCCTCCTCACTTGCTTTTGTCAGTGGGGGGATGGCTGGAAAGCCATTGAGCAATTTGGTAGCAGCTTGGACTGGTGACCTGGCTAGTAGGTCTTCTGCAGATGGGATATCTACTCTTCGAGTTTCCTTCCTCCTCTCCTTCACTGTCCATTTCATCAAAGAACATATGTTCAGGGCTTATTGGAGGATCTGGCTTTCCAAGAAAAAGTGAAGGTAGTGATGGAAAAAGGAGCTGTGGAGGTTGTAAAGGATCAATCCCCAGGATTCTATAGCTGGATCTATCTGGAGACTGTCATAGACCCAGTTCAAAATCAAAACATCCTGTGCAGTTCCAGCAGCCATCAGGAGGTTTGACTTTATGCTGATGGTAGATCTGAAGGATGCATACTTCCAGATTCCAATCCATCAGTCATATCGCAAGTTCCTTCGATTCGTTCTGGGAGAGACAGTGTACCAGTTCAAGGTGCTTTGCTTTGGCCTCTACTACCCCACAGGTCTTTACGAGAGTGTTCACCCTGGTTTCAGTCTAGACTATTCACACAAGATATGCATCTTGAGATACCTCGATGACTGACTGGTCCTGACAAGTTCTCGGGTGAAGTTTATCCAAGGCAGAGACTGTCTACTCCAATTTTGTCACAGCTTAGGTATAGTGATAAATCTGGAGAAGCCAAACCATATTATTAGCCAAAGAACACTGTACCTGGTCATGGTAATGAATACAGCAGCAGTGAAAGTCTTTCCATCAGATCCACACATTGACAGGTTCAAAACCAATGTTCATTCCTTTCTTTCCAGACAAAACCAACCTGCATGTCAGTGGCTGATTGTTCTAAGTCACCTGTTGTCCCTGGAGAAGCTTGTTCCTTACGGATGTTTATACCATGATCTCTTCAATGGAGATTGAGTTTTGGTCCCTATAAAAGGATTCTCCCTTCTTCCGAATTCCTCTCCCAAAGGAAGTGAGACAGGACTTGGCATGGTGGCTGGATGACAGGAACCTGACTATAGGAGTGTCCCTCTTGGAAAGAATCTCAAACAAAAATCCATATGTAAACTTAATAGTCTGTTCCAACAGGTAAATAGCTGAGTTGGTTGGGATAAGGAAAATTCACTATAGTACTAGAATATAAATTTTATTTCCTCTTTCCCAGAAAAACTAATGTGGTGTCTTCTTCCTTGATTTTTGGTCTGATGTTCCCAACCCACTATTTACCAAGATTTCCTGAGAGTGCAAAAGTTTACCTTTATTAAAGACATGAACAAAAAATATGTTGGAATACCAAACACAAAATAAACTTGAAAAATATGAACAACAACTAAGTAATAATGTACATATGTAGTAACAGGGAACTGTCCCAACACATGGAAAGCTAAATAAAACAGTTGAACTCAAAAGCTGATAACTTGAAGCAGCCAAAATGAAAAACTCAAGAATTTCTTTAGGCTAACTGCTAAGTCACTGAAGTAAATTTATACAAAAACGTTATTTACATTGAGATGATCAGTATCAATAATGACCAACTTCATAATCCTCCTTGGTGCTACTTGACTGATATCGATGATTAATTGCTTAATGAGGATAGTCGGCAACTATTGCTTCCATCCAGGGTAGCGACAATGATTTACTCCTCCATGTTGAACAGCAATGTCTTCTTAGCCAACAAAAGAAACAGGATATCCACTTTATAAAAAAGGTGTAAAGTCATAAAAATTTACCTAGTATGAGAGTGCAGGTATCTTCATTTTTACCCTTTTATGTGGCTCATTCAGCTCTCCCTTTTTTTTTTTTTGCCTGTTCTGCATAGTAACTTCTTATAAACATCAACCACACCCAAACAACCGTAGTGTAGCTGTTTTCCTGTGAATAGTTAAACAAGCAAACAATATCCATTGCCTTCTTACATTCATATGGGATGGAAGGAAACCAATTCAGATAAAATAAGGTGGTCAAATACAGATAATAAACTTTATTTCTTCAGTTTCCTTCCATTTAATTATAAGAAGAATAAACAATCTTGAAAAAATATTTTTCTAAACAGTCCCTTCACGCTTCCCCTCTGGAAATTCTTCTGTTCTCAGACACCTTAAACAAAGGTTGATGAGGCACACTTGGAAGATCTTCTGACTTAAGGTGTGTGGGACCACTCTACCAGTGGACAGTGACTCACTCAGTGGATCTTTCAGCCAGATAAATTCCAGGCAAGAGGAATGTAGTGGTAGACAAGTTGAGTCATCAGGGTCAAGTGTAGAGGATAGTGATCACTATGCCTGGAGATAGCAGAAAGGTTGCTCCATCTGTGGCCAATGATAGATATTTTCAAGACCCAATAAGCAAAAAAACTGGAGGTGTTATGTTCAGTCATTCTGGATCCTTGTGCCATGGCAGAAGATACTTTGCAACTTCTTTGGTACAATCTGGATGTTTATGCTTTTTTTCCCTTGTGCCTGATCCATTAGATAATCAACAGGGTAATGATCTCTCAGAACCTTAGAATGACCATGGTGGCTCCCTTGTGGCCACATGCCAAGTGGTATCCCAACCTGCTGGCCTTGCTGATTAAAGCACCAAGAGAGATTCTCCCCTGGCACAACCTACTTTGCCACCCACACTTTAAAAAGTTCCACCAGTTGGTAGGGTCATTGTATCTTCATAGTTGGAGACTATCCAGTATCCCCATCAAGTGAGTGGCTTTTCTCGCAGAGCAGCTACATACATGTCTGGCTATCTCAGGAAAGCTTTTATATGCATGTACGGTGTGTTCTTGACTTATGGTGCCACTGACTTACAGCAATTCAGTTGATCTTACTGCGCTTTTTCAGCGCTGTTAACAGCATATTTTACAGCACATTGCATCAAGTTACAGTGCCATAAGCGCCATTGAGCATCAAGTTAATAGCACATACAGTGCAGTAACATCAAGTTACAGCACCATGAGCACTGTTAAAGCAACTTATTGCAGAAATCGACTTACAGTGCAATGCTGGAATGGATCCCAGCCGTAAGTCTAGGATGCACTGTACCAGGGGAAATAGACCATGTACTGTGATTGGTGTTGTCAATGGGGTTTCTCTCCGATCGGAACCTCTGTTCGTATCCCTCCATAGGAAGAAGCTACTTTCTGTGTCAGCCATTAAAGGTTACAGGGCTGCTGTAGGGCTTATTCTACTTCTAAAAGGGGTAGACCCTTCCTCCTTATGGGAGATATCTATGTCTCATAGCAGATTAATTGCTTGGAATATGATTGGCTTTAATCAACTTTTACTGAGCTGCTCAGACATTCTTTCACCTTCGAAAGGTGAATTGCTTGGAATAAGTGAGGGCTTATGGTCCCTCAAAGATATGCTGCTCAACAAATGCAAAGGCTAGTGGCTCTTTGGTCAGTGCATAGCAATTTGGTTCGTCTTATCAAAGATTAATAGCTCAATTCATGTCAAACGATCAGTAGACGTAAGTCTGAGGACTAGACAGCTCTTTAGAATTACAGTGTTCCCCCCCGTATTCGTGGGGGATATGTACCAGACACCCCCGTGAATAGCTAAAACCTGCGAATAGTTAGAACCACCATTAAAAATGCTTATAACTGCCTATCTTGAAAGTTCAGATACCAATGTATACCTTTAATAACATCCTACTTCAAATATACCTAAAATTACTAACCTATTACTGTATTAATCTTTGAGGTTATATTATTAATATCATTTCAAAGTCATCTTAAACATTTTATCATTAAAAATATATACCTACAGCCAATAACTGGGAGAGAGAGACCAGTGAATGGCAACATCATATATCTGACCATCAAGAGTGAAATTATGAATGATTTCTGAGACAGAGGGAATAATAATGAGAGAGAGAGAGAGAGAGAGAGAGGAGAGAGAGAGAGAGAGAGAGAGAGAGAGAGAGAGAATAACTCCTAAACTCCGACTCCTTCCCCTCCGCCAATACTCCGCCAATATGTATATCAAACTGTCATTTACTCCCCCGCCCACCTTCCTCCACATGGATAAAAAGACTGGGAATCGCTATTTTTAATTAATCTTATTAATATTTGAAAATTAGTTATAAGGTAAATCATTTATTTATACTACAAAACAAATAAACAAACATAAGTAAGTAAAGAGTGAGAGAGAGAGAGAGAGAGAGAGAGAGAGAGAGAGAGAGAGAGAGAGAGAGAGGAGAGAGAGAGAGTTGGAGAGAGAGAGAGAGATTTTTTAGAGAGAGAATGTTATTGTTACTGTTAAATCTCATTAAACTTCATATTATTTGTAAACTAGTACTGTATATTATTATTTTACCATAAAATGTAGTAATGTCCTTAAAGATACACTTATACATACATTTCCAGCCCAAACAGAGGGCGAGAGTTACCACTAAGACATACTATCTCGTGTGGCAAGAGAGAGAGAGAGAGAGAGAGAGAGCGTTTGAGGCGGGGGGGGGGGTCCTTATTAAAAGACTGAAATGGATAGATTATTGTACTTCTATAAAATATTATCACATATGAATTTTGAAATTAGTTACATTACTATTACAGGCGGCCTGCGGTTAACGGCGCAATCACTCAACGGCGAATCGGTTTTACGGCGGTCGTCAAAAATATTCATTAAAAAAATAAGGCATTTTAAAGGTATCTTTACGGCACAAATTTCAGTTAACAGCGCCGCTAGCGCCGTTGTCTAACGAGTTCATACATATGTAGAAATGCCGTTCAGACCATAAAGGTTATGCAAATTATATTAACAAATTTTATGGAGTTATTACGTAGGTATTAGGGTAAAATATATGCCTCTGACGCCGTTCTATGCCGAAAATATCGAGTTACATAAGTGCAAATTCAGCTATGGATGTGTCGATTCATAATTGTTCATGCTTTTGTTTAAAATGTTTATGAAAATGTATTACGTGAAAGGCATTTTTATTTCTGTACAGAAATATGATACAAAGGCAGCTTTTGAAACTGCCCTTTTCAAACGTTATCAATACGTATGTTTTTTTTTCATTTGTTTCTTTTGTTAAGAAGCCGCCGCCTGCCGCTCTTCCGAAAATATTGATTTAAAAAAATTGCAAATTAGCGATCGATGTGTCGATTTTATAAATGTTTATGCTTTTATGTTTAAAATGTTTATGAAAATGTATTACGAATAGGGTATTTTTATTTCTGTGCAGAAATATGATAAAAAGGCAGCTTTTGAAACTCCCCTTCAAGTTATCGACTACGATGTTTTTTTCAAGTTCGTTCTTGTATGCCGCCGTCTGCCGCTCTCCCGAAAATATCGAGTTAAAAAAAAAAAAAAAAAAAAAAAAAGTGTGCAAATTTAGTGATCGATGTGTCGATTTTTCAAATGTTTATGCTTTTATGTTTAAAATGTATATGAAAATATATTGCGTAAAGGTATTTTCATTTTTGTACAGAAATAAGATACAAATTAAGGCAGCCTTTGTAACTACGCTCCACGTTGTCAGGGGATGGTTTTTCATTTTCGTTCTTGTCCGCCAGTTCCGAAAAATGCATTGTTTTATTTTATTAATTATGCATCTTTTCCATAAATCCTTTAAAATGTTATACATTATTTCACTGTATCCAAGAATATTGTATGTATTCTCATATTATTGTATTTTAAAAATACTACGGCAAACTTAAGCCCGTATTCCGCGGAGCGGCCAATGTTGTGGTTTGAAATCAGCTGATGAATACGAGTCTGTTTCACCATAACGCAATTCTGAGCGAATGCTCTTGCTTCTAGTTAGCATAAACGAATATCTATATACTTGAACTTATATGAGACAAAGTTATTTTCCTTATACAGCGTGTTTTTAGGTGGAAATATTTATTGAATATGTCTGTTGTGAATGTAAACTACTATTTTTTTCGTTAACAGATTACGTTGGCGGCATGTTATTGCGTAAAAATTACGTGATTCCGTTCACAATACGTAATCCTTTATATCATCGTAATACGAACTTTACGTTATTTATCTTATATCGGCGTGAAACCAACAGTAAAATGTGTTCTTTCAAGCACAGTAATTTTGATTAAAATGATTTTATCCCAATTTTATCTACAGTTGTGTGTGATGGCAGACGTTTACTGCAGTTTTATCCTTCTTGCCGATGTACGATAATAGTCATTAGCAGCTTGAACAGTTTTCTCAGCTTCAGTTATAACTAGGTTTAAATTTAACGGTATATTTCCCGATTGATTCTTTAATCTATATTGATCTCTGATCTATAGCGAATAAAGTTATACATTAAGATATCTCAGTTCTGTTCTATACATAACACCATTTATAACAAATACGGTAATGTTGCACTGTAGTACGATGATCGAAATACAAGCCAAACAGATGTTATCCAGTTCGGTTGTACTTAGAAAAAAAAAGTCGTTTCTCGTTCGGTTGTTCATGGCTGTACACGTTCACGCAACGAGTATAACGTTAAAACCATACTTTCATCATTCTCTTTTGCTGTTACAGTGGACCCCCCGTATTCGCGTTCTCCAGATTCGTGGACTCACACATTCGCGGACCTCACACATTCGCGGGATTTCTCTCGGGAACGTTTCCCTGCATTATTCGCGGAAAATTCACGCATTCGCGGTATTTTTGCTATGATAAATATCCACAAATTCCTGGTTTTTTTTATGAATTTCATTATAAAATGCACTTTTTGGGATAAAACTATTAAAAAAACCAACTAAGAAAATAGGCTGTTTTTAGCATTTTTATAGGGGTTCCAAACATTCGCGGATTCTAACTATTCACGGGGGGTCTGGTACGCATCCCCCGCGAATACGGGGGGACCACTGTATTGAACTTATGTAACTAGAAGATGGATAAAGTTAGGCCATTGTAATTTGATCTCTCATAAAATCGAACTATCGTAAGACTAATGATCGTAACCTGAACACTACAGCTACCTGTACACTGTATAAACTTTATTATATCTTTACATACTCTAGACACCCACATGAACTGTACAGTAAATTCTATAGTACTATACTGCATAAATATAATTTTACTTATTGCGCCGTTGTGGGATTATGGCGCCTTTGACTGGTCTAGAGTTTCGAAAGAAGGTGTGCGGCGGCCGTAGGCTTTAAAATCGCTCAGCGTCAAAAATCGCTTGGCGTCGGTGGCCAGGAACGGAACCCCTGCCGCTAACCGAGGGCCGCCTGTATTATTATTATGCAAAAATATTAATAAACATACACATGTACCATAGAAATTCTCATCTCAGTAGAGAGAGAGAGAGAGAGAGAGAGAGAGAGAGAGAGAGAGAGAGAGAGAGAGAATTTACGTGATCATGAGAGGGCAACAGTTGTTGGACCCCAGCCAACTCAGCTTGCTACGTGGAGTTCAAAGAGAAAGATGCCGGGTAAAATGCATTTTCTTTCATTCTTACATAATTTTTTTATTTATAAACTAAAATCTTGCTAATTCACTTTAGTATTTTCTTTAATGAATTGATATTAATGCTGTTTACATTAATATTGAGATTTGAAAATCCAGTAAATCATTTATCCATCCAAAAAAACAATACATTCTCTGTGTGAAGAAGGAGAGAGAAGGTAGAGGAGGAGAGAGAGGAGGAGGAAGAGAGAGAGAAGGGAGAGAGGAGAGAGGAGAGAGAGACGAGAGAGTGATTTTTCATAGTATTTGTAAAATACTTTCATTCACCTATGATTTTTTGTTTTTGTAATTAGCCGTTGTTTGTATTATTATTATTATTATCAATTAGTATTAATTATTATTAGTTATTCATATGAAAATATTAATAAACATTATATATACATAGTGTACCATAAAAAATCTCTCATCTTAGGAGAGGGAGTGAGAGAGAGAGAGAGAGCCGGAGAGGAGAGGGAGAGAGTCCCGAGAGAGAGAGAGAGAGAGAGAGAGAGAGAGAGAGAGAGAGAGCTGGAGTTCGAAAGAAAGATGTGTGAAGACTGGGATTTCCTTCATTTTACATAATTTTTAAAGTTTATAAACTAAAATCTTACTAATTCAATGTAGTATTTTCTTTCTTGAAGTGATTGCTCTTTACATTAATATTAATATTAGAAAATTAGTAAATCATTTATCACACAAAAAGCATACATCCCTGTAAGGGAGAGAGAGAGAATTAAGGGATTTTGACGTAAGGAAAAATCTATTTCTGGGCGATTGGCTCGTGTCGCCAGCGAAATATCCTTTAATCTATTATTTCTAGGGTAAATGTACTAACACATACCAGAGAATAAATAAATAAAGAAAAAGGTCAGTACAACTGACTCGCTCACCTATGTTATATCATTTAATCTTATTAGACTTACTTGTACAGTATTGATCAATATTAATATTTTAAAATTAGTAAATTATTTTTTTATCATAAAAATGTATTTAGGCATGAAAATAACATCAAAATACACTAATTAGTGATTATTTATCGTCGGAAAATCCTGTGAATAGGCAAATTCACTGCAAATAATGGTTAGATATGGTCCAGATAAAAATCTGTGAATCTGGAGAACGCGAATACGGGGGGCCCACTGCACCGTAATTGGCTTTAAGCTGATCTACTTGGGAAATTTCTGACGTACCTGGTTATGAATCGAACTGGTTGTCAGGGCTGAAGTGCTACAATGGTGTTTGTGCCTAGGGTCCATGCTTTCAAGATTCAGCATGCAGAGGGCATGTAGGAACTAAACTCATATCTAGAGTTATTCAGCTCTCCCTGTGCAGGAGGAATGGATATAAACAAATCCTAGGTCAAGGAAAGTAAATTCCAGCTGAATTATTTTCTCTTGAATATTTCCTGCAATTATATTCATTCCTGTAACTCTTTAACAAGTCTACAGATAAAGATCTAGTTTGTGTAGTTTAGTATTTCTGACCGTGGCACACTACACAGAAAATAGTGAAGATAAAGTTTTCTTGAATCTTCAGACACATATTGCTCAATAATGCCAGACCTGGCAACTCCAGGAAAGTGGGCGGAGCTTTAAAGTTATCGTGTTTGTTGCTCTCCAGGTTTTCAGTAACTTTAAGGGGCGTTCCAACGCCACACTGCTATTATAAAGTAAGTGCTTCCTTCTACCTTTTGATTAGAGGTATTCGCTTAAAAGTTTTACAGCTTATGCTGCAGCTAATACCAAAAATGTGCAGGCGGGGAAATAAAGATATTTGACCTCTAAGTTCATAAAATTTGCAATTAAGAAAAAACGTTGGATGCTTAAAAAATATGGCAAATAAAATGATGCACTCAAAAATAATTTTCCCCACTTGTAATTAATTGTAGATAGTATATAGTTATTATAAAAGCTGTAAAAGTTTAATTGAATTTAGTTCAGTCATCTTAGAGATTGAAGCATTTATTTTTGAAAAAAGCAAGCTTTGCGAAAGCAGCAAAAGAAAAAACTATAACTTATTGTGTAATAATTATGAAACTGATTTTTTTGCACTATAAACATTTTGTCATATAAGAAATATGCCATGAAATTTATAATAAAATCAGATGAATAGATATGAAATATGCCATGAAATTTATAATAAAATCAGATGAATAGAATTGTGCTGTCTTTTGATTCATACATTACCAAAAATTTGCATTTATGGGGAGCTCTGATGCCATAAGACCCTATTGTAACGTAAACAACTTTCTACCTAATGATTGAAGGTTATTTCCTTCTAATTTTTACCACTTATTTTACAAATAATACTGAATAAACACAAGTCTTATTTCAGTCTTCTTGGATATTGAAGCATTTAGTTTTTAAAAATAACTTTTCAAGAAAAAGCAACAGACTAATATTTTTGGACTCAAAAATGAGAAACGATCAGGAATAGAGGCAGTCCCCGGTTATTGGCGGACTCGGTAATCGACGATCTGGTTTTATTAGGCTCGTCTAGTGCCATAAAATTGGCGATTTATGGCGCCATAACAGCAGGCCAAGTTCTGGTTATCGGCACCATAAAGTGTCTTATGGCCCACCGTTAATGACATCACGGGATCAGTCGTTTTGTATTCCTCCGCCAGTTGCATCTGCTTCCCCTTTGAACTGTCGTGACGTCATCACCACTTGCAACGTCACTCCCAGTCGTCTCCTCTGCACTGCCTCTCTCAGCCGTGACGTCATCTCTGCCGCCCAGTTCGCTGCATCTCCCTTTCATGTCATCGGACCCTTCTCTTACTGATCTGTCTGATGCTTTATGTCAGGCAGCGCTTCAGAGGTTGGACTCTGTTTTGGATGATAAGTTGGCTGCCTTGTCGGCTGGGAGGACTGGAAAGAAACATGTTGCATTGACCCACTCCCTGCGAAGAGATCGTGTAAGGAACCAGTGCTTTCTTCCTCTCCTTCTTCCCCCCTCTACGCCACGTCAGCATTATCAAGCGTTGGAAGGCTAAGGACTTTGTTCTTTTTTCGCCTGTGAGGGAGGAACAATGCGGCCGTGTTCTCGAAAGTGTTGGTGTTTCGGAGAGTGTTAGTGTATCTTCCCTTGTGCAATCTGCAGTGGCTGCTTCATCCTCTGCATCAAATCGCGAGCTTGTGGCAACCTCCCCTATTCGTGCACATCGCGAGCGTGTTGCAACTGCACGTGATGCAAGCGCTCCTACTTCTCAAGGGGATATTTGTCGCCATAAAGATCTCAAGGCACCTGTCAAGAGGTCGAAGGTGATGAGCGCGGAGTTGGAGCAGCAGGAGTTCGACTCTGGGGGATTCTCCTTCGATCTTGAGTGTTCAGGATTTCTCTCCAACTCATGTTCCTATGTTTGCCATGACCGTGACCGTTCGTGGACAGGTTAAAGAGTCATCTGTTGGAGGAGTGCGTAGTGATGTTCCTAGTGTTGTAGTGGGTTCGTCAATGGGAGCCGGCGCTTAGGCTCAGCCCAGACAGGATAGTTGGTGTTTCGGGCTGTTTGGCTGCTGATCCTTCCGTTAATTTTAATGAAGAAGGTGCCTTAGAGAAGCCTACACATCCTTCTCGTCGTCGGTCTCTGTTGCTGGAGCAGGAGGAGGGACACACGCAAGAGTTTTTGTCTTCCTTTTCAGAAGTTGTCGATCTCATTTGTGGATTCAACAATTTGGAAAGTAGGACTCAGGCTTGGTCGTCTTACACTCCTTGCTTGGAAGCCTTGGTGGGAGCTACGTAGGATCCCAAATCATCTTTTCAGCTTCCCTTGTTGGGGCACTTCCAGTTGGTCTTGCATAAGGTTAACGCCTCTGTTTCAGACCGGGATGGTTTGCTTCGCTCTAGGGGCTCTGCCAAGCTGCTACCCCCTCCTCTCACAAGACATAGGAAGTACTATGCTACAAACTTTGCGTTTTTTATGTTGCTTCATCTTAACCCAGACATCATTCACCTGAAGCTGGGATTGACTTTGGAGCAGGTGAGGTCGGTGGCTCCTTCCTTATCTCCACAGGATGCCTCAGCTTTGGAATCTACGGCAGCCTCCATGTTGCAGACAGTTTCTTGGCTGGACTTATGGTCTATGGTCATTGGCAAGTTAGCTTCTGACAGGTCCCCGGAAGGTTTGGTGAGTGCATCCTCGCTTGCCAGTATGTTGCAGTCTGGAGGCAAGGCATTTTTGTATATGGCTTACCTCCGTGTTAATTTCTGGGCTCAGTTCGTGTCGCTGAGCGAAATAATCCTTTAATCCATTATTTCTAAGGTAAATGATCTAACAAATACCAGAGAATAAACAAAATAAAGAAAAAGGTCAGTATAACTGACTCGCTCACCCTCAAGGAGGGCGTCGGTATGAACACTATGGGCGAGTTGGAGACCACTACCACGAACTCTTGCCAATAGAAATCCTCCCAGAACTAAACCCCACAAGAGGAGAGCCGACCCACAGAACGGGGCAGCAACTACTACTACTCCAACCCACGCTAGGGACTGCCGCGCTTCTGGTGACCATCCTTTAAGTTAGACGGCCCGTGAGACGCTGATTTTTTATCTCTGTGTTTTTTTGTGCCTTTTTCGAGGATTTTCGGATATTATGGAGCATTCAGCCATCGCATCAGCTAAGTTAAGTATTCCGAAAGGTTCCTACTTAGTTTTTTCCTACCTTGATGATCAGTTTGCCGTTTTTTTTAGGTATTAAATACGGATTCTCGGTCGGAAGCATGCGGCATTGCTCTGCCTCGTGGCGGGTTGGGGTTCGTTCTTGTCTCCCATACCTAGAACCTTCCCTTTATTTTATGCGTCTCTAGACCTGTTTATGAATATTATGCCTTTAGGGGATCTAGCCTGCATTGGTTTTATGTCATGCATGCATGTCTTTCTTTACCTTGCTTAAGCATTATCTCTTCTATCCAGACCCTAGCCATAGCTCTTAGTATCGGCCCAGGCTAGCTTTGAGTGGTAGACTTTCTCTCGGGTTAGTCGTACACTCCTGGATTTTTTCTCCTACTTCTATTTTTGATTTCCCCTACTTTGGGTTGTTTTAAGTTATTTTAATTATTTTATTTTGATTTGATTTTGGTTAGAAGCCTTAGGGCGTCTGGTACTTTATTTCTAGCCCTAGGTTTATTATATCATGGTCCCCATTAGTTTTGTTGCTTCCTTTTTATCAGTTTTGTTGCATCTACGGTTGCATCTCGCTGATCAGTTTGGTTGCATTATCCTAGGCTATAGATTTCGTTGTTTTTATCGTGTTATCGATTCGTGGTCACCCTGTGATCGCGATACAGCCAGACGCCCGTCCCAGTCACCCTGCCCTCCTCCCGCTCTCCCATAGAGCGGGGGGAGGGAGGGCCGTCCTTGCTCGCTCCATCCAGGCCTGTCTCCCCTCGCTCCCTACGCGGAGGGAGTAGGGAGGCGTGGACAGACGCGGGACTGGGTATGACCTTGTCTCTCTGCTTCACGGTGCTCCGTTGTGACGAAGTAGGGGGGTTGGCCTCCCCCCTCCTTTGTTGCTCCGTTGCCCCGCTGTAGGCTCGAGTTCTGTTTCGCCCTCTCGCCCCTCCCCGGGTTGTCGTTGCTCTATTTTCTTACCGGAGCTCCGTCGATTACGAGGGAGGGAGCTGGTATCCCGCTTGCGGGCGGACCTAAGGCGTGCAGTTGGTCTCATTTGTCTAACCACCCCGTCTCTTCGGCACACCGGCGTAGACGGGTACCACCGCGATTCGGAATCGTTTCCGGAATTTAGTGCTATTTTATGCTTAAGGCTATCATAAGTTTATTTTAAGCTATCTCAAGGGATAATGGTAGTAGCGTATCTCGACGATTGGTTGATTTGGGCTCCAACAGTCGAGGAATGTCGCAAAGCCACAATGAAAGTCATTCAATTCCTGGAGTATCTGGGGTTCCAGATAAACAGAGCAAAGTCAAGACTCACTCCGGAGTCCAACTTTCAATGGCTGGGCATTCAAAGGAATCTATCCTCCCAATACTCTGTCGATTCCATCAGCCAAGAGGAAAGAAAGAAAGCGAAGTCAGTGAAACAATTTCTAAAGTACAAATATGCTTCAAGGAGAAACCAGGAAAGAATCCTGGGTTCCCTCCAATTTGCCTCAGTGACAAAACATCTTGATGAAAGCCAAACTGAAAGACTTAACCAGGATCTGGCTTTTTTTTTTCTTTTTTTTTTTTTTCACGCTCACACGAGCAAATGTCAGATCCAGGGACAAGTTATCATCAATACCACAGATTCTACGGAATCGTCTGCGCCCTTGGACAAAGTTAAAGAACCTGTCCATATCAGTACCCCTTCAGTTTCCTCCTCCGGGAATCACTATCCACACAGACGCTTCACTAAGCGGCTGGGGAGGATATTCTCAGTTCAAGAAAGTTCAGGGAACATGGTCACCTCAGTTCCGCCAGCTTCACATAAATGTATTGGAAGCAATGGCAGTGTTCCTGACTCTGAAGAGGTTACATCCGCCAAAGAACTCTCACATAAAGTTAGTTCTGGACAGCGCAGTGGTAGTCCATTGTATAAACAGGGAGGCCCTCCAAGTCAAGACACCTGAATCATGTCATGGTAGCCATCTTTTCCCCCTGGCGGACAAGTTCAGTTGGCACCTCTCCTCCACCCATATAGCCGGAGTGAGAAACGTCATAGCAGATGCTCTATCCCGTTCAGTTCCTCTGGAATCGGAATGGTCATTGGACAACAGTTACGTTCCAATGGATTCTCCGGAAGGTACCAGGCCTGCAAGTAGATCTGTTTGCATCTCAAACGAACCACAAACTTCCCTGTTATGTGGCTCCCTACCTGGACCCTCTGGCCTATGCCACGGACACCCTGTCCATAGATTGTAACAACTGGGAGAAGATTTATGTCTTTCCTCCGGTGAATCTTCTCCTGAAAGTACTGAACAAACTCAGGACGTTCAAGGGTCAAGTAGCTCTAGTAGCTCCAGACTGGCCGAAGAGCAACTGGTACCCTTTGATTCTGGAATTGGGTCTTCGTCCTCTTCGAATTCCCAATCCCAGGCTCTCCCAGTCAGTACAAATGAAGACTGTGTTCGCTTCCTCAGGAATTCTCAAAACCCTAACTTTATGGACTTCATGAAGTTTGCGGCCAAGAGAGATGCAAATATCGATCCACGAAATATTTTTTTTTCTTTTTTCCTGGAATCAGATAAAAGAGATTCAACTTTAAGGCAGTATGATGCTGCAGTTAAAAAGTTGGCATCCTTCCTGAGAGAAGCAGACATTAAAATCATGACAATCAATTCAGCTATATCCTTTTTCAGATCCTTATTTGAAAAAGGGTTAGCAGCTAGTACCATTACGACAAACAAGTCAGCCTTGAAGAAGATTTTTCAACTGGGTTTTAACATAGACTTAACAGATTCTTACTTTTCGTCTATTCCCAAGGCTTGTGCTAGACTTAGACCTTCAGTAAGGCCTACGTCAGTGTCATGGTTTTTAAATGATGTTCTAAAGCTGGCTTCAGATACAAATAACACGACATGTTCATTTATAATGCTCTAAGAAAAACATTATTTTTATTAAGCTTGGCTTCAGGAGCTAGAATTTCAGAACTGTCGGCGTTATCCAGAGATGCGAATCATGTAGAATTTCTTCCCTCAGGAGAAGTTCTACTTTCTCCTGATCGCAGCTTTTTAGCAAAGAATGAGGATCCTTTGTTGAGGTGGGAACCTTGGAAGGTTATACCCCTTCCTCAAGATCTTTCTCTTTGTCCAGTTACGACCTTACGAGCCTTTCTGTCCAGGACATCCTCATCCTCTTCGGGTCCTCTCTTTCTTCGAAGCGAAAAAGGTAACGGTTACTTTATCCAATTAAAGGTTAAATAAGGCAACAGATCCTATACTTTATTAAACAAGCTAACCCTGAAACCTTCCCCAAGGTCCATGATGTCAGGGCATAGCCACCTCAATTAACTACTTTCAACACATGAATTTTGATGACTTGAAAAAGTATACTGGATGGAAATTGCCGACAGTATTTAAGCGTCACTACTTAAAGTCTTTGGAATCTTTGAAGTTTTCAGCAGTTGCGGCGGGTAACATGTAGTTTCCCCCGACTCTGCTTAGTAGTTGAGTTGAAGATCCAGATCTCCTTTCTACCTATCTCAGCCAACAGTTTGTCTATACCTACCTTGATTTTCATGCTACGTCTCACCCTTGAGTCTTAGCTGGCTCCTTGTGATTGGTTTTAGTGGGTGTATCCCTTCCTTTTTTTTTTGTATGATTCCCTAGGGTTTTTTTTGGCTAGGGGGTCCCCACAATTGATTGTATATACTGATCTTTGTGATGTGGTCCCCTTATTCATGCTAGGTGCCACATCTCCATTTACAATGGTTATTGATTTGTTTATTAAGATCTATGAACTTGTTTTAATGTGTTTTTTACTTTAAGTTTGTTCATATACATACTTTACTACATTATTGATACACATGTTTTAAGTTCAACATATATCCCATGTAAGCCCTTGTATATAGTTTTTTAACTTTAAGTTAATTTTTAAATATTGTTCTTTATTCACGCTCTATGAACAATTGTGTATGTGTATATATATTTTTCTTACAATTATAGTATTTAATTGAAATTTTAAGTTTTATTGAGACCTTCTTTATTTTCAATCTTGTGCTAATTCTCTGGTACAATTTCGCGCAGCGACACGAACTGAGCCCGAATCAAAGGATTTTTGACGTAGGAAAAATCTATTTCTGGGCGATTGGTTCGTGTCGCCCAGCGAAATCCCACCTCTTCCCAACCCTTCGCTCAAGATTGATTGCTAACTTAAGGATGGCCACCAGAAGCGCGGCAGTCCCTAGTGTGGGTTGGAGTAGTAGTAGTTGCTGCCCCGTTCTGTGGGTCGGCTCTCCTCTTGTGGGGTTTTGTTGTGGGATTTCTATTGGCAAGAGGTTCGTGGTGGTGGATCACTCGCCCTAGTGTTCATACCGACGCCCTCCTTGAGGGTGAGCGAGTCAGTTATACTGACATTTTTCTTTATTTTATTTATTCTCTGGTATTTGTTAGATCATTTACCTTAGAAATAATGGATTAAAGGATTATTTTGCTGGGCGACACGAACCAATCGCCCAGAAATAGATTTTTCCTACATCAAAATCCTTTTTTTGTTTCCTCTGACTGAGTTGGAAAATGTGATTGACCTACTCTGGGCTGACACCAAAGACAGCAGGCCGTGTCTAATTCGGAGTCTCATCCTCAGAGACGTCCTCCTCCTCCTCCTCCTCCTCCTCCTCCTCCTCCTCCTCCTCCTCCTCCTCCTCCTCCTCCTCCTCCTCCTCCTCCTGTCCAGCAGCAGTCAAGGAGATCGTTGCCTGGTAGGCCGTCAAGGAGTTCGATTTTGGCAGGGCCTTCCCGTTTGACTCAGCCTAGGTCAGAGGACCAACGTCCCCTTCACTCTCATTCCTTTAAGCCAAGAAGGGACCCAATGGGCAGAGGTAAAGGGGGCCATCGGTAGGTTAGGCGCCTCTCCCTCTCCTGCGCCATGGGTAGGGGGGGTGCCTGGCAGCCCATTGGACCAACTGGCAGAGTTATGGGGCAGAGAAGTGGGTGGTAGATGTCCTTTGGGTGGAGTACCTACTGGCTATTCGACTTCTCTCCTCCTCTGTCAGACAAGCCGCAGCTCAGGAAGGCATATCCTCCAGATTCTCGGAAGTTCTCGGCTCTTTGGGAGGAAGTGCAGAAGATGCTGGACAAGGATGCTATAGAGGAAGTGGTGTGTCCGTCTCCGGGGTTTTACAGTCACATCATCTTGGTGCCCAAGGCTTTGGGAGGTTGGAGACCTGTGATCAACTTATCCATCTTGAATGACTTCATATGGAAGACACGGTTCAAGATGGAAACCTCGCCTTCAGTATTGGCAGCAGTGAGGGAAGGCGACTTCCTGCTGTCGATAGACTTAAGGAACACATACTTCCAAATCCCTATTCATCCGACATCCATGAAGTTCCTTCGCTTCTCTCTCGGGGAAAAGGTCTTTTGAGTTCAAAGTCCTATGCTTTGGGCTAACAACAGCCCCACATGTGTTCACAAGGGTCTTCTCTCTCGTGTCAAGTTGGGTCCATGCTCAGGGGATCCGTTTGCTGAGGTATCTCGACGATTGGTTGGTCTCGGCAGTTTCCAGAGAAAAACTGCTGCGGGACAGGGATCGTCTACTTCGGTTCTGTCTGGAACGGGGCATCGTACTCAGCCAAAGGATTCTCTACCTGGGCATGGTTGTCGATACGACAGTTGTGAAAGTTTTTCCATCGGATCAGAGATTGGAAAAGTTGCGAGTGGTGGCGCGCGACTTCCTGTCAGAACCACATCAGTCAGCTCATTAGTGGCAGGTTCTTCTGGGAGTGTTATCTTCCCTGGAGAAGCTGGTCCCTCATGGGCATCTTCATCTTTGGTCTCTGCAATGGAGACTGGAAGAATTCTTGTCTCCGGAGGAGGACTCACCCCTGTTAAAATTTCCTCTGTCTCTGGAAGTGAGAGAAGACCTTCATTGGTGGTTGGATGACCGGAATCTTTCGAAGGGTGTCCCTCTGCTTTCTCTTCCACCGGACTTCCTTCTGTTCTCAAACGCCTCCCTCACAGGTTGGGGGCCTCATTTAGGTGGCCTCATTGCATCAGGCGTTTGGAGTTTGGAGGACAAACAGCATCATATCAACGTCTTGGAGTTGAAGGCAGCCTTCCTGGGTCTGAAGGAGTTTCTGGAGAAGTTAGAGGGTCATTCTGTTGTTTTCGTGTCGGACAACACCACGGTGGTAGCCTATGTGAAAAAGGAGGGAGGCCTGGTTTCTCGTCAGTTTCACTCCTTGACCGTAGAGGTTCACTAGTGGGCGGTCAGCAATTCGGTAGAGCTCTCAGCCAGGTATATCCCAGGCAAACGGAATATGGTCACAGACAAACTCAGTCGTTGGGATCAGATCCTAGCCACAGAGTGGTCCCTTCATCAAGTGGTAGTAGACAAGCTCTTCAAGGTTTGGGGGAGATCCATGCTGACCCAGTTCAACAGGAAGCTGGAGATATTCTGTTCAGTGGTCCCAGATCCTTTAGCGTTAGCAGAGGACGCATTCCAACGTCTCTGGGACAGCATGAAGGTGTGTGCCATCCCTCAGTTTTGTTTGATCCATCAAGTTCTGAAAAGGCTAATTAGTTCACAGGGTCTCAGGATAACTTTGGTAGCCCCTCTGTTGCCTCAGGCAGAATGGTTCCCAGATCTGCTGCTGTTGTTGTCAGAGGTTCCGAGGGAAATTCCCCCTTTGCGACATCTGTGTCAGCCCTATGTGGAAAGGTTCCACCAGTCAGTAGAATCCCTCTCTCTCAACGGTTGGAGGCTATCAAGTATCTCCTCCGAGTGAGAGGCTTTTCTCAGAGAACAGCAGGGCATATGTCCAGCTGTCTCAGAAAGTCGACTTCTGCGGTTTACCAAGGCAAATGAGCGATCTACTGTGATTGGTGTTGTAAACGGGATTTTTCTCCACTCGCAACCTCTATTCAGCGATTAGCAGACTTTTTAACCTTCCTCAGAGATGAGACAAGAAACGTTTGTCTGTTTCTGCCATTAGAGGTTACAGGGCAGCCCTGAGTTTAGTATTATGCCTTTGAGGAATCGACATCTCATCCTGGGAACTTTCCTTGCTATTTAAGGGGTTTAAGCAGTCGAGTTCTCCTAGGAAGCTGAAGCCTCCAATGTGGGATGTATCCTTGGTTCTCAAGAGCTTCACTGAGAGTCCATATGAGCCTTTGCATCACTCATCTGACAGGAACTTGATGCTCAAGACAGATTTCCTTTTGGCCTTGGCATCGTCCAAGAGGGTAGGAGTGCTCCACAGTCTGAGCTATGATGTGAAGCACACCAGGGGTTGGGGGTTGATGACGTTGGGGGTATTGGTCACTCTCTTGCTTTCAAAAAGAACTTGGCTGTATATAGAGTGTTGAGCGCTAGTACATGGTTACGCCATTCCACATTCACCTCTTTCTATCTTAATGATGTTGCCCACAGATCTATGGACATGTTTTCTTTGGGTCCTGTGGTGGCTGCCCAACAGGTTGTGTAACTCATAGTTGCCTTAAATTGGCACTTTTGTATTTTACCTAAGATGATTGTGTAGATGAGAGAATGAGTGAGTTGGCTGGTCTCCTTCTTTCTCTTGTACCTTTCCTTCTTCCCGCAGGCGGGTTAAAGAATAGACATGTTATTCGCTGGACTGGTCTGATACAGGTGAGTAAGGTAGTCATACTGATAGTGTGGTTGCTTGTATGCTCCACTCCTTGGCAAAGAGGAGTTGGGTGTAGTAACAAACCCTGGTGTATTGGTTTGCTATTGGACAGTTAAAATTTCTCTTTGGTTCCCTGTACAATGGTTATCCCATATATCATTGTACATCACTCAGAGTCTGAGTGGTTAGATATCATTTTATCTAGCTTCTCAACAGGCTTCTGTCCCCCTCCAGAAGTCATTTCTTCTGGAGCTGGACTGGTGGGTAGGCCCCCCAGCCGGTTTAGGATGTCTTGTACCTCCCTCCAAGTATGAATCTATCCTATTGTTAAGACCGAAGGTATGTTTGCGTATGAACAAATGACAAACTTTCTAAGACCATTCGTATTATTCATAGCTGCAAAGCTGAGGTCTTAACATTATACTGCCCACTTGTAGCCGCCCCTCTGTTTATTAAGACATCCTGAGTTGGGAAAGACTGACGCGGTGGCGTAAGTGCGTGGTCTTTGACCACTCTTCATCCGATTTACGAATACGTTGCCAGATATCACAAGATTCCTTGCTTTCATCTGCTTTTTAACTGGATCAAGCTAGGCACTAGAAATTATCCTATTGTTAAGACCTCAGGTTTGTAGTTATGAAAAATACAAATAGTCTTAGAAAATTTGTCATATTTTAAGAGTAATAATAAATCATGGATTATGAACATCTTCACCACAAATAAATTTATATACTATATATAAATTGCTCTCTTTACAAAGCAAACATTTGAAAAGAATGTTTGCAAAACCCATTGTGACACCGTAACTTAGTAATAGTGAATTTGTAAATCATAACTAATGCAAACCTATACAGCTTTAAGTGTCAACACCTAAGTTTGTGAAAAACCAACAGTTACTAACACCGTATTAAAATAATTAGGCTACAAATTTCATTATTTGTTTTATTGTGAAAATGTGCACCATGAAAAAAATACTCTGAGAGTAGAAAAACACCACCTTATGACATTGTCATAAGGTGGTGTTTTTCTACTCTCAGATATCCTTACTTAAGGACCTCCAGTGGTACCAACCAAAGGAAAGTACAGTAGACCTCTGGTATTCACAGGAATTAGGGACCACAACCGGCTTTGAATAGCCAAAATTTGTGAATACTTGAGACACCCTTCTATAAATGTTTAGAACTGCCTATCTAATAGTTCAACCACCAGCTAATTATACCTTAAACTATCTGCCTAAAAATGCATATAACTACCTATTTTAATAGTTCAAATACCAAATATACCTTAAGCTATCATCCTAAAGCACTCTAATATAATTTCGAAGTCATCGTGCAACATTACATTTAAAAATACTTGGCTTACAGCTACATGTGAACGCTCCTCCAACTGTTACTCTTACCAAGGTGAAAACTAATCAAGTTATCCCTATATTCAAGCGCACACATTTTCTTTTACACTGTATTCAAGTCTTACAATTTTTTAATGTAGTAGGGGTAACATTGGTACAATTGATGGATGTTTTTTAAAATAAATATTGATTTTACACTCTTTTCATTAATATTTGAAAATTAATTAATCATTTTTATCATGAAAAATGTATTTAGTCACAAAAATAAAGTGAATATAATTAGTGAATATTTTAGATATGATCTATTTATTATCTATTTATTCATTTATTTTTCCTTTATAATGCAAAAACATCTGCAAAAGGGCAAATTTTCCATGCATTAATCGGAGTTATGTTCCACAGAAAAATTCGCAAGTATGTAGTAGGTGAATCAGCAAATCCTGAACCACAAATAGTCAGGGGTCGACTGTAACCTAATAGGCTGTAGATTGCACAAATGAGATCCAAATTTCATGAGCTTTTGAACATTGGTCATAAGAAAAGAATATTTTGTATGAAACTGAGTGAAAATGAACAGTCAAAATCTTGAGCAAAAATATTTTTGTTATGTTTGGAACAAAGTCACCTACTGGAAGATAGATGAAGAATGGGCTGGATTTCAGCAGAGCTACCAGGCCTTTAGTGTCACCCATGCACTACTCACTTGTAAGAAGTTGGTGCTTGCTCTTCTATTGCTTCCTTTGGAGAAAGTTTTCCTTGGCATATGAAATGGCACCATTAAGTTAGGGGTTTGTTGTTAAACAGTTTTTTAAAATAGCGATTTTTATTTTATGGTAACAAAGTGTTTCATCCTACAGGTTATTCTAGCTCCGAGCCCCAAGTACACAGGTGTTTCAGATGAACCACCACGTTATATGGGTGAAGGATTTGTTGTGATGTCTTCAAGTGTAGTTCAGTTGTATTACTACATGGATGAACCAGGTCTTGTTCCAGAGCATCCACAGGTTAGTTGTATATGAAGTACTGTAATGATTATTTTTCCCATCTTTCACAATATATTTATTTTGCAAATAAAGCCATTATTGATATTAGTCCACATTTTCAGTTGTCACAAATCCCATGCACTTCTTTTCCCTAGGATTGTGTACTCCTGGGAGGTAGGAGTTTAACTTCTGCATCCAAATTGTTGACAAGCTCTGTAATCTTAGATTCAAATAATTTTCTTTTTATTTTAGTTTATGGGTTAAAGAAAGTTGAAAATTTTAATTGGAATAGAAATCTTGGGAATCAAATGAACAAGAGTGAAAGTATTGTTATGAAAACCTTTGTTTAAATCATGTTGTTACGACCCTTGTTGGGCCGTGGTGCAGGTTTGTCTACACTAAAGGATGTATACTCAGTGTTGTTACAGAGTATCCAGGAAAAGATGGTCAATGGAGACGAAAACACTCGGGAAAACTCAACAATATTTATTAACAAAGAAAAAATAATCAAAGTCAACCTTGTGACTGCCAAGGACAAACTCTAGCCCTTAAATAATCCCTTGGGATTCCTAACTTCTAAAAACTAAGCCCTAAACAGAGATAATAGAGAGAAATACATGAATGCAAAATACATCAAAATATACAATATAACTGGCCAGATCAAAATGAATAAAATAACCAATACCTATAACTAAATAGGATGGGAAGGAAGGCGAAGAGTAACAGGGAGAAAACACTTAATCTCCTACTTATGTTTATAATCTAAACTTATTATATAAACAAATATAAAAGCCACGCGGCTGTTAACATCATAAGAATTTATAATTATAATCAAACAAACAAAAGGGGCAACAAATCCCAACTGTCTCAACAGTTCATTATAAGAGATAACTATATATATATAAATAATAATAACAACAAAAATATCTCCTCACACTCAGAAGGGGAGTCCGTGATCCAGGACTAATAATAAATGTCTTGCCTTACAGTAGGCTGTGATCCCAGTAATTTCAGAACTCTGCTAACAGGGGAGTACAGAAGCACCAGGAATGAGGAGTCGAGAGGTCCTGCACGACTATACAAAAAGGAACGCTTACCTGGGATCTGTCTCCCTACTTGACTTCTGACGGGCATCAAGGCCCCCACAGCTGCAAAAGTTCCAAGGCGTCCTGGAAAAGCAAATGCTTCTAACATCTCAGGAAAAATCTTCACTGAGGTGGCAACAAGATAAGGCCGCAGGTGGCACAAATCACCAGCAATACAAGCAGGACGCAACACCGCAGGTGGTCAGAAGCGTACCTGCGAAGGACAGCACTCAAAATAAGTTGAGTACAGCGTACACAACACCGCAGGTGGCCAGATGTGTACCTGCGAAGGAGGGCTCAAGATACTTCCAAAAGCGTTGATAAAATATAGCAAGTGCGGCAGCTGCAGAGCAAAAAAGGAACAGCCTCTGTAGAAAGCCCGAACTGTCTGCCCAAACACTCACTCTGTCTCTTCTCACCTCCTTCACCGAGGGCTCCAGTCAAGTACCCAAACGTAAACAAAAAGATACGAATGTTAAAAGGGTAATTAAAAAACTTTAACGAGCGGGGAGGAGGCGCAAAATCACCACACTACAACTTAACTTTCGTAATATATACAATACAAATTTCCTTAAAAATAAATATTTAAATACTAAATGTCTTAATATTAAATGTTAACAGAATCACAAGGTTGACTAAAAACTGAAAAATTACGTTAACATCTGATACATGTCATTTATCAAGATCCTAAATCTTTCCAGACAATGCGTCTTCCCAGTGGAGATGAAGTAAATGCATCTCCTCCTGTGTGGGGTTTAGATATCAAGTGTGAGAAAGGTACAAACTTATGCTATGGACCCTGGGCTGATCGCCAGAGAGAGCAGCTTTTTAGCTTTTTCTTCCCACAAGACTATCAGACTATGCAGGTAAGGAAAGCTTATTGATTTTTGCTGTTTATGTATCTGTACATGATGTCTTGAAACATTTCACATTAATTAATGTAAACTAATTTACTATTATACCAGGTATTTGCAAGTTTAAGTAATTTTAGTTTTATACCACAAAGAAAACTTGTACTATTCAAAATGAAGCTTTCTCTCATTTAACTAGAATTATAAATCTTTCTATTGTCTTATGAAGTACTTTACATATTATAGGTTTATAAGAACCTCTTGTTACTTGTCCTTGTGGAATTCATGCTATTTATGGCTTAACAAGAACCTCTTGTTGCTCGTCCAGGGGAATAGACTCAATATTGAAATTGTTTTTGTTCATATGCGAACAAACCTTCGGTCTTAACAATAGGATAATTTCTAGCGCCTAGCTGGATCCGGTTAAAAAACAGATGAAAGCAAGGAATCTTGTGATATCTGGCAATGCACGAGTAGATCGGGTGAAGGTGGTCGAAGACCATCTACCTACGATCATGCATCAGTCTTTTCTTTGACCACCTGGGCGAGAGTCATGTTTACCTCTCTTGGCCTTTACCCGGTTAATTGCCCGTTTCGTTTGCGTTTTGTGTGTGTGTATTTGTTTCATATTATGGCTTCTTCTGCTCCTTCTTGGCCTCGTCAACGTGTGTGCCCTGGAATTCCAAGTATTCCGTGTTCTCATTTTTGGCTTTGGCAGCGACTAACACCCCCACATTTCGTGCAGTAGGTGCCGTTCCAATTTTTGTACTAACGATCCTTGCACGGAATGCCGGGCATGGCCTAAAGTGGAGTAGAAGTCGTTTTATAGCAAGAGAGAACATCGGAGGGTTTCGACTCTTCCTTCATGGGAAGGTTTTTTCGCCCCTTCACGATGCTTCGTCTCCTGCAGTATTCAACCCTGATAGTAGAATTGTTCCTGTATCTCCTTCCTTTTCTTCCATTGATTCGTCGCTGGAAGTATCGGGAGGCCACCAGGCTGATGTTTGTAATGTCGCCCCTTCTTCTTCGGGAATTAATTTGATTCCTGGGAAGGGGGGGCTTTTTTTTATCATTCTATTTTCTTCCAGAGTTGGAGGCATCCAAGATGGCAGTGATTGGAAGATGCTCGGGCTAGGGGGTACCCCGTCAGGCTGGGCAGGCCATACCCCCTCCTCCCGGCCTCGTCTTCGAGGGTAACTGAGGTCAGCCATCTTGTATTGCTCTGCCAGTGACTGTTGCCACTTCTTCGAGTTGGAGGGAAGCTATGGCATCTGCCCTGTTGATGACGTCACGGGATCCGTCACTGTTTATTCCTCTGCCAGTGGTGTCTCTTCCCCTTCACATCGAGGAGAAGCCATGACGTCATCACCACTTGTGATGTCACTCCCATTGATGACGTCACTCCCAGTTTTCTTCTCTGCACTGCCTCTCAGTCGTGACGTCATCTCTGCCGCCCAGTTCGCTACTTCTCCCTTCCATGTCGTCGGAGCCTTCTCTTGCAGATCAGTCTGGGGTTATATGCCAGGCAGTGCTTAAGAGGTTGGACTCTGTTTTGGATGTTAAGTTGGCTGCCTTGTTGGTTGGGAAAGGGACCACTGTCTTCTCCCTCTTCCCCCTCTATGCCACGTCGGCGTATCAAGCATTGAAAGGCCAAGGAGACTTTACTCTGTCTTCGCCCTTGTGTAATCTGCAGCGGCTGCTCTGTCCTCTGCATCAAATCGCGGGCGTGTTGCAACTTCCCCCGTCCATGCACATCGTGAGCGTGTTGCAACCTCCCCTGTCCGTGCATGTGATGCAAGTGCTCCTTCTTCTCCAAGGCCTATTCATCGCCGTAAGGATCTCAAGGCGCCTGTCAGTAGGTCGAAGGTGGTGAGCGCGAAGTTGTTGCAGCAGGAGTGTTTGCCTGCCCCTCTCACTGATGCTTGTAAGAGTTTGATTCTTGAGGATTCTCCTTCGATCTCGAGTGTTCAGGATTCCTCTCCTACTCACGTTCGTAAGTCGGCCACGCCTGTGACCATTCACAGACATGTTAATGAATCATCTGTTGGAGGAGAACGTAGTGATGTTCCTAGTGTTATAGAGGGTTCGTTTCGGGAGCCGACATGTGGACCCAGCCCGGACAGGTTAGTTGGTGTTTCAGGCTTTTTGGCTGCTGATCCTGCCATGAATTTTAATGAAGAAGGTGCCTTAGAGGAGCCTGCACATCTTCTCGTCGTCAGTCTCCTTTGCCGGAGCAGGAGGAGGGAGCAACACAAGAGTTTTTGTCTTCCTTTTCGGAAGTTGTTGATCTCATGCATGGGTAGAACAATTTGGAAAGAGGTCTCAGGCTCGGTCGTCTTCCCTCCTTCTTGTTTGGAAGCCTTGGTGAGAGCTATGCAGGATCCCAAATCATCTCTCCAGCTTTAATTATCAGGGCATGTCCAGTTAATCTTGTATAGGGTTAACGCCTCTGTTTTGGACCAGGACGGTTCGCTTCACTCTAGTGGCTCCACCAAGCTACTACTCCCGCCTCTCACGGGCCTGAAGCAGGAATTGACTTTGGAGCAGGTGAGGTCGGTGGCTATGTCCTTGTCTCCGCAGGCTGCCTCAGCATTGGAATCTACGGCAGCCTCCATGTTGCTCACGATTTCTTGGCTGGACTTCTGGTCTCTGGTCATTGCCAAGATAGCTTCCGACAGGTCCCCAAAAAAGGTTGGTGACTGCATCCTCTCTCGCCAATCTGTTGCAGTCTGGAGGCAAGTCATTTTTGTATATGGCTCACCACAATGTTAATTTATTGGCTAACCTTCTGCTGATTAGAATGCGATAGGCCAGCATCAGGCTGACACTAAAGACAGACTGGTGTACCACGCCGTGTCTAAGTCGGAGTCTCGTCCTCGGAGACATCCAGCTCCTCCTCCTCCCCCTGTCCAGCAGTACTCAAGAAAATTGTTGCATGGTAGGCCGTCGAGAAATTCGAGTTTGGCAAGGCCTTCCCGTTCGACTCAGCCTTGGTCAGAGGATCAACGTCCCTTTCGCTCTCGTTCCTTTAGGACAAGAAGGGGCCCAAGGGACAGAGGTAAAGGGGGCTTCGGTAGGTTAGGCGCCTCTCCCGGTCCTGTGCCATGGAGGGGGTTGCCTAGCAGGCCATTGGGCCAAGTGGCAGAGTTACAGGGCGGAGAAGTGAGTGGTAGATTCCCTTTGGGTGGGTTACCTACAGCCATTCAATTTCTCTCCTCCTCTGTCAGACAGACTGCAGCTCAGAAAGGCATATCCTCCAGATTCTCTAAAGTTCTTGGCTCATCGGGAGGAGGTGCAGAAGATGCTGGAAAAGGTTGCTATAGAGGAAGTGGTGCGTCCGTCTCCGGGTTTTTACAGTCACATCTTCTTGGTGCTCAAGGTGTCGGGAGGATGGAGACCTGTGATCGACTTATCCACCTTGAATCACTTCATCAAAAGGCACGGTTCAAGATGGAGACCCCGCGTACGGTGTTGGCAGCTGTGAGGGAAGACGATTTCATGCTGTCGATAGACTTAAGGGACGCATACTTCCAAATCCCTGTTCATCCGACGTCCAGGAAGTTCCTTCACTTCTCTCTTGGGGACGAGGTCTTCAAGTTCAAAGTCCTATGCTTTGAACTTTGGGCTGACAACAAGGGTCTTCTCTTGTGTCAAGTTGGGCCCATGCTCATGGGATCTGTTCACTGAGGTACCTTGACGATTACATGGTCTTGGCAGTTTCCATGGAAAAACTGCTGCAGGACAGGGATTGTCTACTTCGTTTCTGTCTGGAACTGGCCATCATAGTCAACCAGGAAAAGTTGAACCTCGTACCCAGTCAAAGGATTCTCTACCTGGGCATGGTCATCGATACAACAGTGGCAAAGTTTTCCAGTCAGATCAGAGATTGGAGAAGTTGCGGGTGGTGGCACGCAACTTCCTGTAGGAACCACATCAGTCAGCTCGTCAGTGGCTGGTTCTTCTGGAATGGAGACTGGGAGAATTCTGGTCTCCGGCGGGGGACTCACCCCTGTTAATGGTTCCTCTGTCTCTGGAAGTGAGAGAAGACCTTCGTTGGTGGTTGGACGACCTGAATCTTTCGAAGGATGTCGCTCTACTTTCTCTGCCACCGGACTTCCTTCAGTTCTCAGACGCCTCTCTCACAGATTGGGCAGCCTTATGTAGGCGACTTCATCGCTTCAGGCATTTGGAGGACAAGCAGCAACATATCAACGTCTTGGAGTTGAAGGCAGCTTCCTGGGTTGGAAGGAGTTTTGGGGAGAAGGTAGAATGTCATTCTGTCGTTCTCATGTCAGACAACGCCATGATGTTAGCCTATGTGAACAAACTGAGAGCCTGGTTTCTCCTCAACTTCACGCCTTGACCGTCGAGGTTCACCAATGAGCGGTCAGCAGTTAGGCAGAGCTCTCCGCCAGGTATATCCCAGGCAAACTGAATGTGGTTGGAGACAAACTCTGTCGTCAGCATCAAATCCTAGGCACTGAGTGGTCACTTCATCAAGTGGTAGCAGACAAGCTTTTCCAGGTTTTCGGCAGACCCATGTTGGACCTTTTTCTGACTCGCTTCATCAGGAAGCTGAAGATATTCTGTTCAGTGGTCCCAGATCTTTTAGCATTGGCAGAGGAGGCATTCCAACATCCCTAGGACAACCTGGAGGTGTATGCCTCCGCTCCGTTTTTTTTTGATCCGTCAAGTTCTGAACAGGCTAATGAGTTCACAGGGTCTCAGGAATGACTTTGGTAACCCCTCTGGGGCCTCAGGTGAGTAGTTCCCAGATCTGCTGTAGTTATTGTCAGAGGTTCCGAGGGAGATTTCCCCTTTGGCAACATCTCCTGTGTTAGCCTCTTGTGGAAATGTTCCACCAGTCTGTAGAATCCCTGTCTTTTCACTGTTGGAGGCTATCAAGTTTCTCCTCCGAGCAGGAGGCTTTTCTCAGAAGGACAGCAGGGCATATGTCCAGCAGTCTCGGAAAGTTGCCCTCCGCGGTTTACCAAGGCAAATAAGTGATCTACCGTGATTGGTGTCGTGACAGGGTTTTTCTACACTCGTAACGTCTATTCAGCGAATAGCAGACGTTTAACCTTCCTCAGAAACGAGAAACATTTGTTCGTTTCTGCCATTAGAGGCTACAGGGCAGCCCTGAGTTTGGTGTTGCGCCTTAAAGGTATCTACATCTCCTCTTCCTGGGAACTTTCCTTGCTAGTTAAAGGGTTCAAGCAGTTGAGTTCTCCTAGAGAGCTCAAGCCTCAGACGTGGGATGTTTCCTTGGTTCTCAAGAGCTTCACTAAGAGTCCATATGAGCCCTTGCGTCGCTCATCTGACAGGAACTTGACGCTCAAGGCGGTTTTCCTTCTGGCCTTGGCATCTTCCAAGAGGGTAGGAGAGCTCCACGATCTGAGCTATGAGGTGAAGCACACCAGGGGTTGGGGGTCGTTGTCCTTCAAATTTGTCGCAGAATTCGTGGCCAAGACCCAAAATTCCCTCTGTGCACAATGACAGATTCACTTCATTTTCCATTCCATTACAGAATGACTTGTGGGTGGTGATGCTCAAGAGCGTTTATTGTGCCCTGTCCGGGCCCTGCGTTGCTATCTTTAATAGACTCGGCACCTCAGACCAGGTTGCTGCAGACTTTTTGTTAGCACAGGCTGTACAAGAAAGAGGTGTCTAGGAATACTATCTTCTTTTGGATACGGGAAGTCATCAGACAGGCATACTTGCCTCTTGATGATTCCACCACCATGTCTGTGCAGGCTAGAGCGTATGACGTTAGGGGTATTGGTCCCGCTCTGGCCTTCAATAAGAACTTGGCTGTACATAGAGTGCTGAGCACTGGTACTTGGTTACGCCAGTCCACGTTCGCCTCTCATATTAAGGATGTTGCCCACAGATCTGCGGACACGTTTTCCCTGGGTACTGTGGTGGCTGCCCAACAGGTTGTGTACTCATAGTTGCCCCTAACAGGGCACTTTTGTATCTTTCCTAAGATGATTGTGTGGATGAGAGAATGAGTGAGTTGGCTGGTCTCCTTCCTTTCTGTTGTACCTTTCCTTCTTCCTTCGGGCATGTTAAGGAATAGACACGTCATTCGCTGGACTGGTCTGATACAATGAGTAAGGTAGTCATACTGATAGTGTGGTCACTTAATATGTAAATGTCAAACCCTCTATTTGGTAGCATATGCTCCACTCCTTGGCAAGGAGGAGTTTAGAGTAGTACAAACCCTGGTGTGTTGGTTTGCTATTAGGCAGTCAAAGTTTCTCTTTGGTTCCCTATACAATGATTCTCCCATACAGCATTGTACATCACTCAGGGTCAGAGTGGTTAGATATTTTATCTAGCTTCTCAACGGGCTTCAGTCCCTCTCCAGAGGTCATTTCTTATGGAGCTGGACTGGTGGGTAGGCCCCCAGCCAGTCTAGGTCTTGTACCTCCCTCCAAGAATGAGTCTATCATATTGTTAAGACCGAAGGTTTGTTCTCGTATGAACAAATGACAAATTTTCTAAGACAATTTGTATTTTTCATAGCTACAAACCTGAGGTCTTAACATCATACTGCCCGCCTCTAGCCACCCCTCTGTTTGTTAAGACATCCTGAGTTGGGAAAGACTGATGCATGATCGTAGGTGGATGGTCTTCGACCATCCTTCACCCAATCTACGCATGCGTTGCCAGATATCACAAGATTCCTTGCTTTCATCTGTTTTTTTAACCGGATCCAGCTAGGCGCTAGAAATTATCCTATTGTTAAGACCTCAGATTTGTAGCTATGAAAAATACAAATTGTCTTAGAAAATTTCTCATATTACTTTTGTCCTTTCCTTCTTCATAATTTTGTGTATTTTCCTTGTAAACAGTAGTTTTTTGTGATGTAAATCATTGTTGGAAAGACAACCTGTTGGCCTATCTTAAACCACTCATCAGTAGAGAATTTCTGCCCTGTCTTTTACTTTAATGTTTGGGACTCCGGAAATATTACCCATCACTAAATCTGAGCATCCAATTTCTATTGAGGGGCTATGATGCCACACAACTAGACTAGAGATCTTATTCTTGTACTGCAAATCTGTAAGATAATTGTCTTGACAATCTTATGGCTGTCAGTGCTCACATATTTAACCCTTTGTACGCCATGAGGTGTCAGAATGACCCCACAGAATTTTTTGTATGTTGCCAACTTGCTAATTATGTTTTAGAATAGTTTCCTTTCCTGACTTTGTTTGTCCTTGTTTACTATATAGGTACACAAAATTTTGCTATGTAAAATTGTCTAGTTTGAAAATTGTACAGCAACAAATTTACTGGGGTCACCAGAGACCCCACCTGGCAATGCGTGTCAGATGGATTTCTTTTTACAATTTATTATATTCATCACTTTATTCCTCATGTGTATGCCACTGAACCTTTTTTATTGGGCAAGAGGGAGAAATGCTGGAGATGTAACAAATGCTTTCCTTCTAAATGCACAAGTTTATGTTAGAAAAAGTGATGGAAAAGCTGAAAGCGGGCAACCACAAAGAGTTGTTCGCAACCTAATAACAACCATTGAAAATACTGGTAGAAACCTTTTAACCAATTATCGCCTAGTTAAAGACCTTCTTAATAACAATCTTACAATGTTGGGTACTTTGAGGAAGAATAAAATGTTAATCCTCCATCATTTCAAAAAACAAAGGAACCTAAGGTCTACTTGACAGAATCTGGCTTTTCCAAGGAAGATCGAATTATGGTCTGTAGTTACGTCCCGAAGAAAGATGTGACTGTTTTATTGTCAAGTTCAGTGCATCTCAACAGGGCCATAGAGCCAGAAGAACCTTTCAAACTGTATGTTGTACTTGATTACAATACAACAAAAGGAGGTGTTGATTAATTAGATCAGCTTGTGAAGAACTACGCATGTAAGCGCATATCATACTGATAGCCATTGAATATATATTATTGGATATTGGATGTTGCTTGTTACAATGCCTTTGTGTGTTTCATGATGAAAAATCCTACACCACATAAGAGGCCACGTCAACTAAGGAAATTCTTAACAGTTAGTAGAACAGTTATGCTTGCCACAGTCATCTGGAAGATGAATGCCAAATCATGTTAAGATGTGTATGAAGGCATTATTAGTGAAGATGATAGTTCGATATCAGCATCATGGGCTAAAGGATACCTAACAAAAAGAAAGATGTGGATTTTGTCCTAGGAAGATAGACAGGAAGACCAAAAAGTCATGCCAAACCTGCAATAAACCTATTTGTGAGGATCACTCATTCTGAATTTGTGGTGAATGTTTACCAGATTCATAAATAATTTATTTTCAAATTACAATTTTAGATATTATATATATTTATATGTTTACTTATTTCCTTTCATATTTTTGTGCATAGGCATTACTTAAAATAGTATACAATAATGTTTTAAGAGTTTCTTATATAAATGAATTTTATGATCAGAATGAAAATTAAACTAATTTTTGTCTATTCATTTTCATGATACTTCCTCTTAATTAAAAATCTAGGGTACAATAGCTGCTCAAACATTTATATTATTACGTTATGAACAAGTTCCAGACATAAGAATGTTGAAAATTAACTTATAGATGGCGTGAACACCTAAATGTAAAAAAAAAAAAAACTATGAAAAACTCAGAAATGTGGTAGGATTTGGATTTAAGCAAATAAATAAAAAATATGAAAAGAAAATAAGGATATATTGTTGGTTAGCTTTATAAAATAAGCCATGAAAACATATGTAAACAATAAGATTGTTGCAACTTCAGTGACATGAAGGATATCCATTATTTAATTTGGGGTCTCACAGACCCCCACCTGGCATTCCTTGTTACAAAATTTCACCTGGCGTATGAAGTGTTAAGTGAGATGAAATAAAATTTTAAATTGAAATATAATTTTAAATTGTCATGCACAAGTGCCTTGCAGGTTTTTATTTTTCTCAAAATATTTTTTCATATAGCTATATATCAATCTCTGATTGTTTGGTTGATTTTATCTATTTTACAAATGCTTCTCTTAATAGTACTTTTCTCTTGCATTGTGTAATAGCATTGCATTCTTAAATTTTGCATAAGGTTGCTTAAGCAACATAATGGCCAATTTACCATATTTCATA
>NC_061108.1:42654391-42733356 GCF_015104395.2 Macrobrachium nipponense
GGAACCCCGACAATAACCGGGGACGTGCCTGTAATTTAGTTTTTTTTTTTTTTTTTATCTAATCCCTTGCATATCATCCTGTTTCATCTGGACGTGTTGGAAAGCTGTGGGAGTCAAAACTGACTGATATATTAAGAAATGCTTACTTTCATGAAAGCTTTTTTTGGTTTAAACTTTCTGTAGCTATTCATTTCTTTTAAATAGAAATTAATTAAAATTAGTTTTACATGTATGGCTAGACCTACTTCCATATTATAAGTACAGTAGTGCCTCAGGATACAAAATCAATCCCTTCCAAAGCAGCCTTCGTAACCTGATTTTTTTCGTATCTTGAACTACGTTTTACATGTAAATTGCCTAATTCATTCCAAGCCCTACAAAAACACTACAGTAGATTTTGTAATAAAGCTAATTGACCAATAAACAATTAAATACAACAATTTGGACCATTCAATACCTAACATAACCTTTATTGTAGTATGTACTTGTAAATAAAGTATATTAGTGTACATGATACAAGAAATACTTTACGTACATGTATGTAAATGTAGTAAAATGTGGAACCTTACCTTTCGAGTGAGGCAATCTCCGAAAGTGGCGACAGAGGAGGAGGACAAATGGCAGAAAACATGAACACTTAACTTTACGAAACATTAAAAAAATGGCAGAAAACATTAACACTAAACTTTACGAAACACATTAACAAATGGCAGAAAACATTAACACTTCTTGATTATCTCCATCTTCGTTCTCCATAGAAAGCATCCTCTTCTTTCCGTGAACTTCAGCAACATTCTTGGGACCCATGGCTAATATAACTTCAGTAATTAAGTTCACACACAACACGATAAAGTAATTTACAGTACAGACATTATTTCCAGGGTTACGACGCATGTTCCAGGGTTACGACGCCTACAACACTCATCTTGCAGATGAAATATGACACCAAAAATGCAAAATAATCAATATTTGAAGGTTTTTATATGAAAAATGCCCTAAGAATGCAGTTTACATAGTTTTCAATGCACCCAAAGCATTAAAAGTAAGGTTTTTTTAGGATTTTTGACGTTGTTCCGGCTTACAACGGAACCCCCGTCGTAACCTGGGGACTGCCTACAACAAAAGCAAATCATAACGCGAATTTACGTTAATGAAATATATATGAGCGAATGAATTCCAGTGTTTACGATAACGCTGCCGCAAAAAAATGGTCAAGGAAGGCATTTACATAGAGGCATGATGCTGACCAATGGGAGACCAGGTTCTTATGGCAGTGACTAGCATCAGGAACCAATGGGAGAGCTGGAGGATGGTGGCGAGTCTACTCAGTTGGCGGCGCGCAAGTTTTAAAATTGTTCTCAGTGGTCCAGGCGAACCTCGGACTTTACCCTTTCACAACCTGAATTATTTTCGTATACAGAAGCAAAAAAAATCTTCGTCTTTGTTTTCGTAACTTGGATTTTTCGTAAGTAGGGCCTTTCGTATGTCGAGGTTCCATTAGTTGAAAGGAAAGGAAACATGACTTTCTCATTTAAGTCTATTTCAGATATTTTTTTTTACAATAAACTGCTGTAATCAGGGGTTGTTCTTTGACAGCTGCAACAATCATAAGGTGTAACACCAGTGTAAGCAAATATTTTGGGGAATGAAAGGAAAAGTAATTTTGAGCAGAAAATGTTCTATAAACATATAAATTTTAAGGCTTCGGTTGTCGAGGGGGTGGGGTGGGATTTCAAAATAACTGTGTGAGAATTCAGATTAGCCTGAGATGTTGGGGGAGTGGTGATGCCGTATAGGAATGATGGAAGGATTAGACCGATGTGAATAAAGTATCTCCCAATAAAGTTTTACTTAGGTTTTGAAGAAAAAAATGTATGCATCATTGAATCTGTTTCCCTCCCTATCCTTGGTGTTCACTGGACACTGATAAAAACAAAAACAACAAAAAGTGAGCCTAACTGAATCTCCAGCCATCAAAAGGTAGGCTTGCTTATTCATTACTTATTCATTAGACACCTGTCAAAGATTTCAAGTTTATTTTGAAAGATATCTCCTCCATCTAAAGTATTTATCAGACACCAGTCATAACCGTAGTCCTAGTCATGATTCCTGGTTCAACAATATCGTGACGAGGCGCTAGAATTCAACACTCACAAATGAATGTTGCTCAGCAACATTTACACTACTGTATTGTTTTGCTCTCTTGTGGTGTTTCGAGGAGTTCCACTTCTAGGCCCATTTTATAAACTTTGCAGTTCTCTAAACACTTTGGTTCAGCTATGTATGATTCTCTTCGGTATATTAAGCTTTCTTGATATCTCTCTAAGAGGAACTTGTACCGAATGCAGTGCAGTAATTGTCTCTTGCTGAGCAGGGGATAGTTCTTTGACTGATCAAGGGCACATTGACATTCGATTCCCATGCACATCATGACATCGAAAATAATAGTGAGGTTGCATGGTTCACACTGTTAGGTTATTATTGTTTTTTTTTTTAAATCTTTAATAGCATTTTGTGAGTTTCCAATGGTTTCTGAAAAATTTAACAAATGAAATCGTTCTACTACCTTCAACTTATTATTGAAATAATAATATGTAAGGGCTATGTTTATGCATTACTATTAGTGAGGTGTCTCCTGTCTACTTAATAATGTGTCAGTGGTTGTGGTATGACGTTTTTTATCACTTCGTCTCATTCACGTCAATTTTGCTATATAGAAAATAGGTTTACGTAATAACATAACATGATGTTTTAAAGATATCAGTGACTGTTTTTAATGTCTTTACATAAGATTTCTTCCATCTTCAAAAAGAAAAATAGATTAGTAAGGCACAAATTGTATGTTAGGCAGGTGAACAAAAAATTATAAAACCCTGCAAAAGCTAGGTTATTGATGCATATGTACAAATTACAAATAGTGGTAATCTTTTATCAAGCATATATAGTTTGACAGCTGTTATCTGATAGGCCAGAGATGGTATATGTAAATGTTTATATGTTATGCTGTTGTGAATATATATAGCAGTGCCATGTTTTCCACCATCTGTTGGCGAACAACAAGCAAGCTTGTAGTGCTTGTAGAGGGTTAGGCCCGACATGTTGTGGGCAGGTGCACATGGGGTTGTAGTCCCGTAGGGCTCTTTTTAGTTCACCTAAACCAAATGTGTCAAAAGACTGTTTACATTTCCATTAGGTGGTATGGGTTTTAAAATCTGCAAATTTTATCTTGTGGTTTATACATATTTGTGGTGCTTTGAGATTTTTTATTTGTTGAAAATAAAACTCAGTAGTTGACTGGTTTTCATAATTGATTATTAGTGTGTGTACTACTCTTTATTTGATGACTTCCTTCTTGTCTTTCAAAGATTCAGAACATAATCCATCCTCATGTTGGTGGGCTAATGGACATTTTTGCAATTGAACAAAATTATCTATGCAATTCCTGATTGAGTCTTCTGTTTTGGTTGGTAATTGGTCTTATGCACTTAAAAATTACTCATTACAACCAGAAGACTGAGCATGCTTGTTGTTAATTAATGGTTCAGTCTTTCTGGCTTGAGTGTTGCCCCCTTTATTAAAGAATGATTTTCCTACATTGGAAACTTTAGATTTTGTATTTCAAGAGTTTTTTATCCTTTGTAGTAAGGAATGTTGATTTAAGGAACTATTTGAGTTACTTTTAGAAGATTTAGGTTTAGTGGGAGATTGATGGGTATTAGACATATTTTGTTTCATATCAGCAGCCTGATTTTCAGTAGTGCCACGTAAGGAAATATTACTGTAATCAGTGTTACCAGTTGGGATTGTTAGAGAGTGGTTAACTGGTCCATTTGCAAGCCATTTGTTGATAGTAACCTCGTTGCATACGTGATAGGGATGGAGAGTAGTTGTGAACCTCTACTTGTGATAAAGTCAGCACAATTTCTTTTTTGAACTCCTCACTTGATGCAGGTAGGGTTTCTTTGAATTGACTGCACATCTCAACATTGGATTTTTTTTCCTTTAGGTGGAGTTCTTTCCAGGATTCTTTTCATTTTGTCATTTTTGGAGTTGGAGTTATTTTGATTCTTCTTCCATTGGAGTTCCCATGGCAAGGTTATCAGAATCTTCAATGTTAATAGCAGCAGCAGTGGCCAGAATGCTGTAACTTATTTTGGGGTTTAGTACCATTAGCATGATGAATAGTTTGCATATCGTTATTATGCTGCTGCTTGATGTTAGTATGTTGATTCAGTTTTAGGTTTTTAACTACAGTTGTGAAAGAGCCTTTTTTGGTTTATCAAAGACTCCTCTTACTTTTAACTCTAGTGTAGCTTCTTTAGCTGTCATTCCTGTTCTAGCCTATAATAGTTTAAACTCTGTATTGTATTTATAAAAGATATTGCCTTATTATGATAATTTTTGTTGTGTGGCCAAATTTTGAGTATTGTGTGCACTGAAGTGGTTTTGGTATAAATGGACATACTTCTCTACTTTGCCCAAGAATTTTAATTTTAATTGGAAAACTTTAGCTAGTAAAATTTACTTTTGCAATTTTAACTTGTTTATTCTTATTCCAAGTATTCTTATCCCCCCTACTTGGAACTGAATAAACATCGAGGTCATGAATATTATTATATCTTAGTTTAAGGGAATCAAGTAGCAAGCGTCTTGTAGGTAGAGCTTCACTCACAGTGTTAGGTAAGATGACTGTACCTTGTACATAATTTAACTTTAAACGGCTTGTCATTGTTACTGTTATGCCATTAATTTCTTTTATATTCAAAAAGGAAGTTGACTGTTTTTTAGTTACTTCAAGCAACCACTCATTAGCTTTTGTATATCTGCAGTTCATTTCTTTGGATGTATTTTGTTTTTTACAATCACAGTTGGAATTTTATTTTCTGCTTTAAGGACCAGACATCTTGGCTACTTCTCTGATCCAAAAAGGTGGTCAAAATGCACCGGAGTAGGGTCCAGTCAGAAGTTTCTTTTCCTCCTTAGGCCTGCTTTGTGCATGATGCCAGTATTTCAAATCTGTCTTGCTTTTCTGTATTTAATGTCGTTGCACTCTGACGGGTGTTCTGATTCGTTGCTGGAAGCAGGTTGGTCTTTTGATGTGCTAGTGTCATCTACTGCAAAGGTGGTTAGAGGATGAGGTTCCAGCAGTCAACTGTGCTGTGGCTATATCATCAAACGTCTCAGGGGGATTCAAATGTTTATTTGTACTTTCCATAAAGATTAGAGAAAAAAAAAACTAAACCTGAAAACATTAAAAAGATATCATCAACCTTTCATGGAGTTTATTCTTCCACCAATGACACAAGTGAGAACTGACTCCCAAATGTCAGCATCCCAACATGATAAATGAGTCCAAGTATAAGCTAAACCTGCTTGCTAGGACTGTGAGTATTACAAGAATACAATCATCCCCACTCTAATCATGTTATGGGCAAATAGGATAGAATGCTGAGAGTCCTGTCCCCAGAACCAAACCCCCCTGAAATCCGTGGTCCAGCCCTGAAGAATAGTTCCACCCTTGAGATATCGAACTGGTATCCTATAAGTCCAAACATTATCAAGTAGTCAATGGTCATACCACAGTTCCCACTATTTAGCTTTAGGTATAAACCCAGTCCTAGCTATGATATCTTTTCTTATTTATCAGGTCCAGTAAATTTTTGCAGTAGTGGAAAATTCCACAAAAAAATAATCCAAAGATATATTATGATGCTATATGGGACCCTTGGACTCAAACCCGGGAACAAATTCCCGGGGCTCAAAGAACCCCCCCTCACTACATCAAGGGGAGGAACTAGAGGAGGCTGCAGGAGAGTTGTAGGTGGTAAGTGTTGGAAACAGTTGAAGGAGGAGATGGAAGAATCAGCAAATCCCTGCCAGGTGAGATTGGCAAACCATCTCGTGGAGGGGAACAAGGGGTAAAACATTCTTAGGGAATATAAAAAAATTAAAAATGACAAGGCATGTGACAAGATTGAGATGCTGAAAGTCCAGAAGAGAGGGCAGCATAGTTTAAGGAGACAAAGGCTCATAGCTGTCATAAGGGTAGAGTTTGTTGAGCATGCATAATGGCTTTTTTTTTATCTGATTGTATATTTTGCTTCATACTCTTGGATAAAAATATTTTTATAGTAAAAGGTTCTTTTATGATGTATGGGTTGTATTTACAAATATTTCTCAAGTTTCTCTACTAATTTTAGCTTGTGATAGTGCATATAGTGATCAGTTGCAGTACAGTGTTTAGCTTTACTTACAGTTTATACTGTTTATTTTTCTCATGTACCTAATTAATAAATTGTACTTTGATCCACAGTATCGTAATCTTCTTGAAGCAGAATCCCTTGACTACTCTGTCCATGTCCATTATCCTAGGGTATGGAATCACCATCAGTCATGGGATATGCAATTTAACAGCAGCAAAGCAACTTATCATTTTCTTTATTCACATAAAGACTTCTTTCAAGGTGAGTTTCTTGGTCATACAAGAGGAATGTAGAGTAGCCTTGAATACCCAGATGTTGCAGTACCCATCAATGTAGAATGTAGTTACACTTGTTATTTTGACTCACTTCCACAATAACAACTCGTCATAAGACTGAAAAAAAGCAGAAACAATATTTTACAGGTTAAAGTGTACATTGGAAGAAGTGGTGAGACTAAGTAACTCATTCTATGTACGTAATGATAATTAACTTATCAATTATGAAGACTCAATATGCAATCTTTACTGAAGAATATATTCTATATAAATACAGTAGACAGTTAAGATCACTCACCCTTTGCATTAAAAATAGGACAATTTTGGATATTTTTATATTGGTGCCTTTTTATTAACACTTATTTTAACATGATTTTTAATAATGCGATCTTAAAATTGAAAATTTGTGTAAAGTTAATTCTTCTGGTCAGTCCTTTTATAGCAGTGTTTTGAGCCCATTGAACTAGAAAAGGTTATTAAGTTCCTTTTTCCATTGTCTGCCACTAGTGAAAAGATATCAATGGCTCTTGCATTAAAAGAACCTTGAATCAACATCCACCTCAATATTTTCCCTGTAATTATACACAAGCACAGCTTTAGTTTCCTGAACAAGAAATACTTGACACTATTTGCATTATTATTATTATTATTTTATTATTATTATTATTATTATTATTATTATTATTATTATATTATTATTATATTATTATTATTATTATTATTATTATTATTAACACAATAGAAATATGAATATGGAAACAGTTCTGGGCTCAGTGCTTCCGGTTGTCGGCCTATGAAAGGATCCTTAATATCATTCTTTCTAGGTAAAATTAATCTAAAAATTACCAGAGAAAAACAAAATTAAGAAAATGTCAGTAAACTGGACTCGCTCACTCTTAAAAAAGAAGTGTCGGTATGATAATAGGGGCGAGTGAGGAACACTACCACGAGACAATCACCAATTAGAACTTCCAGTCAGAGGTCCCCCCAAGAGAGAGCTGATACCAACGGGCGATGGCAGCCGCTACTACTACTACTAGAGGACGCCACGGACAGCAGCGCCCCTAGCGGACATCCTTAATTTTAGCGCTAGCGTCAAGACGCATTTTTCCTTGTGCTGTGTTATTACGGGATTTATCTCATTAATCTACCATGGAACGCTCTGCTATTGCCACGGCTAAGTTAAGTAACAAATCATAAGTAATGTTTTAACGCATTTTATCTTCCGGGTACCAGTATTTTCCTCTTAAATAGGTCATATACGGTTCCCCGGTTGTCTCGTGCGGCGCCATGCTGCCTCGTTAAGAATTCCCGGTCCTCCATACTGGGACTTCTTATACTTATGGGCTTACTATATTACGTTTCATTGTTTTACATCGAGTTTTTAGCTAGTTTAGCCCTCCTACCATATCTCTTGTTTTTAGTTTGGTATTTAGGGCTATTATTATTATTCCGGCCCAGCACACCCGGCTTCTTGCTCTTCATCGGCTATCGCTGGCTCCGAGTAGGCTTCTGTTTCTTGGAACAGTCTGCCTCCTCCTGGGCTTCTTTCTCTTTTACTAAAAGTGTCTTTTCCATCTTTTCGATGTATATATTTATTATATTTAGGGTGTTAGGCTAGCCTAGGTGCTTGTTCCTTGTATTGGTACAGCCTGGTTCACGTGGCCCTCTCACGGTTGTGTTGCTCGCGGGCCTAGGCCACTTGCGGTCACGTGTTTCCATCGCAACCTTACCCTGCCCCTCCCCCTTTGCTCCCTTTCTGATATAGGGAGGTGCTGGGGGACCCCTTGGTTGTCATGACAACCTCAGTCGCCTTCTTTCTCTCTCCCTCTCTGAGGTGGCCAGGGGTTCCTCCCAGCGGGGGGGTATAGGGCGACCCCACTCATGAGTTGGTACCGGGTCTCCTGCGGGTAGTCGGTGAGGCGGGGGAGGAGTAGGCCATCCCTCCCCCCTCTCTCACTCCCGCCGTGTTACGCCGAGACCTTCCTCCCCCCCTCCCCATTTGCTCAGCCACCTCCCTCACTATAACGGAAGGAGCCTTCCGTCGCAGCCGGGGCACCTTTGGTTATAGATTACTGGCTCCGCTAGCGGCAGGGTGGTCACTACTAGTGGTCGGTTGCTTGCCTACTATATCCTTACATCTCTCCCCCGCTACCGGAAGGGAGCTTGCTTCTTAACCACCCGCGCACTCTTCTAGTAGACGGGCGCGGAGAGAGGTTTGTATTATTTTATTTTAAGGATATACCCTAATTTTTCAATGAATTGTGTAATATTATTATTAATGTCTACCATCCCCGCCATTTTCCGTCGTGGTTTCCTATTACCACCACTCCTGGTTGGTTTCCTTTTGTGTCCCCGCCATCAGCGGAGCTATAGCCTAGGGCACACAACCAACCTGGTTACCACACGTATTTTGGTTTTGGCGGGGCTCTGGTTTAATCTAACTTTTATCGCTCCGGCACAGCGGAGCATCTGTTAGACTGTAGGTGTTACCTGGTACTCATGTATCTTTCCACTTACAGGCTACCAACTGTCAGGTCCCAGCGTGCAACGCGACGTTTGTAACGACCCTGCGGACACGATGAGTGGCAGGTCTCACCGCCCCCTGTGCCACGTCATACAATGAGATGATCGTCTGGCACCCAGAAGCCTGCGCCATCTGCTACGACCTAGTCGGTCAGCTGGGAGAGGGGTAAAAAGGGGTAATCCGTTATAGGCTTCCTTATCATTTACTACAACTCTTAGTCATAAGTTTGTTAACCCCGTTCCGCCACTAGAAGCTAATCTCGCCTTTTCTTTTCAGGCTACTGGTGTGAGGGAAGTCGCCCTAGCTACCCTGAAAGCCGTGGGTGGGCGGCTTCGGGAAGAACGCCGCCAAAGAAAGGCCAGCCATACATTCTTGATAAGAAGCTGGCCGTCCAGATCTTCCCCGCGGGCAAGTCGGACTGGTACGTTGACCCCTTGTCCGCAGGCCCCTCTGATAGCCTCCATCCAGCAAGACCTCCAGCAACCTCCTTTGGGGTCGTTAGCCTCCCAGGAGGTCAAGCGGTCCCGGACGTCGCTGCCCTGGACCTTAACGTCGAGCCCATGGCGGTAGGGGTAGAGGATTTGTTGGTTGAGGTAGGTGTGTCGGGCGCCCAAGGTCTTTCCTTGGGTGCTCCTGGATCTTCTCCTGTCCCTTCATCGAGTGCTTCTTTCCAAGGCTTTGTGGGATCTGAGATCCCTACCCTCGCTCCCGCTCTCTCTGTACCCCCAAAGGTGAAGGGACAGAGAGAACCGAAGACCCTGGCCAAGACAACTCCTAGGAAGTCGTCTTCGTCTTCTTCAAAAGCCTAGGAAGTCTTCGACTTCCTACGCCGACGCGGTGAAAGCGAAGCCGAGCTCTTCTCACTCAAAGAGCTCTAGAAGCAAAGCTTCTAAGGAGAAGGCTCGCGCTCCCGCCGAGCCAGTGCCTTCTCCCGCCTCCACCGCTTCCACTCCGGCTACGCCGGTAGGAGGAGCAGGGCCTAGCACCTTTGATCCCTCTGCTTTCTCAGCAGTGGTGATGCAAACAGGTGGGCGAGCTGGTTTGGCTCGCAAGTCTCCGCCCTGGGGACGAGATTCGAGCAGATGTTCGCACAGTTGTCGAGCACTCTGTCTCAATCAGGCCAGTCAATACAAGATCTCTCTAACAGGGTTAGGAGAATGAGGACCGAGTAGCCGGGCTATCTCAGGTTCCTCTTTCCAGTCTCCCCAGTGCCAAGCACTGGCATTTCTCCAACTCCCGCCATACGACTCTCTGCCAGCTTTCTCCATGGAGAAAACCCATGGAGAGTAGCTGCCTACGCTCCTTTCAAGGATGGGATGATCTCTATCCCGGAGTGTGGAACTTGGAGGATTGAGGACTTCGAGTTTTACCCTCCGGGTCTGACGCAGCCTTTCATCGGTTATGCTAGGCTGACTGTAACGGCTCTGACTAGGGAAGACAAGATCTCTAGAGAGTCTGTCCTATATAGTAGAGATCATGCTCAGCGGGAAGGGTTCACTGCCTTGAGGACTGGGAGTGTACGAACACTAAACTCCAGGCCTACAAGAGTCCCTTTACTATTTTTGCGACGGAAGAGGAGGTTTCTCTTCCGTTCGCCACGAAATTAGTAGAGAAGTCCCTTCAGGCAGTCCACCCTCAAAGGATGAGCCCATCCCCACAGTTGAGGGAGGCGGAGTCTACTTCTCCGCTCTTCCCGGCTTTCGGAGAATTGTGGGAGAACTTGCCAGCTACGTTCACGCTTGGTAAGCTCAAACCGGACTGCGCCATGGACCAGTTCGGCGAGAAGCTACCAAGGATGCCGGATTCTCTAATCCAGGCAAGAGTTTGATGAGCGAACAGGTTTGGCAGGAGGTCCCTCAATTCCCTTTATAATCACGGAAATGGCTGCTCTCTCTTATGCTACGGAACCGCTGTTCAAGATTTTGGCAAAATCTCAGTTTCCAGACGGTACTAACAGACGCTTTCGACTTTTCTTCCAGGCTAGGAGGAATTGCCGGAAGCATGTTCTTTACAGGAGTGTACTATTAGGCACGAGCGAATAGACTCTTGGCTTCTAGCATGTGGGGAGCGGATCTCTTCCCAGAGTCCGCTGTCAAAGAAGTGCACCACGAAGCTGCTAGGCTCAACCAGAGCCTTAGAGCTAGGTGGGGTATTTCCTCGAAGAGGAAACAAGAATCCGTCCCCACTGCTGGTAAGAAGCAAAAGAAGGCTGGTAAGAGGTTCCAGCCGTATCAGAAACAAACACCAGCAACAGCAGCAATTTGTGCAGGCTGTCCCAGTTACCCAACAAGGACAACCTGCTAGTTCGAAGCAGAACCAGCCAATCCTCCTGTTGTCCCCTCAGTCACAGCCATCCACCTCCTACGCAATCTCGCCGGCCTTCAACCCTTCATATGAGGCTCAAGGTTACAAACAACCAAGGGGTAGAGCGAGAGGTTACTTTCGTCAGCGTGGCGCAGGAAGGGCAACAAGGAGGCAGGCAGTTCAGAGGAGGGCGTGGTGGTCAACCCGCCCATCAACAATGAGGCTCACCCCAAGTAGGAGGGAGGCTGTTCCTCTTCCGCCACAGGTGGGGGTTCAGCAATTGGGCACAGAGCATAGTGTCCAAAGGATTGGGTTGGAGTTGGATCAAAGAGCCTCCTCCAATCAAATCATTCCACCAGATACCATCAGAGGAATTGACAGATTACGCGGAAGAACTCCTTCAGAAAGGAGCTATTGCGAGAGTCAAGCATCTAAAATTTCAAGGTCGCTTATTCAGCGTGCCAAAGAAATGCTCAACAAAAAGAAGGGTAATCTTAGACTTGTCAAAGCTAAACTCTTTCATTCGTTGCGACAAGTTCAAGATGCTTACCCTCTCGCAAGTAAGGACCTTACTTCCGCGTGGAGCCGTCACTGCTCCATCGATCTTACAGACGCATACTATCATATCCCTATAGCCAGTGGCACTTCCGCCCATTCCTAGGATTCAGGCTAGGAAATCAAACATTCTCATTCAAAGTGATGCCCTTCGGTCTGAATGTATAGCCCCAGGGTATTCACAAAAATAGCAGAAGTGGTGTACAACAATTGAGAGCTCAGGGAATCATGGTAGCAGCATACCTCGACGATTGGTTGATCTGGGCACCAACAGTCGAGGAATGTCTCAAAGCCACCAAAAAGGTAGTTTACTTTCTGGAAACATCTGGGGTTCCAAGATAAACAAAACGAAATCCAGACTTACTCCAGAGTCTCGTTTTCAGTGGCTAGGAATCCAAAGGGATTTGTCTTCCACAATCTGTCAATTCCAGTGGCCAAACGGAAGGAAATAGCAAAATCTGTCAGGCAATTTCTCAAATGCAAACAAACGTCAGGAGAAACCAGGAGAGAATCCTAGGGTCCCTTCAGTTTGCTTCGGTAACAGATATCCTCCTGAAGGCAAGGCTGAAAGATTTAAATCGAATTTGGCGATCAAGAGCAAACACCAAATATCGAGACAAGTTGTCAGTAATCCCACAGATCCTCCGCAATCAACTCCGTCCCTGGTCAAAAAAGTAAAGAACTTAGCCAAGAAAGTACCCCTTCAATATCCCCTTCCAGTGTTAACCATTCACACGGACGCCTCCCTGTCCGGGGGTGGGGGGAGGGGGGATACTCTCAGTTCAAACAGGTTCAGGGGACTTGGTCAGTTCAATTTCGCCAGCTCCACATAAAACGTGTTGGAAGCAATGGCAGTATTTCTTACCTTGAAGAGACTGCTTCCCCCAAAGAAGTCTCATCTAAGGCTAGTTTGGACAGTGCAGTGGTAGTTCATTGCATCAACAGAGGAGGGTCCAAGTCCAAGCATGTCAATCATGTCATGATAGCCATCTTTGCCTTAGCAAACAAACACAAATGGCATCTGTCTGCCACTCACCTGGCAGGAGTAAGAAATGTGATAGCAGACGCCCTGTCCCGGTCAGTTCCTCTGGAATCAGAATGGTCTCTAGACGACGGGTCATTCCAGTGGGTAAGCCTGAGAGTCCCAGGTCTCCAAGTGGATCTCTTCGCCTCACAAGCGAACCACAAGCTCCCCATGCTATGTGGCCCCCAACCTGGACCCTCTGGGCTTATGGCCACGGACGCCCTGTCGTTGGACTGGAATCAGTGGAGGAGAATTTATGTTTTTCCTCCAGTAAAATCTTCTCTTGAAAGTCCTAAGCAAACTAAGGTCTTTCAAAGGGATAGTAGCTCTGATTGCACCGGACTGGCCCAAGAGCAACTGGTATCCTCTCCTTCTGGAATTGGGTCTCCGACCTCAACGGATCCCCAATCCCAAGCTATCACAATCAGTACAAATGAGGACTGTGTTCGCTTCCTCAGGAATTCTCCAGACCCTAACTTTATGGACTTCATGAAGTTTGCGGCTAATAAAGATGCTAATATTGATCCACAGAATATTCTCTTCCTAGAATCAGATAAGAGAGAGTCAACATTAGACAATATGGACTCAGCTGTTAAAAAATTAGCATCTTTCTTGAAAGAATCGAACACTACAACCATGACAGTTAATCTGGCTATATCCTTTTTCAGATCCTTGTTTGAAAAAGGTTTAGCAGCTAGCACTATTACCACTCATAAATCGGCTTTGAAGAAAATCTTTCAAGTAGGTTTTCAGATAGATCTGACTGAATCTTATTTCACGTCTATCTCTAAAGCCTGTGCTAGACTTAGACCTTCCCAAAGGCCTACTACAGTTTCATGGTTCTTAAATGATGTCCTCAAACTAGCTTCAGATACTGACAACTCATCTTGTACATTCATAATGCTCCTGAGGAAAAAACAAAAATTATTCTTATTAAGCCTAGCCTCAGGAGCTAGAATTTCAGAACTGTCGGCTCTATCCAGGGAATGCGGGTCATGTGGAATTCCTCCCATCAGGAGAAGTTCTACTTGCTCCGGATCGTAGCTTTTTAGCCAAAAAACGAGGATCCTCTTGCAAGGTGGGCCTTGGAAGGTTATCCCACTTCCCCACCCCAGGGAATCCTTCTCTCTGCCCAGTATCAACTCTTAGAGCCTTTCTATCTCGTACTTCTTCAAGATCCTCAGGTGCTCTCTTCATGAGAGAAAAAGGTGGTACTTTGTCAGTAAAAGGTATTAGACAACAAATCCTTTACTCATTAAACAAGCCAATCCTGAGTCATTTCCAAAAGCACATGATATCAGGGGAGTAGCCACCTCAAATTAATTATTTTCAACATATGAACTTTCAGGATCTTAAAAAGTATACTGGATGGAAATCCCCGACAGTCTTTAAACGCCATTATCTAAAGTCCTTGGAATCTTTAAAGTTGTTTTCAGCAGTAGCAGCGGGAAACATTGTTTCCCCTGATACTGCATAGTAGTTGTAGTATAGATCCAGGTCTCCTTTCTACCTACATCATCCAACATGCCCTCACCCTATCGCCAGGCTACTCGAATATCATAGCCTTAGCCGCTGAATCTATAGTGGATTGTCCCTTTTTTTTTTTTTTTTTTTTTTTTTTTTTTTTTTTTTTTTTTTTTGCTAGGGACATCCACACTTGTACTGATAGTGTACTTCAGTGTACCTACCCTTATTTTTATGCTAGGGTAGGACACAATATGTTTGTATATATTTTGCCAAACTTGTATTAATGATGGACTTCAGTGTACCTACCCTTATTTTTATGCTAGGGTAGGACACAATGTGTTTGTATATTTTGTAAATCTGTTCAAGTAAATCCCTTTTTGTTTATATTACATGCATCACTGTAATTTACTATAATTATCATTTAAGTACTTTAAGTTTACTAACGTTCTGTTGTTTTACTGTTTAGTATAAGTTAGTTTAAGTGCTTAATTTGTATGCTGTAATTGATTTACTTATATTATATCCATCATTTTACACTGCTTTTCATTTGTTCCTTTTTCCCATCTTGTCTGTTTCTCTGTACTCTTTCATAGGCCGACACGAGCTGAGCCCACCCAGAAAAGGATTTTGACGAAGGAAAAATCTATTTCTGGGTGATTGGCTCGTGTCGCCCTATGAAACCCCCCCTTTTATGGTTTTTTCCCCCTTTTTACCCCCCCTTGCAGGACAAGATGTTTTTAGATTAAGGATGTCCGCTAGGGGCGCTGCTGTCCGTGGCGTCCTCTAGTAGTAGTAGTAGCGGCTGCATCGCCCGTTGGTATCAGCTCTCTCTTGGGGGGACTCTGACTGAAGTTCTAATTGGTGATTGTCTCGTGGTAGTGTTCCTCACTCGCCCCTATATCATACCGACACTTTTTTAAGAGTGAGCGAGTCAGTTTTACTGACATTTTCTTAATTTTGTTTTTCTCTGGTAATTTTAGATTAACTTTACCTAGAAAGAATGATATTAAGGATCCTTTCATAGGGCGACACGAGCCAATCACCCAGAAATAGATTTTTCCTTCGTCAAAATCCCTTTTTTTATAGAGAGAGAGAGAGAGTTACACTATGACATACATATCTTGTGGAGGAGAGAGAGAGAGAGAGAGAGAGAGAGAGAGAGAGAGAGAGAGAGAGAGAGAGAGGATTGTCCTTACAATATTTGAAAGAGTGAAATTGGAAAGAATATTGTATTTATTGATATTTAAGATACTCACAATTGAATTTTGTAATTACAGTTATATTAATTAAATATTATACATATTATAGTATTATTTTATTGCAAAATATTAATAATAAATTTATTACATACATGTATCATAAAAATGATCTCAATCTCAATAAGAGAGAGAGAGAGAGAGAACGAGAGAGAGAGAAGAGGAGAGAGAGAGGAGAGAGAGAGAAGAGAGAAACCATTAAAAATCCTGACCATTATATGGCACTATTCCCCTCCCCGTTCACATTACTTGACATATTTGACAGCTTCCTGAGCTCCAAGCATTCTCTGGAGTTGAGAGAAGGTAGGGAAATTGATACAGAGAAAAGACAAAAAAAAGGAAGAATAATTTCATTTGAAATTACAGTTAAATTATTATTATTATTATTTAGTATTATTATTATTATTTTTTTTTTTTTATATATAGTAGTGTGGGTTCCGGGTTGCATCCTGCCTCCTTAGGAATCCATCACTTTCTTACTATGTGTGCCGTTTCTAGGATCACACTCTTTCTGCATGAGTCCAGGAGCTACTTCAGCCTCTAGTTTTTCTAGATTCCTTTTCAGGATCTTGGGATCGTGGCCTAGTGCTCCTATGATTATGGGTACGATTTTCCACTGGCATATCCCATATTCCTTTCTTATTTCTATTTTCAGATCTTGATACTTATCCATTTTTTCTCTCTTTCTCTCAACTCTGGTGTCCCATGGTATTGAGACATCAATGAGTGATTACTTTTCTTCTTGACTTTGTCAATCAACGTCACGTCTGGTTCTGTTTTTGCACGTATCACCCTATCCGTTCTGATACCATAGTTCCCAGAGGATTCTTTGCCTGATCGTTTTCTATTACTCCTTCAGGTTGGTGCTCGTACCACTTATTACTGCAAGGTAGCGATGTTTCTTGCACAGGTTTCCAGTGGAGGGCTTTTTGCCACTGAATCATGCCTCTTTTTGTACTGGTTCTGTGCAAGTTACAAGTGACCGGCATTCGCTTGCTATGTGGTTTATGGTTTCATTTTCGTATTGCCATTTCCTTCCACATATGGGAGAGATGTTATTATTTTCCGTCTATCGTACTTTGAACATATCTGGTTCTTAGGGCCTGATCTTGTTGCCGCTATTATCATTCCTTCAGTTTCCTTCTTGAGCTCCCCTCTGTAGCCATTGCCAATTGTCATCGCTGGCTAGTTCTTTAGTCTGTCTCATGTATTGTCCGTGCATGGTTGTTTGCCAGTCCTCTGTTCTTTCTGTCTTTCTCTGTCTCTGTTATATTTGTGGGTCTTCGTTTTCTACTTTATTAGTCCTTCTTCCCATGCACTCTTTAGCCCCCACTCGTCTTCATCTGGTTTTTTCAGATATTGCCCCAGTGCTCTGTTTATTATTATTATTATTGATTATTATTATTATTATTAATTATTATTATTATTAATTATTAGTTATTATTATTAATCATTTGGAAATATGATAAACACACAACATCTACCTTAAAAATTCTCTCTATTCAGTAAGAGAGAGGAGTTATCTTTTACATAAGTGAAATGGAAAAGGTTATTTGTTTTTATCTCTTTAAAATACTACTACATAAAAATTTTGTAATTAAGTTTTATTATATTATTAATATTATTATATATTATTATTATTATTATTATTATTATTATTTTATTATTATTATTATTATTATTAACAAATGAAAATATCAATAAACATATTACATACTAGTACCATAAAAATTCTTTCATCTCGGTAAGAGAGAGAGAGAGAGAGAGAGAGAGAGAGAGAGAGAGAGAGAGAGAGAGAGAGAGAGAGAGAGAGAGAGGAGTTAGTTAGTTAGTTAGTTAGTTAGTTAGTTAGTTTATCTCTCTGTTCCCTCAGAAAATACTTCTAATGCTTCCTGCGAAACAGGAGGAGAGAGTTACCACTATGACATATCTTGTGTGGAGAGAGAGAGAGAGAGAGAGAGTTATTCTTATTTAAAAGAGTGAAATGGATAGATTATTGTATTTCTATAAAATACTATCACATAATATGAATTTTGTAAATTCAGTTGTATTAATATTATTATATTTGAAAGTATTAATAAACATATAGTACATGTACCATAGAAATTCTCATGTCTCAATAAAAGAGAGAGAGAGAGAGAGAGAGAGCGAGAGAGAGAGAGAGAGAAATTACATGAACACTTAGTGGCAACAACACAGCAGCTCCTCCCCCTTCGATCACATTAGTTGATATATTAGACAGTTTTAGTACCTGGAGTTAGAAAGAGAACACTAGGATATCCTTCATTCTTACATAATTTTTTAAATTTATAAAATAAAATCTTACTAATTCACTATAGTATTTTCTTTAATGAATTTATATTATTTTTGTTTACATTAATATTAATATTTGAAAATAGTAAGTCATTTATCTATCATACAAAAAACATACATCTCTGTGAGAGAGAGAGAGAGAGAGAGAGAGAGAGAGAGAGAGAATTATTTTTATGTAGTATCATTTAATCTTATTAAACTTACTAATACAGTAATAATCAATCAATATTTGAAAATTAGTAAATCATTTTTTATCATAAATAATGTATTTAGTCCTGAAAATATTAAAGTACACTTATTATTAATTATTTTCATCGGAAAACCCTGCGAATAGCCGAATTTCCCACAAGTAATGGGTAGATATGGTTCAGAGAGAAATCCCCGAATCCGGAGAACATGAATAAGGGGGGCCCACTTTACTGTGTAAGACGATTTTTATGTGCTTTGGAATTTGTTGTTGAAGGTAACAATAAGCATTCCCAGGTGCTCAGAATCATTAAATGTAGTGTACGTATGTTAAATAAATTATGGGGTTTCAGGGGAGCATCGATGTCATAAGACCCCATTAATAAGTAAATGACGTATGATGGAAGGATTTGCTTCAAAGTTTTACCATTTATTTTACAATTAATAATGAAAATTCTCTTGTGGGGAAATTTAGAAATTCAACTTCTAATTTCATTTGTTTTGCATTTAGAAATTCAACTTCTAATTTCATTTGTTTTGCAATTTCAAAAATTGATGGCATCACTTTTCAAAATTAATATGTAAAAGTAAAAGTTGCACAGAAAATCAATTTTTCTGAAGACAAAATAGATATACATGTGTAGTTATTTTATGCTTTGTAAAATTTCTGTGATTTTTTTTACTTCTTGGAGAATAAGCATTAGGACATCTAGAGCAAGTTACCCAATCGTATCTTTATAACCCAATTTCTCTGACAAGTCCGATAGAGAAAATAGGATATTTCTGGGCTCAGCTCGGTCGCTGCGCGAAATAGATATACATGTGTAGTTATTTTATGCTTTGTAAAATTTCTGTGATTTTTTTACTTCTTTGGAGAATAAGCATTGAGGACATCTAGAAGCATAAGTTACCCAATAGTATCTTTATAACCCAATGTCTTTCTTGGGACAAGTCGAATAGAAGAAAATAATGGATAGATTTTGGGGCCGCAGCTCGTGTCGCTGCGCGAAATATCCTTTAATCTATTATTTCTAGGGTAAATGTACTAACACATACCAGAGAATAAATAAAATAAAGAAAAAGGTCAGTATAACTGACTCGCTCACCCTCCAAAAGGGTGTCGGTATGAACACTAGGCGAGTGAGACCACTACCACGAGCCAAATGCCAATAGAAATCTCCCACTACAAAAACCCTCCAAGAGGAGAGCCGACCCACCCAAAGAGTGAGCAGCTCCGTACTACTACTACTCCATCCCATGCTGCCGACTGCTGCGCCTCTAGTGGCCATCCTTTTCAGTTAGCGCACACGAGTCACACGTGCTATTTTTCTCTCTGTGTTTTTTGTTGCCCTTTCGTTGGATTTATCTATAATGGAGCGTGCAGCTATCGCAGCAGCTAAGTTAAGTACTCAGTAATTGATGGTTAGTTGGTTTTTTTTTCCGGCCCTGAGACAGTATTTGCCCGTTTTTTAGGTATAAATACGTACTCTGGGTCGGAAGCATGGCAGCATTGTTCTGCCTCATGGTGGGTTCGTTCCTGGTCTCCCATACCTGAAAACATCCCTTATCTATGTACGCTCTATATTATTTATCCGTTTTACTTAGGGTACTGTCTACTCAGGTTTGTCATGCATGCATGTCTTTTACCTTATGTAGGCTTCTTCTTTCCCAGACCCTAGTCCCGGCTCTTAGTATCGGCCTCTGACTAGCTTTGAGTGGTAGACTTTCCTTCGGTTAGTCGTACACTCCTGGATTTTTTCTCCTACTATATTGTTTTCTTTCTTTTAATTTTAATTTTATTTATTTGTACCATGTTTTTTGTATGGTTTAGGTTAGTTAGGCATCTGGCTTAGCCTAGGGTCCTGGCTCATTGAGCCTATACTACGCTCATCAGTTCGGTTGCTTCCCTATAGCATCTCTCTGATCAGTTGGTTTTGGCCAGTGGGCCTTTATGCTCCATGCTTTTCAGTTCAGTTGCTTCCCAGATAGCATCTCTCTGATCAGTTGGCGTTTGTCCTAGGCTTAGTTGTTTTGTTTTGGTCTTACCGCCTCGTGGTCACTACGCGATCACGAGTCAGCCAGACGCCATGCCCAGTCACCTTCCCCCCCCCTCCCGCTCTTCCATAGAGTCGGGGGAGGGTGGGTCGGTCTGCCCATGCTCGCTCCACATACCCGAGCCTGTTTCCCTCTCTCCCCCCAGGCGGAGGGGCCAGGGAGACAGGGGGACAGACCCAGACTGGACTCGACCTCTCCGGCTTCTCGGTCCGGCCGAGGGTGGTAATGTGGTGGGGGGTACTGGCCTTTCCCCCCATCCGTTGCTTCCTTGTCGCTCCGTGTTCGCTCGAGCCTGTATGTCTTCTCGCTCTTTCCCACCTTACTAGGGCTCCTTTCATGATCGGAGTCCTGGCATCCAGCGGAAAGATGTTAGTCCACCCCCCAGTAGAGTGGACCGGAACATACAGTGTCCCTGCCCTGCAACCTTACCGTATTGCCGAGTTACTACACTCCGCTACGCACTGGACTTGGTCCGGTTCGTTTGAGTTTTAGGTTTAAGTGTTATTAGATAACTATAAGTTTTATCTTAAGTACCTTAAAACCTTCCCCCCCCCTATTACGTGTCTTACCGGATCTCTCCGGGATTATAGCCTATTCAGGGCGAAGCAGGGGGGGGGTTATGCCCAAAAATTTTTTTCCGAGTCTCCGGCACGCAAACGGAGTTCTGTCCTTTAGCCTGTAAGTGATGTTCTTTAAGATACTCATGTGTCTTCCCACTTACAGACCACCAACTGTGAGCATCCGGGATGCGCCGCCACACTTCAGGACCCATGTGGACACGAAGTTTGCCGGTCCCATGCTCCATGCGCGACTCTGCACGGGACATCCAGGTCTGGTACCATGAGACGTGTACCATATGTTACGATCTGGTGAGCCAGCTTTTAGAAGGGGTAAGTATTCCATCTCCGGTAGCTGCTCCGCTTCTGTTTTAGTGCTTAAGTTTTCATCATTCACTTTAACTTAAGGCATCTAAGTTTAAGTTATACTTTAAGTTTTAGTTTTAAGTGATTCTTAAATCTAATCTACGCCCTCTCTTCCAGGCGCCGGCAGTGAGGGATACCGCACTGGCAACCCTGCGGGCCTGGGTCGGCGGTTTGGGAAGAACGCCGCCAAGGGTATGCCCTTACATCTTAGAGAAGCGGTTGGCGCTGTTAATCTTCCCCGGAGGCAAGGCGACAGGATACGTCGACCCAGTAGAGGCGGCCCCGACTATCGCCTTCATCCAACAACAGCTGGCTGCCTCATTAACTGACCAAGACCAGGATATCTCCACGGATGTCGCGACTTTAGATATTAATGTGGAACCTATGGTAGGTGTAGACGACCTGTTGGTCGAGGTAGGTAAAGTGGACACCCAAGGGTCACCCTTGGGTGTAACTGTTTCTTCTTCTACTCCTGCAAACCTCTCCATCCTTCCAAGGCTTTACAGGTGATGAAGTTGTATACTCCTCCTGACGCTTCGGTTAGACCTAAGGTCAAGGGTCAAGCAGTGAAATCCTTGTCTAAGACGTCGTCGTCGTCTAAGAAGACGGCTTCGGCGTCATCCTCCTCGCGTAAGTCTCCGGCTGGTAATCCCGGAGCAGACAGGTCTAAAGCTTCTAGCTCCGGCTCTAAGTCCTCGAGGAGTAATCCTCCAGAGAGAGATCTCGCCCTCCGGCAGAGTCACCAGTTCCGCTACCCTTGGTTCCGATTCAGAGCCCCTCACCTCCGCAGCAGCTCCGGCCTTGGACTCCAATGCTTCGGCCTGTTGCAACAGGTGGGGCGACCTGGTTGGGTCCCTAAAGAGTAGCATGGAACAAATGATCTCTCGTTTGTCGGATAGGATTACTTCCCAGGACTCCATTATAGCCGGACTGAGAGAAGCCCCTCTAGCCTCTCCTCCACTTTCCAATACGGAGTGGAACTCAGCTTCCTCCGTATGACTCGCTACCTCCGTTCTCGATGAACAATCCATGGAGAGTAGCGTCATACGCCCCCTTCCAGGACGGTCTCATTTCAATACCGGAATTTGGAACTCGAAGGATAGAGGACTTCGAGTTCTACCCGGAAGACCTCCAGCCTCCGTTCATAGGCTACGCAAGGCTTACAGCTTCAGCCATGGTTCGGGATGATAGGGTACCAAGGAGACAGTCCTCTATTCACGAGACCAGGCTCAGAGAGAATGGCTCAGGTGTTTAGAGGACATGGATTGTTCTAATACCAAGATACAACCTTTTAAGAGTCCCTTTACCATTTTCACAATGGATGGAGAGTACCCCGCTCCCGTTCCTGACAAAGATCGCGAGGTCTACCATCCCAGCGGCCCAGAAGGGGGAACCCATGCCTCAATTGAAGGAAGCAGATCCCACATCTCCGTTGCTCCCCTCAGCCGGAGAATTGTGGGAAGACTTGCCGAACACCTTCTCAGCTGGCAAACTCAAACCTGACTGTGCTATGGAGCAGTTTGGTGAAAAAAGATACCCCAGGCTCCCAGATAGCCTTATTCAGGCTGAATTTGACGCGAAATCGCGATTAGCCAGTCAATTAAACTCTATGGCTATGTCCGAGGTAGCAACCATAGCCTATGGCTCAGAACCGCTTTTTTAAACTCATGACCCAAAGCCCTGACTCAAACGGTACAGTCGGATATGTTTGAGTTTGCCACTGCTAGAACGAATTGTAGGAAGCATGTCCTACAAGAGGCAACCATTCGACATGAGCCGAATAGGTTACTCTCTCTAGCATCTGGGGAGCAGATCTCTTCCCAGAAGCTATGGTGAAGGAAGTCCAGTCAGAGGCTACGAGGCTGAACCAGAGCCTTAAGGACCGTTGGGGCCTTACGGCTAAGAGGAGGCAAGACCTAACACCTAAAGGTAAGGGGACAGAGGAAACCTAGGCGTTTCCATCCTTACCAGAAAAAGCAGCCACGCTTTTCTCAGCAAGTTCCAGCGGTGCCCTTAGTGCAAACAGCCCAACCTTCCACTTCTAAGGCTCAATCACAACCAATTTATGTGATATCCCCTCAGCCTCAGCCCTCCACCTCTTAGCCATCTCTCCAGCTTACAATCAAGCCTTCGAGAGTCAAGCTTCACAGAAGTATGACCGCTCGGGTAAGGGAGGCAGAGGGTAAGCGTTCCTTTCGTGGAGAGGGTCGGGAGGCCCCTTTAATAATAGGGGAAAGCACTTCAGAGGAGGTCGAGGCGGTTACCAGAACCAATGAAGAACTTCAGGTAGGTGGGAGGGGGAGGTGTTTCACTTCGCCACCGGTGGAACTTCAGCGAATGGGCTCAGAGCATAGTGTCAAAAGGCCTGGGTTGGAGCTGGTTGACGAACCCACCTCCATCCAGACCTTTCCGTCAAACTTCCTTCCAAGGAATTGACAGAGTACGCAGAGGACCTCCTTCAGAAAGGAGCTATAGCGAGAGTCAAGAGATTAAAATTTCAAGGTCGCTTGTTCAGCGTGCCAAAGAAAGGCTCACAAAAAAGAAGGGTAATCTTAGACTTGTCCCGCTTAAACTTAGCCATCCGCTGCGACAAGTTCAAGGTGCTCACGATCTCGCAGGTGCGGACCTTACTTCTCCCGTGGGGCCGTCACCACCTCTATCGATCTTACAGGACGCCTACTATCATATCCCTATTGCAAGACCACTTCCGTCCATATCTGGGTTTTCAAGATAGGAGACCAGACATTCTCCTTCAAGGTAGTTCCCTTCGGACTCAACGTGGCACCCAGGGTGTTCACGAAACTAGCGGAAGTGGTAGTGCAACAACTCAGGTCACAAGGGATTATGGTAGTAGCGTATCTCGACGATTGGTTGATCAGGCTGGGCAAACAGTCGAGGAATGCAACGAGCTACACTGAAAGTGATTCAGTTCCTGGAAGTATCTAGGCTTCAAGATAAACAGGACCAAGTCAAGACTCATCCAGAGTCAAACTTTCAGTGGCTGGGCATTCAATGGAATCTATCCTCCCATACTCTGTCGATTCCATCAACCAAAAGGAAAGAAATAGCGAAGTTCCCAGTCAAGCAATTTCTAAGTCACAAACTGGCGTCAAGGAGAGCTCAGGAGAGGATCCTGGGTTCTCTCCAGTTTGCATCAGTGACGAACGTCTAAATGAAAGCCAAACTGAAAGACCTAACCAGAATCTGGCGCTCACGAGCAAATGTCAGGTCCAGGGACAAACTATCCTCAGTCCCTCTGATTCTAAAGAATCGACTTCGGCCGTGGGCGAAAGTCAAGAATTTGTCAGTGTCAGTACCCCTTCAGTTCCCTCCACCAGGGATCACCATCCACACAGACGCGTCCTTAAGCGGTTGGGGAGGGTATTCCCAGGTCAAAAAGGTTCAAGGAACTTGGTCACCTCAGTTCAGTCAGTTCCATATAAACGTACTGGAGGCAATGGCAGTGTTCTTGACTCTAAAAAGGGTTACGCCCACCAAAGTACTCCCACATAAAGCTAGTTCTGGACAGCGCAGTGGTAGTACATTGTATAAACAGGGGAGGCTCCAAGTCACGTCATCTAAATCATGTCATGGTAGCCATCTTCTCCCTGGCAGACAAGTTCAGTTGGCATCTCTCCTCCACTCACATAGCTGGAGTGAGAAACGTCATAGCAGACGCGTTATCCCGATCAGTGCCCCTAGAGTCGGAATGGTCACTGGACAACAGTTCGTTCCAATGGATCCTTCAAAGAGTTCCAGGGCTACAAGTGGATCTCTTCGCATCTCAAGCGAATCACAAACTGCCGTGTTATGTAGCCCCCAACCTGGACCCTCTGGGCCTATGCCACGGACGCCCTGGCTCTAGACTGGAAACAACTGGAAGAAGATTTATGTCTTTCCTCCAGTGAATCTTCTCATGAAAGTTTTAAACAAACTCAGAACATTCAAGGGTCAAGTGGCTCTAGTAGCCCCAGACTGGCCGAAGAGCAATTGGTATCCCCTAATTCTGGAGCTGGGCCTTCGTCCTCTTCGGATCCCCTATCCCAGGCTCTCCCAGTCAGTACAAACGAAGACTGTGTTCGCTTCCTCAGGGATTCTCAAAACCCTAACTTTATGGACTTCATGAAGTTTGCGGCAAAAAGAGATGCGAATATTGACCCTCAGAATATTCTCTTCTTGGAATCCGATAAAAGGGATTCAACTTTGAGACAGTATGATGCTGCTGTCAAAAGTTAGCAATCTTCCTGAGAGAATCAGATATAGAATCATGACAGTTAATTCAGCTATATCCTTTTTCAGATCCTTATTTGAAAAAGGTTTAGCAGCTAGCACGATTACGACAAACAAGTCAGCCTTGAAAAAGATATTTCAATTTGGGTTCAACATAGACTTGACGGATTCCTACTTCTCGTCTATTCCTAAGGCATGTGCTAGACTTAGACCTTCTGTAAGGCCTACGTCAGTTTCATGGTTCTTAAACGATGTTCTAAAACTGGCTTCAGAAACCGATAATGACACATGCTCGTTTATAATGCTCTTAAGAAAAACCCTATTTTATTAAGCTTAGCTTCAGGAGCAAGAATTTCAGAACTGTCGGCTTTATCCAGAGATCCGGACCATATTCAATTCCTTCCCACAGGGGAGGTCCTACTTTCTCCGGAACGTAGCTTTTTAGCAAAGAATAAAGATCCTTTGATGAGGTGGGAACCTTGGAAGGTACTACCCCTTCCACAAGATGTATCTCTTTGCCCAGTTACAACCTTACGAGCCTTTCTGTCCAGGACCTCCTCATCTTCATCGGGTCCCCTCTTTAAGAGGGAAAAAAGGTGGAACTTTATCCATTAAAGGCACAGGCAACAAATCCTGTACTTTATTAAGCAAGCCAATCCTGACTCTTTCCCGAAAGCACATGATGTCAGGGCAGTAGCCACCTCAATTAATTATTTATTTCCAACATGAACTTCGATGAGTTGAAAAAGTATACCGATGGAAATCGCCGACAGTGTTCAAACGTCATTACCTTAAGTCCTTGGAAGCTCTGAAATTTTCAGCAGTAGCAGCGGGTAACATAGTTTCCCCTGACTCTAGTTAATTTGTAGTAGAAGATTCAGTCCTCCTTTCTACCTGCCTCACCCACAGTTCGTCTATTCCTGCCGTGTTCATTTACATTCACCTTGTGTCTTAGCTGCTTTTTATGATGATGTAGTGGGTGCCCCCCCCTTATTTTTTTGCTAGGGACACTCACAGATGATTATAGATATTGATCTCATGGATGTTACCCCCTTATTTTATGCTAGGGGATACATCTTATTTATAATGGTTACGGGTTTTGTATATTAAGTCATATACATTTCCTTATATATTATCATTGTTGATTAATTTGTTCATTTGATTATCTTAATTGCTATTATTTTTGATACATACCTTTACACAGTTACCATTTTGTTACATGTAAACCATTTTACCTCTGTACATATGTAAATTACCTTATGATAAGAAACATGATTAGAATTAAGTGTAATTTAAGCATATTCTATTTTTGTATCACTGTGTATTTGTATCTTTTTAGCAATTATATTCCTTTTTTATATTTATTTTCTCTTTTATTTGAGACCTATTCTGATTTATTTTATTACTTTGTTTACAATCTTGTGCTATTTCTCTGGTACGATTTCGCGCAGCGACACGAGCTGAGCCCAGAAAAGGGATTTTGACGTAAGGAAAAATCTATTCTGGGCGATTGGCTCGTGTCGCCAGCGAAATCCCACCCTACCCATCCCTTCGCCCAAGATTGTCTGCTAACTTCAGGATGGCCACTAGAGGCGCAGCAGTCGGCAGCATGGGATGGAGTAGTAGTAGTACGAGCTGCTCACTCTGTGGGTCGGCTCTCCTCATGGAGGGTTTTTGTAGTGGGAGATTTCTATTGGCATTTGGCTCGTGGTAGTGGTCTCACTCGCCTAGTGTTCATACCGACACCCTCTTGGAGGGTGAGCGAGTCAGTTATACTGACCTTTTTCTTTATTTTATTTATTCTCTGGTATGTGTTAGTACATTTACCCTAGAAAATAATAGATTAAAGGATATTTCGCTGGCGACACGAGCCAATCGCCCAGAAAATAGATTTTTCCTTACGTCAAAATCCCTTTTTAGTAGGTGACAATTATGTTTGAATAAATTTTTTTAACACTCGTTTTACTTATTTTTTGGTGAAGTACCAGCAATGAACAAAATTGTCCATGAACTAATCTAAATATTTCATTCAGCAGTAACGTTTCAAGATATATTTATTTACATGTAAAACAGTTCAAAACAGTGAATAACTCAAACTTGAGCCTATCCAGGATCATTTATAGACTTACATTTTTTACAATTTGTCATTCGCAGTGCCATACAAGGGATGAACAAAATTGTCCATGAACCAGTCTAAAAATTTTTTATAGCAGTAACATTTCTAGATATGTTTATTTATACATAAATCAGTTATAACATTACTTGATCCTATCCTGAATTATTTTTTACTATTTGTAGTTCAGTGTCACGCAAGCAATGAACAAAATTATCAATAAACCAGTGTAAAGAAATTTTGTAGCATTACCGCATTAGGGTGTTTATTTAGACCTAAAACAGTTGAAAACTGTTAATAACTAAAATTTGACAATTCCTTGAAATTTGGCAGTTGGTGCACCCCTTTAGAGGAACTAATCAATATTCCTAATCATGGTAGAGTACGTACTTGCCTATACCCTGAACTATATCAATTACTAATAAATTTATTTATCTTTTGAGTCTAAAAATCATGAAAGAATATTAATCTTTTCTCATTTCACTGTCTTAGGACTTACAAACTGTAATTGGTTTCAAAACGGACGTATTACCTAAGATAACCAAAATTCATGGTTCACCAGGTTCCTAGGAACTTCATTCCTGAATCAGAAGAAAATTGTCTGCACATGCTCCTTAAATAAACTCAGATTCTCAGCTTCACTTTGTGTGTCTACCTTTTTGGTAATAAGTTGCCAACTTCAGAGACTTTGGACTAATTTCTATTTTAGGATCCAATTATTTAAATCTATTTTGTAGGATAAGATAGGATATAATGCTAGTTTAACCAGACCTCTGAGCATAACAAAGGTTCTTCTCGGGCTTGATGATCTGTTTTGTAATCTCACAAGCTTTTATTATTTTGATTTAATCTCCTTTGCCTTTGCTCGTGGATATTTATAGCTGAATTTTTCATGTCTAACAATTATGGACTCATCAGGTTCCTTCTAGCTATTAACTAGCTTATGGCTATATAATTTTGGGCCCACAGGAATGGATGAGGGTTCCCCTTCTGATTTTTTTTTAGCAGCACGATCCTTCTTTATGTTCTTATTTTTATTTATTTTTTTATGAAACTGTTACTTGTAATTCAGATGCCAACCTCCCAGTCCCTCCTGTCCCTTGTAACAATTTGGTGGACAATATGAAAAGTGAGGCTCTTGGGAGCAAGGAAGATGAGGATCTGTGAAGTGCATGCAGTGTTGCTAACCTGCAGGTGATTTTCTTTGGAATCCTAAATGGATTGTCTAAGAAATTTGCTGAACATGGGAAGTAATGGGTTGTATGATAAGAATTAATGTTGCATTTGAAAAATACTTGCTCTGCTTTCAGACAGAGGCACTTCTGTTTTTTTCAGCTATTTGTAGGAAATGGTTTTGTTTTGTCAGTCAGCATTAAGTCCTGCAAGGTACAGTTTGGCCCATCTTTCTTTCTGTAATATCTTGGTTTCTGTTTCGTGTTACTTATGGTGCAGGCAACCTGAGCGTTGAGTTTACTCAGAATCACAGGTCATTTTCCCTTTTTTAATCAACTGTGCTTTTAATATACATACTAATCCCTTTCTTGCTTCCTTTTGACATGTTTCATAAGAATATACTATTCATGTTATGAATATAATCATTTTAACAGTATTTCACTTGAGTATTATAGCAACATTTTTCTCTATTATTTAGGCTAAATTAAGGAATTAAACTGTTTTTATGGTTTACATTTCAGATATGATAGAAGACTGGTCTTCACGGACACAGCCAGACCTTCTACATTTTGTTCCTTACACTTGGAACTTTAATCTTAAGCTCCATCAGTTTGAACTGGTTACCCTTGCAAATGGATACAATTGGGTAGACTGCTCATCACAGCACCAAGCTAATGGTACAGTACATACTATATTTCAACCTTCGCTTGTAATGCTAGTAGAAACTGGATATTTTCTGTAATTAAATATAAAAAAAGACTTCTTTTTATGTGTCATTGAAAATAACAAAAGATAGAAAGGGCTTTTTATGCGTGTTATTGGAAAATGTTGATTGTTGGGGACCTAAGTACTTGTACAGTATTGTATTATTTACAGATTATTAAAATTTTACAAATTTAATCTTTTTATTTCTTGCAGCTCATGTTGCCTTCTGTGGAGATCTTCTGGAATTGAAGTTTTCACTTCCATTTGTGGACTTTCTTCCAGAGAGGATATCACTACAGTTCATCATATTGGTAAGTGACCCTTTTTTTTTTTTTTTTTTTTTTTTTTTTAAAGACCCCCTTGTCAGTTGTAATTGAAGACTTATGATTACACTTATAGGTGAGGTTTTCATATCTATGTGTGATTTTACAGAAAAAAAAAAAAAAAAATTTTTAAAAAAAGATTTTTAAAAAAAACAAATATTGTAAAATTGAGTGAGAAATTCTCTCTTGCAGTATGTACTGATTATTGTACCTTTAGTATTTACTGTTTCTGTGAGACATGCCTAACATTCAAGTAGTTCAGCAGTTGAAACAAATAAAAGAAAATAGAGGAGTTCACCTGGTTTATCAGCTTATCTTGGTCCCGTTTACCTTCCCTCCGGTAATCAAGGAGAGTGACTGTTTTTTGTGCCTCATTTTTCTGCTGTATTACTGTTCATCACTATTGCTACCTTTTTGTCTTGTGCTGGATGTGTTGTCATATAGTAAGTGACTTTTTGAAGCTAAATATATGCTGGAATAACACTATGAGAACTCTCTTTTTCTGACTAAGCATGACAGACACACAAACGTTTGATATGTATCAGTAGAGCATGTGGCATCTAACCTTTAGTGAACGGGCGTCATCGTATGCGTATCTATAACATTTTGAGTGATGGACAATTTCCTTGTTGGACGCATGGTTTTCGCGCTTGCCTACCAATCCGGTGGTCTGAAGTTAGATTCTCAGCTCTGCAAATGTGGAATCAGAGGAATTTATTTCTGGTGATAAAAATTTATTTCACGATATAATGTGGTTTGGAACCCACAATAAACTATAGGTCCCATTGCTAGGTAGCCAATTGGTTCCTAGCCACATAAAAATATCTAACCTTAGGGCCAGCCCTAAGAGAGCTGTTAATCAGCTCAGTGGTGTGGTAAAACTAAGATATGCTTAACTTAATTTGAGTGATGGACAGGTTAACCCTTAAACGCTGAGCCAGTATTTCCGAAAGTGTCTCCCGTATGCCGGCGGCGTTCGCGAGTGAACGCCGAAGCGGAAAAAAAGTGTTTTTTTTTTTAAATCACAGCACACTTAATTTTCAAGATTAAGAGTTCATTTTTGGCTCCTTTTTTGTTCATTGCCTAAAGTTTAGTATGCAACCATCAGAAATAAAAAAATATCATTATCATATATAAATATTGGAATATATGACAGCGCAAAAAAAATTTCCTATATAATTGTATACAAATCGCGCTGTGAGCAAAACGGTTAAAGCTAATGAGTTAATTATTTTTTCGTTGTATTGTACACTAAATTGCAATGATTTTGGTATATAACAAATTGTAAAACGATCAAAGCAACACAGAGAAAATATTATCACAATATGATGCATGAATTCGTAATGTGCGGACGTAAAAAAAAGCTGTTTTCAAAAACTCACCATAAATCGAAATATTGTGCTAGAGACTTCCCATTTGTTGCAAAATGAAGGTAATTGATTGAATATTACTAAACTGTAAGTGTTGTAGCTTACAATTGCAGTTTTCGACCATTTCGGTCGAGTTAAAGTTGACCGATGAACAAATTTTTTCTATTTATCCTTATTTATATGAAAATATTTCAAAACTGATAAAAGCTACAACCATGGGTAGTTTTTTGTTGGATTCTACATGAAATTGCACACATTTTCATATGTAAAACTTTATGTAACGGCTAATTTAAAATGGTGCAAACATTACAACAATCGGACAAAAAGATTTATGATTTTTTCGGAAGAGTTACCGCGCGGACGTAAGGAAAAAGTTTATTTCATAAATTCACCATAAATCAAAATATTGTGCTAGAGACTTCCAATTTGTTGCAAAATAAAGGTAAATGATTGATTATTACTAGAAAGTAATAATTTTAGCTTACAATTGGGTTTTTTTACCATTTCGGTCGAGTCAAAGTTGACCAAAGGTTGAAATTTAGGCACTTATCGTATTTATATGAAAAGATTTCCCCCAACAAAAACACCCCCAAAACTGATAAAAGCTACAACCATGGGTTATTTTTTTGTTGTATTCTACATGAAATTGCACAATTTTCATATATAAAACTTTATGTCAATGGCTAATTTAAATGGTCCAAACATTATGACAATCGGATGAAATAATTTCTGATTTTTTTCGGAAGAGTTACTGCTCGGACATAAGGAAAATTTTTTTTTTTTCATAAATTCACCATAAATCTAAATATTGTGCTAGAGACTTCCAATTTGTTGCAAAATAAAGGTAAATGATTGAATATTACTAGAATGTAAGAGTTTTAGCTTACAATTGTGTTTTTCGATTATTTCTGTCGAGTCAAAGTTGACCAGGTTGATATTTTGGCACTTATTGTTATTTATATGAAAATATTTCAAAACTGATAAAAGCTACAACCATGGGTTATTTGTTGTTGTATTCTACATAAAATTGCACACATTTCCATATATAGAACTTTATGTAACGGCTAATTTAAAATGGTGCAAACATTACGACAATCGGACAAAAAAATTTCTGATTTGTTCATGACACTTACCTGCCAGAATATATATATAGCTGTATTCTTCTGACGACCGACAGAATTTCGAAACTCCCGGCAAACACAGTGGTCGGCTAGGTGGTTAGTACCCATTCCCCGCCGCTGGGAGGCGGATACCGGGAACCATTCCCATTTTCTATTCAGATTTTCTTCTGTCGCCGGTCGGTAAACATCTGTTTACAGACCTCCGCTTAGGATTTCGAAAACTTCATTTGTCACTTGAGTATTTGGATTGTCTTTTGGTTTCGGACTTGGCTTAGTGATTTGGCATACGCTATTGTGGTTTTGATTTTGATTTGGCTTTGATTTTTCCTAGAATTGAGATGTCTGGATCTAGTTCTACTAGTTTCAGAGTGTGTGGTGTAGAAGAATGTAAGGTGAGGCTACCAAAAGCCTCGGTAGATCCTCACACAGTGTGTGTGAATTGTAGAGGGCATGTTTGCTTGTTGGATGATAGGTGCAAAGAATGTGAAGTGTTAACTGATGTCGAATGGAAGGCGTATGAATCTTACATTCGTAGACTTGAGCGTGACAGAATTAGGAGGTCTTCCTCCAGGAGTGCTTCTGTTAAAAGTCAAAGTAAAGTTGCTCAATCTAACATAAATGTAGAACATGTTACGCATAACCCTATAATTTCTCCTTCAGATAAGGAAGTGGTTGTTACCGAAGGGAATGCCCTTTCTACCATTTTAGAATCGATTCGGAACCTTGAATAGAAAATGAAAGTGCTACAATCTAATGTGCAGAACACAGGGAATGGACATGTCGAAGGCCGAAGGAGGGTTACGGGAATTAAACACCGGTCTGGCGTCCCTTCGGCAGATCCTGAAGACGCATCCCAGGCTGCCAAAGATCGCGCGCAAGCTCGAACTTTGAAGGAATGCTTCTCTTCCTCCGAGACGTCCTCACCTCACCGTGGGTGGAATCTCGGAAGACCTCTCCGACTGAGAGTGTAAGGAAGATGTAAGGTGTCGGACAAACGGCCATCGTTTTTCTCGCCCACTCTTAAGGAAAGTTCTTAACGGAAGAGTACGCAGCCTCTCCAAGTGAGAGTGGTAGGAAGACGTAAGACGTCGCACTGGCGGCCATCGTCTTTCTCGCCCTCTTAGGAAAGGTCTTACGGAAGAGTACGCAGCCTCTCCAAGTGAGAGTGGTAAGGAAGACGTAAGACGTCGCACTGGCGGCCATCGTCTTTCTCGCCCTCTTAGGAAAGGTATGATGGAAGAGAACGCTTCATCGGGAGATAGAGAGTGTCCTCCGCCTCGATTTACGCTTCGGTCTCTCCGGAAGACTTCGAAGACAGTATCCCGCACAAGAGATTTAAGACGCTTTCTGAGCGTCCTGATTCGAGTCCGGAGAGAAGGAAGAAGGCGTCCCCTCGCCCATCTTCTTCTCAAAGGTTCATTCCATCATATGGTTCTTCACCATCAAAAAAGACTCGAAGCGATTCGTCAACAGTTGGATACGTTTTTCGCCAAGAAAGAAGAAAGATCACGAAGTCGTAAAAAAGATCTTTGGCTACCAGTCAAGAAATCTAGACGTTCTCCTGCGGCTTCTCTTCGTTCTTCGTCTTCGTCTGATCCGTCGCCTTCTAGACCTCATCGACTCAATCAGGAACGCGCAAGCAGTCCTGCTGAGAGAGTCTCTAGAAGTATTGGCGGTAAAGAAAAAGGGACAATAGGTGCCGCAACAGGCGGCCGCCGTCGTCTTTTCCCAGAGTCGAAGAACGTTCAGAAGGATCGCTCAGAAATAGAATTGGGAGGAATTGATCTTGGCTTACAGGAAGAGAATATTCAACAAAAGAAACGCTTTGCTAACTCCAGGATGCTCATAAGGACGCTTCTTGGGACGCTCGGGGTCGGAAACGTCGGCTGGAGAGACTTCAGACGCACGATATTAGTTCAGAAGAAGGATATGAAGATGAATATGAGGACGTTTTTTGAGGACGCGAGGCGTAGTGCTAGTAAGGACGCTCGTCGTCCTTCGTATCAGTACGCATTCCAGGACGCAAATGAGGACGCTTTCCAGACGCAAATGAGGACGCTTTCCCAGGACGCAAATGAGGACGCTTTTGAGGGCGCTAGGCGTCCGATGCATAAAATCACCCTGAGAAGAAAAGAACAGGTCGCTAGTCAGAAGGTTAAGCGCCATATGCTTCAAGGTAGTAGGAACTACAATATCAGTGCTCGTCAAGAGAAATCGTATGACGTTAGTTTGGAAAATTCGGAGAGAAAGTCAAGGTTAGGAGAACATAGCAGACTCTCCTCTTCAAAATTGATTTCAAACACAAAACCTACGGTTCGAAAGGGAGGTGAAACTTTGGTTTCTTCTCGTTCAATGCAGAATAAGGCTATGTCTCCATTAGAAAATAAATCGTCAAGCGAGGCTGTTTCGGAAGAGGAGGAGGATCCTACAATCTCATCCTCTGTGGATTATAAGACTTTGACTCGTCTTTTAAAAGATTTGTTTCCCGAGAAGTTCCGAGCTCCAGTTCCTCTCTCTCCACCTTCGCAACTAACCTCTTCGAAGGCAAGGAAGACTCCAAATTTTGTCAAAATGGCCACCTCGCTCTCGACTAAAAGGGCTTTTAAAAAGAATCCATGATTGGATGGAATCCAAAAAGACAAAGGGCAAGACTTCTTTTGCACTCCCCCCACAAGGCTTAGTGGAAGATCGGGAAAGTGGACGAGACAGAAGAGGAAGCAGGTTTGAGAATCCCCGCTTCCGCACAAGGGGATTTCGCCAACTTAGTGGAAGCTCCTAGAAGATCTTACCTGGCATCAGCGAATGTTTTGTGGATAATGTCGGAGATAGATCACCATCTCAAAGGCCTTTATAAAACTTTGGAAGTTTTTAACTTTCTAGATTGGTGTTTGGGCGTCTTGGATGTTCAGTCTAGAAGCCCAGATTCCATCTCATTGGAGGACTTAGCGAGTATTTTGTCATGCATGGACAGAGCAGTAAGAGATGGCTCCGACGAACTGGCATCACATTTTGCGTCGGGAGTCCTGAAGAAACGCGCACTCTTCTGTAGCTTCACAGCTAAGTCAGTGTCGCCAGCGCAAAAAAGCAGAATTGTTGTTCGCTCCCTTTTCTGCTCATCTTTTTCCACAATCGATGGTAAAGGATTTATCAGTAAATCTCCAAGAACGAGCGACGCAGGACTTATTGTCTCGGTCTTCGAAACGTCCTGCTGATCAGATGTCTTCAAGAACCACGCAAGCTTCTAGGAAGAATTATAAGCCCTTTCGTGGAAGAGCCTCTTCAAGAGCTGCTGCTCGAGGGAGGAGTTTCCCTAGGGGCAGAGCCCCCTCAAAAACCAGGGGAAAGAAATGACTTTTCGGCCCTCCAGACACCAGTCGGGGCGAGACTCGCTCTATTCGCCGAAGCATGGAGGATAAGAGGGGCGAACTCTTGGTCACTCGAAGTGATCGAGAAAAGTTACAAAATCCGTTCTATCGAAAACCACCATTAAGCATAGAACCAATAGACCTTTCGCCCTCTTATCAGGATTCAAAGCAACAGATCTTATTAGACCTTTTGGATCAGATGTTGGAAAAGAGAGGCAGTAAGAAAGAGTCGTGTCACGGAACTCTCCAGGCTTCTACAACAGGCTTTTCCTTGTTCCGAAGCACTCGGGAGGATGGAGACCTGTCCTAGACGTAAGCAGGCTGAATCTTTTTGTAAGGAAAATAAAATTCAAGATGGAAACTGCACAGTCTGTTTTAGCTTCCCTGAGACCAGGAGATTGGATGGTGTCCTTGGATCTCCAGGATGCCTATTTCCATGTTCCGATACATCCTCGGTCCAGGAAGTTCCTCAGATTCGTTCTGAAAGGACAGGTCTTCCAATTCAGAGCTCTCTGTTTCGGGCTGAGTACAGCCCCTATGATATTCACGCTTCTGATGCGAAATGTAGCAAGATGGCTCCATCTCTCAAAGATAAGAGTCTCACTCTATTTAGACGATTGGCTGATCCGGTCCACGTCAAAGGAACAGTGTCTGGAGGACCTACATACGACATTACAGCTGACAAAGGACCTGGGCCTTCTGGTCAACTTCGAGAAGTCCCATCTGATTTCCCACACAGTCCATCTGTGTATCTGGGGATTCAGATGGATTCAGTGGCTTTTCAAGCATTTCCATCCATAGAACGTCAGCTAAATGCTTAGAGAAAGTATCTGTCCTTCTTAAGAAGGGAAATATGCTCGGCGAGGGAATGGATGAGTCTGCTGGGGACCATTTCCTCGCTGGAGAAATTTGTTTCTCTGGGAAGGCTGCACCTCAGACAGCTTCAGTTTTTCCTAGCAGACAACTGGAAGAACAAGAAAGACCTAGACGAGATTTTGAGAATCCCTCAATCGATCAAAGAGCATTTGAAGTGGTGGTCCGATCCCGTCAAGCTATCGGAAGGGATGTCCCTCAAAGTTCTGAGCCCAGACCTAGTGTTGTTCTCAGACGCGTCCATGACGGGCTGGGAGCAACACTGGGGGAGGAAGAAGTGTCAGGCCTCTGGAGAGGGGAACAGAGGTCCTGGCACATAAACCTCAAGGAGCTAGAGGCGATTCGTTTGGCACTTCAATGCTTCGAGTCAAGGATTGTGGGACGAATTGTACAAGTCAACTCGGACAACACCACGGCGCTCGCATATCTCAAAAAACAGGGAGGAACTCTATCTCGCTCCCTGTTCAGGATAACGAGGGAAATCTTACTTTGGGCGAAGCTGAGAAATGTAACGCTTCTAACGAGGTTCGTTTCAGGACAGCAGAACGTTCTGCGGATCTCCTCAGCCGTCAACATCAAATGCTTCCAAACGAATGGACTCTCCATCCAGAGATCTGCAAGGAGTTGTGGAAACTTTGGGGACGCCCACTGGTAGACCTCTTCGCGACAGCAAAAACGAAGAGGCTTCCTATTTACTGCTCTCCGGTTCTAGACCCAGGAGCAATAGCAATAGACGCCATGCTTTGGAATTGGCAAGGGGATGGATCTCTACGCTTCCTCCATTCAAACTCCTGGGAGAGGTAATAAGGAAGTTTGCGGCGTCGGAAGGAGCAAGAATGACGTTGATCGCCCCCTTTTGGCCTGCAAGCGACTGGTTCACAGAGGCCATGTCATTTCTGGTAGATTTCCCAAGGGACACTTCCAGAAAAAAATCGATCTACTCAGACAGCCCCACTTCGAGAGGTATCACGGAAACCTCTCCGCTCTGAGTCTGACTGCATTCAGACTATCCAAAAGTTGGCCAGAGCGAGAGGTTTTTCAAGATCGGTGGCAAGAGCTATTGCCAGCGCAAGAAGAACATCTTCCCAAGCTGTCTACCAATCGAAGTGGGCTGTCTTCAGAAGTTGGTGTAGAAGGCAAAATAAAAAATTTCCTCCCCACCCGACCTCTGTGAGCCAGATTGCTGATTTTCTCTTACATCTTAGAGATATAGACAACTTTTCAGTGTCAACAATTAAAGGCTACAAAAGTATGCTGTCAACGGTCTTTCGACACAGAGGCTTAGATTTATCAAATGATAAAGATCTTCACGATCTATTGAGGTCCTTTGAAACATCAAAAGCTCCACGAGATAAGATTCCCTCGTGGAATTTAGATGTTGTCTTAAAGTTTTTAATGTCAGCCCCATTTGAGCCTATGCACGCTGCCTCTTTGAAAGATGTAACTAGAAAAGCTATTTTCCTAACCGCTCTGGCAACAGCTAAGAGGGTTAGCGAAATCCAAGCTATGAGTAAACATGTGGGTTTCAGAGAACACAATGCGGTTGTGTTCGCTGAGCCCCTCGTTCTTAGCGAAGAACGAAAACCCATCCAACCCCTGGCCTAAAAGCTTTGATATCAAGGGGTTATCAGAGTTCGTAGGACGAGAGCCGGAGAGAGTTTTGTGCCGTCAGAGCTCTCAAATTTTATCTGGAAAAGACCAAAACAATGTAGAGGCCCGTCAGACAACCTGTGGTGTTCGGTCAAGAGGCCGGAATTACCAATGTCTAAAAACGCATGGCGTTCTTCTTGAGAAACACCATCAGGGAAGCTCATTCATCCTGCACGGATGGTGATCTTAAACTGCTAAAAGTTAATGCTCACGAGGGTTAGAGCGGTAGCTACTTCGGTGGCTTTTTCAGAAAAATATGGCACTCAGTGATATCCTGGGTGCCACATTTTGGCGAAGCAACTCTGTGTTTGCTTCACACTACCTCGAGATGTGAAGGCAACATATGAGAATTGCTACTCGCTTGGACCATACATTTCCGCGGATACAGTATTGGGGACGAGAAGCAATACGAACCCCATCCTTTAGAAAATGGATGTGTGATGTTTTAATTATGGGTGTTTTTTTTTTTTTACGGTCGTAGGGTTGGCCGCTTGAGGCGGTCTTCCCTTTAATTAGCCTGAAAGTTATGGGACTAACTTTAGTGAGGCTAGGTTAGGTGGTATTTATTATGCTTCGTTGTCTTCAGTATGGTCAATATGGTCTAGTCACATTGTGGTCACGCTCCCGTTGACAGATCATCTAGAACTATCCAGCTATACCTTGCTGGAAATTCTAGTTAAGCAGAAGCAGGCTGGGTGACAGTAATCACGAAGTCAGCTATGCTAACAGGTAGGGAACCAAGATGCAATCAATCTGCATGTGAAATGTTTCCAAAATCCTTCTATTCTGTCCCTTCCCACCTCCAATGGTGGATTCAGCTATATATATATCTGGCAGGTAAGTGTCATGAACAAAATGATATTGTCATGATACAATAAAGTTTGTTCATACTTACCTGACAGATATATATAATCAAGTACCCACCCACCTCCTCTCAGGGGACCAGTGTAAGAAAATCTGAATAGAAAATGGGAATGGTTCCCGGTATCCGCCTCCCAGCGGCGGAATGGGTACTAACCACCTAGCCGACCACTGCGTTTGCCGGGAGTTTCGAAATTCTGTCGGTCGTCAGAAGAATACAGCTATTATATATATCTGTTCAGGTAAGTATGAACAAACTTTATTGTATCATGACAATATCATTTTTTTTTTCGGAAGAGTTACCGCGTGGACGTAAGGCAAAAGTTTTTTTCATAAATTCATCCATAAATCGAAGAAAATATTGCTGCTAGAGACTTCCAATTTGTTGCAAAATAAAGGTAAATGATTGAATGTTACTAGAATATAAGAGTTTTAGCTTACAATTGCATTTTTTTACCATTTTGGTCAAGTCAAAGTTGACCTAAGGTTGAAATTTTGGCACATCGTTATTTATATATATATTTCAAAACTGATAAAAGCTACAACCATGAGTTATTTTTTGTTTTGTTGTATTCTACATATAATTGCACACATTTTCATATATAATACTCCATGTAACGGCTAATATAAAATGGTGCAAAAAAGGGATTTGACGAAGGAAAAATCTATTTCTGGTGATTGGCTCGTGTCGCCCTATGAAAGGATCCTTAATATCATTCTTTCTAGGTAAAAATTAATCTAAAATTACCAGAGAAAAACAAAATTAAGAAAATGTCAGTAAAACTGACTCGTCACTCTTAAAAAGAAGTGTCGGTATGGTAATAAGGGGCGAGTGGGAATCACTACCACGAGACATTCACCAATTAGAACTTCCAATCAGAATCCCCTTAAGAGAGAGCTGATACCAACGGGCGATGCAGCCGCTACTACTACTACTAGAGGACGCCACGGACAGCAGCGCCCCTAGCGGACATCCTTAATCTAAAAACATCTTGTCCTGCATGGGGGGAAAACAATATAGGGTGGGTTTCATAGGGCGACACGAGCCAATCACCCAGAAATAGATTTTTCCTTCGTCAAAACCCTCCCTTTTCTGGGCTCAGCTCGTGTCGGCCTATGAAAGAGTACCAGAGAAACAGAGACAAGATGGGAAAAGGGACAAATGAAAAATCAGTTGTAAATGATGGATATAATATAAGTAAATCAATTACAGCATACAAACTAAGTACTTAAACTAACTTATTCTAAACAGTAATATAACAGAACGTTAGTAATTTAAAGTACTTAAAATACAGTAACCACAGTAAAATACAATGATGCAGTGTAATATAAACAAAAGGGATTTACTTGAAATTATTTACAAAATATACAAAAACAAAACATCGTGTCCTACCCTAGCATAAAATAAGGGTAGGTAACACTGAAGTACACCATCAGTACAAGTGTGGATGTCCCTAGCAAAAAAATAAGGGACAATCCACTATTATGATTCAGCGGCTAAGGCTAGGATATCCGAGTAGCATGGCGATAGGGGGTGGGAGGCATGTTGGATGATGTAGGTAGAAAGGAGACCTGGATCTGTACTACGACTACTATTACAGTATCAGGAGAAACAATGTTTTCCCGCTTGCTACTGCTGAAAATTTTAAAGATTCCAGGACTTTAGATAATGACGTTTAAAGACTGTCGGGGATTTCCATCCAGTATACTTTTTAAGATCCTCAAAGTTCATATGTTGAAAGTAATTAATTGAGGTGGCTACTCCCCTGATATCATGTGCTTTTGGGAATGAATCAGGATTGGCTTGTTTAATGAAGTAAAGGATTTGTTGCCTAATACCTTTTACTGACAAAGTACCACCTTTTTCTCTCATGAAGAGAGCACCTGAGGATTCTTTGAGGAAGTACGAGATAGAAAGGCTCTTAGAGTTGATACTGGGCAGAGAGAAGGATCCTGGGGAAGTGGGATAACTTTCCAAGGGGCCCACCTTGCAAGAGGATCCTCATTTTTGGCCTAAAAAGAAAAAACTACGATCCGGAGCAAGTAGAACTTCTCCTGATGGGGAGGAAATTCCACAATGACCCGCATTCCCTGGCATAGAGCCGACCCAGTTCTGAATTCGAGCTCAGAAGCTAGGCTTTAATAACGAAACTAAATGTCCATTTCTCAGGAGCATTATGAATGTACAAGACGAGTTGTCAGTATCTGAAGCTAGTTTGAGGACATCATTTAAGAACCATGAAACTGCAGTAGCCTTTGAGAAGGTCTAAGTCTAGCACAGGCTTTAGGGATAGACGTGAATAAGATTCAGTCAGATCTATCTGAAAACCTACTTGAAAGATCTTCTTCAAAAGCCGATTTATGAGTGGTAATAGTGCTAGCTGCTAAACCTTTTTCAAACAAGGACTGAAAAAGGATATAGCTAGATTAACTGTCATGGTTGTAGTGTTTTGATTCTTTCAGGAAAGATGCTAATTTTTTTAACAGCTGAGTCATATTGTCTAATGGTTGACTCTCTCTTATCTGATTCTAGGAAGAGAATATTCTGTGGATCAATATTAGCATCTTTATTAGCCGCAAACTTCATGAAGTCCATAAAGTTAGGGTCTGGAGAATTCCTGAGGAAGCGAACACAGTCCTCATTTGTACTGATTGTGATAGCTTGGGATTGGGGATCCGTTGAGGTCGGAGGCCCAATTCCAGAAGAAGAGGATACCAGTTCGCTTGGGCCAGTCCGGTGCAATCAGAGCTACTATCCCTTTGAAAGACCTTAGTTTGCTTATTTGGACTTTCAAGAGAAGATTCCATGGAGGAAAAAACAGAAATTCTTCTCCACTGATTCCAATCTAACGACAGGGCGTCCGTGGCATAAGCCAGAGGGTCCAGGTTGGGGGCCACATAGCAAGGAGCTTGTGGTTCGCTTGTGAGGCGAAGAGATCACTTGGAGACCTGGGACTCTCAGGCTTATCCACTGGAATGACCGTTGTCTAGAGACCATTCTGATTTCCAGAGGAACTGACCGGGACAGAGCGTCTGCTATCACATTTCTTACCCCTGCCAGGTGAGTGGCAGACAGATGCCATTTGTGTTTGTTTGCTAGGGCAAAGATGGCTATCATGACATGATCACATGCTTGGATTTGGACCCTCCTCTGTTGATGCAATGAACTACCACTGCGATGTCCAAAACTAGCCTTAGATGAGACTTCTTCGGGGAAGCAGTCTCTTCAAGGTAAGAAATACTGCCATTGCTTCCAGAACGTTTATGTGGAGCTGGCAAAATTGAACTGACCAAGTCCCCTGAACCTGTTTGAACTGAGAGTATCCCCCCCACCCGGACAGGGAGGCATCCGTGTGAATGGTTAACACTGGAAGGGGATATTGAAGGGGTACCTTCTTGGCTAAGTTCTTTACTTTTGACCATGGACGGAGTGATTGCGGAGGATCTGTGGGATTACTGACAACTTGTCTCGAGATTTGGTTTTGTTTGCTCTCGATCGCCAAATTCGATTTAAATCTTTTAGCCTTGCTTTTCAGGAGGATATCTGTTACCGAAGCAAACTGAAGGGACCCTAGGATTCTCTCCTGGTTTCTCCTTGATGTTTGTTTGCATTTGAGAAATTGCCTGACAGATTTTGCTATTTCCTTCCGTTTGGCCACTGGAATTGACAGATTGTGGGAAGACAAATCCCATTGGATTCCCAGCCACTGAAAACGAGACTCCGGGGTAAGTCTGAATTTCGTTTTGTTTATCTGGAACCCCAGATGTTCCAGAAAGTGAACTACCTTTTTGGTGGCTTTGAGACATTCCTCGACGGTTGGTGCCCAGATCAACCAATCGTCGAGGTATGCTGCTACCATGATTCCCTGAGTTCTCAATTGCTGTACAAACCACTTCTGCTATTTTCGTGAATACCCTGGGGGCTACATTCAGACCGAAGGGCATCACTTTGTGAATGATGAATCCTGATTTCCTAGCCTGAATCCTAGGAATGGGCGGAAGTGCCTGGCTATAGGGATATGATAGTATGCGTCTGTAAGATCGATGGAGCATGTGACGGCTCCACGCGGAAGTAAGGTCCTTACTTGCGAGAGGGTAAGCATCTTGAACTTGTCGCAACGAATGAAAGAGTTTAGCTTTGACAAGTCTAAGATTACCCTTCTTTTTGTTGAGCCTTTCTTTGGCACGCTGAATAAGCGACCTTGAAATTTTAGATGCTTGACTCTCGCAATAGCTCCTTTCTGAAGGAGTTCCTCCGAGTAATCTGTCAATTCCTTTGATGGTATTTGGTGGAATGATTTGATTGGAGGCGGATCTTTGATCCAACTCCAACCCAATCCTTTGGACACTATGCTCTGTGCCCAATTGCTGAACCCCCACCTGTGGCGGGAAGAGGAACAGCCTCCCTCCTACCTGGGGAGCCTCATTGTTGATGGGCGGGTTGACCACCACGCCCTCCTCTGAACTGCCTGCTCCTTGTCGCCCTTCCTGCGCCACGATAGGCGAAAGTAACCTCTCGCCCTACCCTCTCGGTTGTCTTTGTAACCCTTGAGCCTCATATGTAGGGTTTGAAGGACGGCGAGATTGCGTAGGAGGTACGGACGGCTGTGATTGAGGAGACAACAGGAGGATGGGCTGGTTCTGTTTCGAACTAGCAGGTTGTCCCTGTTGGGTAACCGGGACGGCCTGCACAAATTGCTGCTGTTGCTGGTGTTTCTGATACGGCTGGAACCTCTTACCAGCCTTCTTTGGTTTCTTACCAGCAGTGGGGACGGATTCTTGTTTTCTCTTTGACGAAATACCCCACCTAGCTCTAAGGCTCTGGTTGAGCCTAGCAGCCTCGTGGTGCACTTCATTAACAGCGGACTCTGGGAAGAGATCCGCTCCCCACATGCTAGAAGCCAAGAGTCTATTAGGCTCGTGCCTAATAGTGCACTCCTGCAGAACGTGCTTTCGGCAATTCCTCCTAGCTTGGAAGAAGTCGAAAGCATCTGTTAGGACCGTCTGAAACTGGGATTTTGCCAAGATCTTAAACAGCGGTTCCGTCGCATATGAGAGAGCAGCATTTCCGTTATTATAAGAGAATTGAGGGACCTGCCAAACCTGGTTCGCGCGTCGAACTCTGCCTGAATCAGGGAATCAGGCAGCCTGGCAGCTTCTCGCCGAACTGGCCATGGCGCAGTCCGGTTTGAGCTTACCAAGCGTGAACGTAGCTGGCAAGTTCTCCCACAATTCTCCGAAAGCCGGGAAGAGCGGAGAAGTAGGCTCCGCCTCCCTTAACTGTGGCATGGGCTCATCCTTGAGGACTGCCTGAAGGGTCTTCTCTACTATTTCGTGGCGAACGGAAGAGAAGCCTCCTCTTCCGTCGCGAAAATAGTAAAAGGACTCTTATAGGCCTGGAGCTTAGTGTTCGTGCACTCCCAGTCCTCAAGGCAGTGAACCCATTCCCGCTTGTGGGCATGATCCCTACTGTATAGAACAGACTCCCTAGAGATCTTGTCTTCCCTAGTAAGAGCCGTTACAGTCAGCCTAGCATAACCGATGAAAGGCTGTGTCAGACCCGGAGGGTAAAACTCGAAGTCCTCAATCCTCCGAGTTCCACACTCCGGGATAGAGATCATCCCATCCTTAAAAGGAGCGTAGGCAGCTACTCTCCATGGATTCTCCATGGAGGAAAGCTGGCATGAGAGTCATATGGCGGGAGCTGGAGAATGCCAGTGCTTGGCACTGGGTGGAGACTGGAAGAGGGACCTGAGAGAGCCCAGCTACTCGGTCCATCATTCTCTCTAACCCTGTTAGAGAGATCTTGTATGGACTGGCCTGATTGAGACAGAGTGCTCGACAGTTGTGCGAACATCTGCTCAAATCTCGTCCCCACCGGGCGGAGACTTGCGAGCCACCAACTCGCCCACCTGTTGCATCACCACTGCTGAGAAAGCAGTGGGATCAAAGGTGCTAGGTCCTGCTCCTCCCACCGGCGTTGCCGGAGTGGAATGGAAGCGGTGGAGGCATGCAGGAGAAGGCATTGGCTCGGCGGGAGCGCGAGCCTTCTCCTTAGAAGCCCTTGCTTCTAGAGCTCTTCGAGTGAGAAGACAACTCGGCTTGGCTTTCATCATATTTCACCGCGTCGGCGTAGGAAGTCGAAGACTTCCTAGCCGAAGAAGACGAAGACGACTTCCTAGAAGTTGTCTTAGATAGAGTCTTCGGTTCTCTCTGTCCCTTCACCTTTGGGGGTACAGAGGGAGCGGGGGAGAGCGGGTAGGGATCTCAGATCCCACAAAGCCTTGGAAAGAAGCGCTCGAGGAAGGGACAGGAGAAGATCCAGGAGCACCCAAGGAAAAGACCTTGGGCGCCCGACACACCTACCTCAACCAACAAATCCTCTGCCCCTACCGCCATGGGCTCGATGTTTAGGTCCAGGGCAGCGACGTCCGGGACCGACTCCTGGGAAGCTACGACCCCAAAAGATTGCTGGAGATCTTGCTGGATGGAGGCTATTAGAGGGGCTGCGGACAAGGGTCAACATACCCAGTTGACTTGCCCGCAGGGAAGATCTGGACGGCCAGCTTCTTGTCCAGGATGTACGGCTGGCCTTTGGCGGCGTTCTTCCCGAAGCCGCCCACCCACGCTTTCAGGGTAGCGAGGGCGACCTCCCTCACACCAGTAGCCTGAAAGAAAGGGCGAGATTGAGCTTCTAATGGCGGAACGGGTTAACAAACTTATGACTAAGAGTTGTTAGTAAAATGATAAGGAAGCCTATAATGGACTTACCCCTCTCCCAGCTGACCGACTAGGTCGTAGCAGATGGCGCATGGCGCTGGGTGGCCAGACGATCATCTCGTTGAATGATGTGGCACAAGGGGCGTGAGACCTGCACTCATCGTGGCCGCAGGGGTCGTACAACGTCGCGTTGCACGCCGGGACCTGACAGTTGGTAGCCTGTAAGTGGAAAGATACATGAGTATCAGGAGAACACTTACAGCCTAACAGTTGCTCCGCTGGTGCCGGAGCGATAAAGTTAAGAATTAAACCAGAGCCCCGCCGATAATACGTGTGGTAACAAGGTTGGTTGGGTGTTCCTAGGCTATAGCTCCGATGATGGCGGGGACACAAAAAGAAACCAACCAGGAGTGGTGGTAAATGGAAACCACGACGGAAAATGGCGGGGATGGTAGATATAAATAATAAAATTAAACAATTCATCGTAAAATTAGGGTATATCCTTAAAATAACAATAATAACAAACCTTTCTCCACCCGTCTACTAGAAGAGTGCCCGGGTAAGAAGCAAGCTCCCTTCCGGTAGCGGGGGAGAGATGTAAGGATATAGTAGGCAAGCAACCGACCACTAGTAGTGCCCACCCCGCCCGCTGGCGGAGCCAGTAATCTATAACCAAAGGTGCCCCGGCTGCGACGGAAGGCTCCTTTCGTTATAGCGAGGGAAGGTGGCTGAGCAACTGGGGAGGGGGGGAGAAGGTCTCGGCGTAACACGGCGGGAGAGAGAGAGGGGGGGGATGGCCTACTCCTCCCCGCCTCACCGACTACCCGCTCGGAGACCCGGTACCTCATGAGTGGTCGCCCTATACCCCCCGCTGGGAGGAACCCCTGGCCACCTCAGAGAGGGAGAGAGAACGGCGACTGAGGTTGTCATGACAACCAAGGGGTCCCCCAGCACCTCCCTATACCAGGTAGGGAGGGCAGGGGCAGGGTAAGGTGCGATGGAACACAACCGTGGGAGGGCCACGTGAACCAGGCTGTACCAATACAAGGAACATGCTCCTAGGCTAGCCTAACACCCTAAATATAATATATTACATCGAAAAGATGGAAAAGACACTTTTAGTAAAAGAGAAAGAAGCCCAGGAGGAGGCAGACTGTTCCAAGAAACAGAAGCCTACTCGGAGCCAGCGATAGCCGATGAAGAGCAAGAGCCGGGATGCTGGGCAGGAATGATAATAATAGCCCTAAATACCAAACTAAGAGAAATGGGTTAGGGGGGCTAAACTAAACAGCTAAAACTCGATGTAAAAGACAATGAACGTAATATAGTAAGCCCCATAAGTATAAGAAAAGTCCCAGTATGGAGGACCGGGAATTCTTAACGAGGCAGCATGGCGCCACCACGAGACAACCAGGAAACCGTATGACCTATTAGGAGGAAAATACTGGTACCCGGAAGATAAAAATGTAGTAAAACATTACTTATGAGTTACTTAACTTAGCCGTTGCAATTGCAGAGCGTTCCATGGTGAAGAATAGGATAAATCCCGAAATAAGCACAGCACAGAAAAATAATGCGTCTGGACGCTAGCGCTAAAGATTAAGGATGTCCGCTAGGGGCGCTGCTGTCCGTGGCGTCCTCTAGTAGTAGTAGTAGCGGCTGCATCGCCCGTTGGTATCAGCTCTCTCTTAAGGGGATTCTGATTGGAAGTTCTAATTGGTGAATGTCTCGTGGTAGTGATTCCCACTCGCCCCTATTACCATACCGACACTTCTTTTTAAGAGTGAGCGAGTCAGTTTTACTGACATTTTCTTAATTTGTTTTTCTCTGGTAATTTTAGATTAATTTTACCTAGAAAGAATGATATTAAGGATCCTTTCATAGGCCGACACGAGCTGAGCCCAGAAATTATGTCAAAGTGACAAAATAATTTCTTAGATGTGTCGCTGATCCTATTTAGTGCGAGAAGAAAGAAATTCGCACTTGTGCGCCTGGGTAATGATTGTAAACAAAACAATGCCTTGATACTAAGCTCTCAGCATCCCCAAGGCGCGTGATTCAAAAGTTTTTGCCTAGTAGGGCCTATAAGTATTTTTCCACAAATTTTTTAAAAAAAACTTTTTTTTGTCAACATACCATACGTCTTGGTTCGGCACCCGACAGACAATTTTCGTCAACGTTTTAATACGTCCAATCGGCGTTTAAAGGGCTAATATTACATGTCATATGATGGATAAATTTAGTGGGGAAGATGTTCAGATCACTTTAATGATCTATAAATGACTAATGGTACCTGTAGTAGCTCAGTACAGGGTAGAGGGCGATCAGTATGCCTTGAGACTTGATGGGGGAATGTATTTCCAATTCTTTCCCATGTTGTCTTTTTATTTATTTGCTCATAAGATACCCAGGGATTGCTGTTGGTTTTACTTCTTATCTTTTATGATAGTATGTCAGTTATAATTGTAATTTTGCAAAGTAAAGTGCAAAGAAATATTAGAAAAACACATATGCCTCACAGAAAGTTACTGCAATTCCATATCTCAGTAAATCTTGTAAATATTTTACAATAAATATACTCAGAATTTGCTAATGATTTTAGTTCTTATTTTTATGATATTGTATGCTGTAATTATAATTTTACAAATTCAACTGATTTAATTATTAGGAAAAACATGTATATTATAAAATTTATTAGTGCCTTTGGTTGTAAATATTCATTGTTCATACACTGAGCAAACCTTCAGTCTAATGGTAGGATAATCTTCTAGTGCCAGCTGGAAAACCGGTTTAAAACCGGTAAAACATCAAAGATGATAAAGCAAGGAATCTGTGGCATTTGGGAACTCGTGTATACGAGGTGGATATTGGAACCTAGTGACACACCACTCTTTCTTCAACCGCCTTGGAGAGTCGTCTTCGTTTTGCTTTCCTTCCCCCAAGCCAGTCTGTGCTTTGGTTTATATTTTTCGGCCCAGAAGTTCTGTGGACATCAACATTTTTACACAGCCTTCCTTGTTTTCCATATTGACCTTCCTTGGGACAGATGCAATTTGCAGTAATTTGCCTTTTCCGCTGCTAAGTATGCTGGTCTGTCTCCGAAGGGGATATTACCCCTTCAGGGAGAGAGGGCCCAGCTACTTTTTGTTCTTGAGTATTTTCTCTTGTTATGTTGAAGATAATTTTAAAATATTTGTATGTATTGACATTAATGTTTTATGTATCTTGTATATTATCTTCTTACACATTTTCTGGGAACGTAGTAATGTTTTAGCTTTTCAGAATTTGTGTTTGGAATGTTTGAGACATAGGGGTTCGTGTTGCAGAGAAGGTTTTTATCTTAGGATTCAGCTGTCTACCATAGGAATACATTCCACACTTCAACACAAATTTTAATGGTGTACGATTACGATCTTCCCATCTGCTTGCAGGGCCAGTTTTGATTGTTGTCTCATCTCTTTCTGTCATTTTGGGAGAGGGGCATTGGTTGTATGTCTCAGTACAGCTCACTCCCGCCTTTTCCCATCCTCAGTCCTCACATATATATGATTCTTTTTCCCGCTCTCAGGATAGAAATCTTTCCTGAGGGAGAGAGCATATTATGTTTCTTTATAGACTCTTCAGTTGTCAGCCTTGCTTCTCACCAGGAAGTTTGGCAGCAGCGGCATTCGTTCAGAACTTGGGAACCCCTCTGCTTTGCTTCCCTCTGACAGAGATGCCTCATTTCTATTTTTGATTTGTGTGTTTTTGCTGTGAAGAATGAGAGACTTTAGAAGAAGTCAGTACAGTACTGTCGGCGGTGTGTTCCTTGCTGTGATCGGAGCCCTTGCTGACAATACTGTGTCATCAGGGGACACCAACCTTACAGACTGCTTTGAGTATTGTCTCCCTATAAGGACCAACTCAGAATCCTTTTGTCATATATAATTGAAGTACTGTTTTGTTTTAACGTTCTTCCGCACTACACACAATGTTTTCTCTCTGTATCAGTAATCTCGTGTGACTCAAATGGGCCTGTGACATCATGGCTTCTGCTGACTGCATAGTTTGATGCTGCTGCGTTTGAGTGAGGGGCAGTCTCTCTTCCCATTCCTTCAGCGATGGATCTTCATGGAAATTCTTCTCTATTCGTCACGTGTACGTATCCTGGGGATGGGAGGCCTTCCAGTTGCTGTAGGAGGTGGCAGAAGGCTTTTTTTCACCATCTTTGTTGTTACCAAGTCATTTGACTTGGGCTACCAGTCCAAATGCAGTGACATCATTCTCAGTACTTCTCTGCCTGTGACGTCCTCTTCAGTGACGTCTCTCCTCCACCTGTTGCTGTGATGTAACTTTCATCATCGTCCATGTCGCCATCGCAGTTGGTTGTCAACCCATCAGAGTTGGTTGATTGGATGGACTCTGTGTTTGGTTGGAGGTGTCCAGAGTTTCAAGCAGGGGACCTCTTAGGGCAAGACCTCTGTCGCCTTTTCCTCCTCCTCCCTCTCCCCTCCTGTTGGACATTCGAGACTTGTGGCATCTTCTGAGAGTGAGAGAGGTGTTTCTCCATCTTCCCAGCATGGATGTGGCTCCCCTCCTTCAAGTACGTTAACATTTGCCAATTTCTCTACAAGGTCATCCGTGTCCATGGTTTATCGCTCCAACATGTACTTGACCCATTGCATGTACATGTATGATTTATCCCATGTACTTAGCCTATGCACACGTCCATGTACATGGTTCATCACACGGCCATGTTATGGAGGACTTAATGGAGTTCCATTTGACAACTTCCTTAGAGAGAGACAGAGTGTTTCGTGGTTTGTGTTGCTGTTGAGATCTTTTAGTATGTATTTGTGTTTTTTGGTTTTCTGTAAGGAGAGGGAAGGAAGACGAGGGAGAGGAGAGGAGACGAGAGAAGAAAGTGAGAGAGAGAAGAGAGAGAGAGAGAGAGGGAGAGAGGGTGTGTAATTGTGGATGGATGGTTAGCAGTTGAATTGGCTGTTGGTGAGTTCTGGGTTGTCTGCTGGTGCAGCTGGAGTTAGTTGTTAAGAGCAGAGTTTTTTTTAGTCAGTTTTTGGTCAGAACCTGTGATGGTCAGTAGTGTCGGCAGCAGTATATAAAGATCTTGTGTTGAAGGCATTGAAAGTCAGTTAAGTTGTGTGTTATTGATTTGTTGTTTAGTTGTTGTTAAGTTTGATATTGTTTGCTTTGCAGTTGTTGTGCCTGTGTTGTTAGATTTGTTTTGCTTGCTAGTTCCTGTTGGGTTGTATGTTAGTTGTTATGGTTGAGGGTTGTTGTTGTTGAGAGCTGTTGTGGTTTCTTGGTATGGTTGTGAGTTGTTGAGGGTTGTTATTTATGAGCTGTTGTAATTTCTTGGTGTTGTTAGTGGGTGGGTGTGTGTTGCCTTTTATGTTGTTTTTTGTGTTAGTGATTGTTTGTGCAGTGGTCTTTTGTTGTTGTATTCCTTGTTTGTTGTGTTGTTGAGTTGTGGTTGTGTTCATTGCTTGTTTGCTGTGTTGTTGAGTTGAGGGGTTGTGGTCCTTGGGTGTTGTGTTATTGGGTTGTGGTCCTTGGTTGTTGTATTGTTGAGTTGTGGGGTTGTGGTCCTTGGTGGTTGTCTTTGTTGTTTGTGGTGTCTCAGTGACCTTGACCAACAGGCAGCACAGCATAGCCCTGAGTATCTGGAGTTGGGTGAGTACGTGTGTTTGTGTTTTTGTGATGTGTGTAGGTAGGTCAATTGTCCTGTATGTAGTGTAAAGAGGAAAGTGTGGCTGAGGGTGAGTTTGGCATTCAGATTGATAAGTTTATGTTGGGGGATTTTGCCCTCTTCTTTTTTGAGCTTGTGATCCCGCCACAACGTTAAGTGTCTTTCTTTTCAAGTTGAAGTCACGATATAACTTTATATTCGAGAGCGTAGTTCTTCTGGTGGAAGGGATGATGGCCTACATATCGGTATATTGGAACATCTGTGTAATGCCAGTCAATGGAATCATTCAATCAACCCATCTGGGCTTCATTGGGATTCAGGCCTACTTTCTGGTTAGGTACTTGAGTCTAGACCAAGAAGGCTTCAAGGCGAAGGAAAGTAAGGAACTGCTGGCCTATCCTAAGTGATTGAATTCTTAACCTAGCAAGTAGTTGAGTTCTTAGTTTATTTAGCATAGCGTAAGTACTGTTTGGTCCCCTATTATGCGTGAATGGTCGGTCAACAGCCTCGCAGAATTGGAAACTCACAGATTTCGAAACACATACCTTATGGGAAAATTCCATCAGGGCCAAGGCAAACGGCTTATTACCCAGTCAAACTTTTTTATACTACCCATTTTATGTACTTTCCATGTACTATACTGTAATTCTTCTAGTGAGAAATTGTTCTTATGGATAATAAAACTTTAAAAAGGTTTTAATAACTTGAAAAAGTTTAAAATTACACATAGGATGGCGAAAACTCCCACGCGTAAACAATGCCACCATTGGCTGCAAGTGTGTGGCGGAGCCTTCCGTCTTAGCTAGTGGCTGAGCAGAAGCCTTCAGAATACACTTCGCAGATCTGGATAATACCTATGGTGATGATGATGATACTGATCATTCAGAGTACACTTCGCAGATCTGAATAATATGTATGACGATGTTGATGATGCCGATCATTCATACACACTGCGCTATGACATCACAAATGTGTGAGGCAGAGCCTTCCGACTTAGCTAATGGCTTAGCCAGGAAATCTTGCTCTTGCATTCCCCTTGAAGGAATAATAGTTTTTTCCTCCAAGCATTCCCCCACCCCTTCTCTCAGATACTAGTGAAACCCGCCTTCCCCCCTCACCCCTCCCCACCTAAAATACTTGAGAAGACAATAGATATGATACATTTTGCGGATCGTGACTCGCAGACTTGAACAGCTTCGCAGATACAGAAAATCTAGTTTTGAGTTCTAGCGACCACATAATAGAGGAATCGCACAATTCAAACACTCATAATTTGAGACCAAACTGTAGTTCAAAGCTACCTTGACCTAACCTATTTGGTCGAGTTTTTAGCCTATCCTAACTAGTTTGAAGCTACCTTAACCTAGCCTAAGTGGTTGAGCTCATAGCTTAGCAAGTACTGAGTTCTTAGTCTAGCAAGTGATTGAGTTCTTAGCATAACCTAACTAGGTCAAGGCTACTGTAACCTTAGCTTAGCCTAAGTAGTTCAAGGATACCTTGACCCAGCCTAACTAGTCAAAGCTACCTTAACTTAGCCAAAATGGTTGAGTTATTAGGTTAGCCTAAGTCGTTGAATTCTTGTGTAGAAAGCCTAAGGGGTTAAGTTCTTAGGCTAGCCTAGAATAATATTCAGTGAGTCAGCTAGTTGAAGTTTTCCTTGCCTATATAACCTAGCCTAAGTGTTGGAGTTTTTAGCCTAGGTCAGCTGGTTTGAGCTTATGTATTTTTGGACATAATCTTCAAATTCCCAGATGTTCTTCTGCTTCTGGATTCTGCAAGATTTTCCCATTCTTTAAAAGATTGGGATTGGGTTGGATTAGGTTCAAATTCCTAGCTTAACCTTCCTTTTCCTCTGAGTAACCAGATCAGTAATGTAACCCATATCTTGGTGTTCTTATCTCCAGAGTAGTTACGATCCGTCATAGCTTTGTTGATGTTGCTCCTTAGCCCAGGGTGGGTTGTCTGTCCTATCTTCATAGGGTGACTCCTATGATGAGTAGCATACTGATTGTATGTCATCATAAGGGGTTACCTCATAGGAAGTCTCTACTGTTGAAGAAACACATTTCCTGGGCAGCTCAGAACTTCTCCCAGGTCTACAGTGCAATTACTTTGTCATATAGTAGGAGATTTTGAATATATCTGTGATGAGTATTTTGTCTTAGACCATCCCCATGGGGGGTATTCTATTATCTTTTTTGTCTGCTTGGAAGACCTATGTTAGACCTCTTCTTGGTAACAGAAGCTAGAGGTGTTCTTTTCATGGTCCCAGAGTAGTTCTTTGGAGAAGACTCCTCTCTGCTGACCGCTCCACTCATTTAATAGTTGGGATGCACCAGTGTGCAGTCGACACCTCTGTGGAGCTCATGTTCAGATACATTCCAGGCAGGAGGAATGTGGTGGCTGACATTCTAGCCATTGGAGTAAAGTCCTATGTATGGAGTGGTGTTTGCATCAGGACGTAGTGGTCTCGCCATTTTATCTTTGGGGAAGACCCATGTTAGACCTCTTTGTCACTCGCTTAACAGGAAGCTGGAGATCTACTTCTTGGTGGTCTAGTCTCCTCTTCCTTAGGCAGAAGATGCTTTTCAGCATCCTTGGCACAATTTCCAGGTGTATGCCTTCCTTCAGTCTGCATGATCCGCAAGTCCTGGAAAGAGTAATTAGTTCCAGGAATTTCAGGATGTCCTTGGTGGTGCCTCTGTGTCTATAGGCAGAGAGGTTCCCAGAACTTCTGTATCTTCTGTCTGCAGTTTTGAGAGAGTTCATCCATGGAAGCTCTTTTGCTAGCTTCATGTGGAGAGGTTCCACAATCGGTGTCACTTCATAGCTGGAGATTGTCAAATATCTCCTGAGAGTGAGAGGCTCTTCTCGCAAAGCAGCCCAGATGTCCAGCTATCTCTGGAGGTCTTTGTCAGCAGTTTACCAGGACAAGTGGGCCTTCTACCATAGTTGAAGTTGTCGACAGTGTTTTTCTTTCCACCCTGAACTTCAATGAGATGATAGCAGATTTTCTGTTCTTTTACAGAAATGCAAAGCTCTTTCCATCTCAGCTTTCAGGGACAATAGGGCACACTTTTTGGGGTTGATCCTGCACCAGAAAGGCTTGGACATCTCTTCATTCTTGGAAATCTCAATGTTGTTGAGGAGGTTTGAACAGTCCTGTTCAACCAGAGAGCTCAAACTTGCAATGTGGGATCTTACTCTGGTCATGAGTAGTTTCACTCGAGCTCCATTCAAACTACTACATCAGTCGTCAGTCGGGAATCTGACTTTGAAGACAGTTTTCCTGTCGGCCTTGGCTTCCTCGAAGAGAATTGGTGAGCTTCATGGCCTGAGTTATGACAGTAAAACACACCAGGGGTTGGGAGGTCTGTGACCTTCAAATTTGCCCCAGAATTCATAGGTAAGACTATCCCTCAGTTCATGATGGCAGCTTTGTCTCATTTTCATTCTTTTCCTGAGTAAATTGTGGACAGTGATCGCCAAGGAGTTTTTTGCTCTGTTCCTGTCAGAGCTTTTTTGCTTGCAATAAAAAAGGACTCTTCCATCTAAGGCCTTAAGGTGTCCATAGACCTTATTTATGTTTTAGCACTGGCCAGCCCAGAATGGAAGTTTTCAAGATCGCTTTTTTCATTCTGGTTGCGTGAGGTGATTATGCAGGCATACTCCTCACTGGTTAGTTCTGCTGTCACAAAGTCTGTGCAGGCTAGAGCATATGACATCAGAGGAATGAGCCAGAGTCTGTGCAGGCTAGAGCATATGACATCAGACAAATGAGTTCCTCTCTGGCATTTAAGAAGAACTTGCCTGTTTATAGAGTTTTGAATGCTGGTTCCTGACTTACATAGACCACATTCACTTTACCCACAGGTCCTTGGACACTTTTTTTTTTTTTTTTCTTGGATCGGTGGTGGGCAGTTTTTTTTTTCTTGGATCCGGTGGTGGCTGCCCAACAAGTTGTGTAGCTCTTGGATCCGGTGGTGGCTGCCCAACAAGTTGTGTAGCTCATCCAGTGCTCCCAGCAGGACAGTTTTTATCTTACCTAAGATGATTGTGTGGAAAAGAGAATGAGTGAGATATCTGGTCTCCTCCTTTCTCTTTTTTTTTCCTTCTATGAAAAATACAAATTGATTTAAAATTTGTAATTTTCCCTTCTTCTTCCTACAGGCGGGTTAAAGAATAAGACATGTCATAAGCTGGAATGGTCTGAAACAGGTGTGTGACAGCCCTACTGGTTGCAGTTATTTGGTTTGTTCCTTTACAATAAACATCTGCTTCTCAGTAGCATTTACTGCTCTCTCTGACCGGGGGGGGGGGGGGGGGGGTGGGGGTGGTAACAAACCGCAGTAGCCTACATGGTTTGTTGCTTGAACAGACAGACTTCTTTTTACCTTCCATGAATACAATGAATCTAGTCATGTCTCATTGTGTTCAATCCCAGAAGGTTGAGTTTTTAGATAATCGTTATCTATTTTTCTCATTGGTCTCAGACCCCCATCTTCAGAACTCTTATCTTCTAGGAAGGGTGGGTCAGGTGGGCTAAAAAACCCTCAGTCATCTTCAGGGTACTTGTACCTCCCTCCAAGTATAAGGCTACCCTATTGTAAGACCGAAGGTTTGTTCCGCATATGAACAAATGACAAATTTTTTATCAATATTTATTTTTCATAGCTAACAAACCTGATATCTTGACATCAACTGCCCACCTCTAGCCACCCCTCTCATATCCTGAGTTGGAAGAAAGACTGGTGTGTCACAAGGTTCCAACATCCACTTCATATACGGATAAGTTGCCAGATGCCACAGATTCCGTTTTACAATCTTTGATTGTTTTTAACTGGTTTTCAGCTGGCGCTAGAAGATTATCCTATTGTTAAGACCTCAGGTTTGTTAGCTATGGAAAATACAAATTTATTGAAAATTTGTTATTTTTAAATTTCTCAAGGAAGGCTATTTATGATACTTGAGTTTACCCACCTGCCAAAACTGTATCCCAGTTAGTCTACTCTATGTAACTAGAATCTGCTCCACAAATATGCTATTTTCTCTGTTTTCTTTTCTTGACAGTGACATTTCCTTTTGAATTTTAGATGCTACATTATAGATATGGTAGGTATAACTTTCAAACAGTGAACTCAGAAGGAGTTTTAAAGATGCTTCAAGTCTGATGTTGGATCTCACTCAAGATTCTAAAATAGACATAGCCTTGAGAATTTATTGAATGTTGAACTGCCATAAGTTAATGTCCATAGAGTATTTGATACCATGAAGTCTTTTCATTTTTACAGGTTGAAACTGTTGATCTTAGTTTATTTCTACCGCCATCAAACACATCACGTCATATTATTGCTGCATTAGATAGAAATGCGAAGCTCATTGATAAAGAGGGAAGACCTAAAGAAGTGTTCAATGATGGAAAGTGGAGGAAATTTTGCAAGTTAAGGTAAGGATGAAGTATCAGTATGACTGATTTATTATAGAGACATGTAGACTATCACAATTCTCAAAGTAAAATATTTCCTTTCAGATTTAGTCATATATTTAACTATATAATATTTTTAAGCTATGCAGTTGAGGAGAGGTTTGCCTTTTTTGTTTCATGATCGTTTGTTGTAGAATGAACAATTGTTCTATTTTCTAAGAAAGACTGAATGCTTCATTTAATCCTTGTATGTAGATTTTTACCAATAGCCATGGTATCACTTGTTATTTTATTATGAATTTTTTTTGTTCTTAACAAAGCTGCAAAAGGAAAAATTAATGTTGAATATACAACTTCCCATGGAAGATGCAAGTTTAGAAATAAGTGAGACAATTATTATAACCATTTAACTGATAATTGATGGTTAGTTTCATTTTATCATTCTTGAGTGGAAACCTCCTTTTTAGATACAGTAATCATAAATTTTCAAATAGTAAAGTAACTTGAAATATTCTGATGTATTAACCTTTTCAAGCCTGTTGTCACATAGGTTTTCTATAAGTTTTCAAGAATATCTTTTATATATCAGGTGCATCTTCTTCATATTTTGGCATAGTCTGTTTTATACCCTCCGGTAATTTTGGGCAATATGAAGTACCAGAATTTATTGGTTAAGGCAATTTACTCTTAAACTTTTCAATTTCCTCAACATTTGCTCTAGATATCTGAACATTCGTCCTTGGCTTAGCTAAAGAGTTAGGAGTTAGGAAAGAAGCCCCACCCACTCGTTTCTTTGTCTGTCTACAGAATGCTTAAATTGTTAATTTGATAAAAGAATTTTAAAATCATATAATCATGCTCCAGTGCATGTACTATGTTAAAGGGAACCCTTAAAGAGATTATTAACGTATTACCGTATAGTTCCACGTATAAGACGACTTTTAAATCCTAAAATTCATCCCTGAAAATTGAGGTCATCTTATACTACAATTCTAAAAATCAAACCTTGAATTCTAAGATGTTTGTCGGTAGGCTAACCTCGGCGGTATAGCCTAACCTGAAGATTCACATTATGAAATAAACTGATAGTAAAGGTAATAAAACCATTTTTACCTTATATATTTTTGGCATATCTTCTAGCAAATAGCCTATTTGAGGAATAATTCTAAATCCATGAAACAAACTTTTATTTGTGCGATCCCAGCTGAGAAAATGTAAACATCAAGCTGCGGTTGCTCTATCAGCAACCTTTATCTTTCGGTAACCTTTTAGAAACTTCAGTCATACATATCACAAGATTGATCACATTTTGCCACTGTCATAGGGATTCCAGTCTGCTTCTGGCGAGTCGACTTCAACTTCATTTTTGATATAATACACAACCATGGCATTTTGTAAATGATTTTATGGCACTCAATTTTCACATTCCCCATGCTTTTATAACAAAAATGCGATCGGCTTGATTATTTCAAGACTGTAAATAAAGCTAGAATGCAAATGATGCATCATCACTCTGTTCATATAAGGGATTTTGACATAGGAAAAATCTATTTCTGGGGGAAGACCTGTGTCGCCCTATGAAAAATCCCTGTTATTCATTTTTCCCAGTATAAATAGCTCTATTATATACAGAGAAAAAGCTAACATAGTTATGCTGAGGTTACTACCCCCAGCGAGATCACCCGAAGGGTGTCAGTATAGTATAGGGGCGATGTGTTACCACAAACCACAGGGCTTCTGCCATTTAGAAGATTCCCTTCAAAATCCCTCTCTTTTGGTGGGAGCCGTCCACAACAGAACTCACTACTCGTCCCCGCTCCCCACTACTACTACTACCGAAGCGCCATCTTGCATTCCTGATTAGATCTATAAACTTGGATTAGTCAGGATGGGAAGAAATGTTAATAGGGCTAGGATTCATAGGGCGACACAGGTCTTCCCCCAGAAATAGATTTTTCCTACGTCAAAATCCCTTTTTTCTGGTGTCGACCTGTGTCGCCCTATGAAAACATACTGAGAATGCTATACAAGATTTTAGTGTAAAATTATATGTAAAACCAGGTTAATGATATTCAGAGTAAAGAATTATAACATTATATCTTAACTTACTATCTGTAAGAAATATTTCTATATATTCTTAACCATAATAGTAATACTTATACAATACTTAAAATTGTACATAATATGAAGTTATAGTTCTTAATTATGTGTCATACAGACCAATCAAAGCAATACACTAATACTTAATAGCAATATTAATTATATACATATTGTGCAATCTTATATACTAATTCGGTAACGGGATCGACAACAAACGTTTCGCCCGGTCCGGAAAACAAGGTATGGTGGGGAGTGTGAGCGAGTCATGCAGGTAGAAGGGTCATGCAGAGGGAGATAGTTAAAGGAATAGTCTATTCAAAGCTTTCTAAGGAGAACCATCAGTTTGTTCTTCAGGAACCACCACAGTACCAGCTGCCACTGCTGAAAATTTTGGGACCTGTAAAGTTTTGAGATAGTGGCGCTTAAACACTGTTGGGGACTTCAACCTGTGTACTTTTTTTGGTCTTCAAACGTCATATTTTGAAAATAATTAGTTGATGTGGCAACTGCCCGGATATCATGGACATGTGGAACTGAATCTGGGTTGGCTTGTTTAATAAAATAAAGAATCTGTTGCCTAATTCCTCTTAAAGTTATTGTGCCCCCTTTTTCTCTAATAAAAATAGAGCCCTTGTTGTATTTGAGATGTTCTGGTCATAAAGGTTTTAAGTGTATGAACCGGACATAATGATTCATCTTCTGGAAGAGGAATAATTTCCCAAGGAGTCCACCTATTTTGTGGATCCTCATTTTTTGTTAAAATTGTCTATCTGGTGAAAGTAAAACTTTCCCAGATTGAAGGCAATTACCACATGCCTGGATTTCTAGAAAGTGCTGATAATTCAGATATTCTAGCGCCCGAGGCTAGCGCTACTAAAAACAATGTTTTTCTTAATAGTGCTGAATAAGAACAATTATCATTGTCTAAATCTGATGCCAGTTTAAGGACATCGTTCAGGAACCATGATATTGATTGAGGACGGTTGACCGGTCTCAAAACGTGCACATGCTTTTCGGATAGATGAGAAGTATTTGTCTGTTAAATTAATGCTGAAACCTATTTGAAAAATCTTTCTTAGGGCAGATTTAATTGTGGTAATAGTACTGGCAGCTAGGCCTTTCTCATGTAATGATCTAAAGAAAGAAATGGTAAGATTAGTATCCATCTCTTGTACATTCATATCATTTAAAAACATAGCTAGTTTCTTAACTGCGGAGTCATACTGTCTAATTGTAGAATCTCTCTTATCCGATTCTACAAATAGAATGTTTAACGGATCTATTTTCGCTTCCTTTTGTGCCACGAACTTCATGAAGTCCGTAAAGTTAGGGCATTCAGAATTCTTGAGGAAGCTGACAGTTTGCGTTTGTACTGTTTGTGTTAATTTCGGGGATGGAATCTTCTGAGGTTTGAGTTTCATCTCCATGATCAGTGGATACCAATTGCTCTTCGGCCAATTGGGTGCCACTAGTGCCAACTGGCCTTTGAATAATCGTAGCTTGCTTGTGAAGCACCTTCAAGAGGAGGTTCACTGGTGGAAAGAGATAAATTCTTTCCCATTTGTTCCAATCTAGAGACATTGCATCGATTGCGAAGGCATTGTTGTCTATATTGGGAGCTACATAGCAGGCTAGTTTGTGGTTGGACTCCGAGGCAAAGAGGTCTACCTGGAGGTCCGGAATCTGATTCATAATCCATTTGAATGAATTGTTGTCCAGTGACCATTCCAATTCCAATGGGGTCATTCTGGACAAAGAGTCTGCTATTACATTCCTTACTCCTGCCAGATGAGTTGCTGACAGATGCCAGTGGTTCTTTTCCGCTAATAGGAATATTGCTATCATTACATGATTTACTTTGTTTGATTTGGACCTCTTCTGTTCATGCAATGGACGACTGTAGAGCTGTCCGATACGATTTGAATGTGGATCTTCTTGGACGGTTGTAATTTTCTCAATGTCAGGAACACTGCCATCGCTTCCAATACATTTATGTGGAAATTGACTGAATGTTTGTGACCATGTCCCTGAAACTTTTCTTGAGGGGTGAATATCTCCCCTAGCCGCTCAGGGATGCATCTGTGTGGATGATCAGAGATGGGGGAGGAATTGTAGCGGAACTGATTTGGATAGGTTCCGTTGTTTCGTCCATGGAATAAGTCTTTTTCAGAATATCTGGAATTCTTGAAACTTTGTCTCTGAATTTGAGATTTGCTCTTGATCTCCAAACCTGATTGATATCTTTTAATCTGGTTTTCAGTAGAACATCTGTCACTGATGCAAATTGAAGGGAGCCTAGGATTCTCTCCTGTTCCCTTCGAGATGACAGTCGTTTTCCGACAAAGCGTTTTGTAGCTTTTACTATCTCTTTGACCTTTTTGGACGGTGAGAGATAGCCTGTGTTTCTTCAGGTCCCACTGAATTCCTAACCATTGGAACTGGATTGTGGAGTCAGTCTGGACTTTGCCATATTCACCTGGAAGCCTAGAAACTTTCGAATTTCAGTACTTTGGATGTTGACCTTCGACATTCTGCTTCGTTGTTTGTGCCCAAATTAACCAATCGTCCAGGTAGGCTACTAAAAGTATTCTTTCTTTCCTCAATTCCTGAACTACTGTCTCCCCTAATTTCGTGAATACCCTGGGTGCTATATTGAGTCCGAAGGGCATTACCTTGAATGAGTAGGCTTTCTTGCCTAGCTTGAATCGTAGGTATGGAGAGAAGTTTCTGGCTATTGGAAAGTGATAGTAAGCGTCTGTAAGATCTATAGAGGTGGTGACGGCCCCACGGGGAAGTAAGGTCCGTACCTGTGAGACTGTCAGCATATGGAACTTGTCGCAGTGAATGTAGGAATTCAGCCGAGACAAGTCCAGGATTACCCGTCTTTTGTTCGAGTCCTTCTTTGGGACACTGAACAATCGTGCTTGGAATCTTATGCTCTTCACCCTCTTTATGGCAAGTTTCTGAAGAAGATCCTTTGTATATTCTAAGAGGTCCTCTATTGGTTTTTTGGAAGAAGTTGACTGGAGGGGGGAGGGCCTTCCCCCACTTCCAGCCTAGACCTTTTTTTGATATTATACTTTGGGCCCATGGACTGAAGGTCCATCGACCCTTGAACAAGTATAGTCTCCCCCCTACCTGGGAGAATTTCACTGGTTGGAAGCTGGTCTAGTTCCTCTACCTCCTCGGAATCCTACCCCTGACTCCGCCTCGCAGTCTGGAGCCTCCTCTGGCTCGACTACTCCCAGCATGTCTGCTATATGGGCGAAAGGCACCTCTCGTCTCATATGTAGGATTATATGCTGGGGAAGCCACAACTTGCGATGAAGTCGAAGGTTGAGGTTCCGAGGTTGTCTGAACCAAATACATACTGTTGTGGTGGTGTTACCTTTGAGGTGGACGGCACTGCCTGCATATATCCATGAGGACGGGCCGTCTGGTAAGGGTTATACCTTCTCGCCTTCTTTTTAGGTGCTTGTTGATGAGGGGACACATCAAATTGGCGCTTTACAGGAAGACCCCACCTCACTCTCAGACGTTTGATTAACCCTAGCTGCTTTGTGCAATATGGCATTTATCTCCTCTTTGGGGAAGAGGTTTTCTCCCCAAATGGATGATTTTATAAGCTTGTTAGGTTCATGTTTGACCGTGACTCCAGCCAAAACATGTTTCCTACATGCCCTTCTTGCAACAGCGAAGTCATTTAGATCTGATTGAAAAGTCTGTAAAAGACTTTTCGTTAGGACCCGAAAGACTGGTTCATCATCATAGGTCGTGGCTAACAACTCCGCCGAGGTGACGGAGTTGATAGTCCTGGCTAACCTTGTCCTTGCCTCAAACTCCCCCTTGATCAAATGGTCGGGGAGTTTGGGCAATCGTTCGGAGAACAAGTCCGAAGCGCAATCCGGCTCCAATTACCAGCAGTAAACGTTGCCGGAGCGTTTATCCAAATGTCCGTTCCTGTGAAAAGGGAAAAGCAAAGATGTAGGCTCTGCTTCCCTCAGTGACCGGAATTGGTTTGTCCTCGTAGATGGCTTGCAATGTCAACTCCGCCACCTTAGTTGTACATGGTGACGGAAGGCCATCCGGGTAACGAACATCGTATACTTCCCCTTATGCGGTGTCAATTTTGTATTAACACAATTTAGTTCTGTTAGAGAAGGGACCCAGGCAGCTTGGGCCCGTTCTCTGGGAAGATCGTCTCCTTTGGTACTTTGTCTATTCTGACTAGCGCATGTTGTGCTAGTCTGACAAAGCCCGGGAACGGAAACTTCATACCAGCTGGGAATAGCTCATAGTCCTCTATTGGTCTTGTTCCACACCCTTCTATAGTCAATCTTCCTTCTACGAAGGGAGCATTTAAGGCCAACCTCCAAGGGTTTTTCCTTATCGAAGGGGGGAAGCTTTGAAGTATCTGGAACATCATTGATAGAGCTGGTGTTCCGGATCTTAAAGAGGCCTGAGAGCATCTCCTCAATGGGCTTGATTCTCTCCGTCAATGACGAGAGACCCTGGTTTTGATATGTCCGGTGTTGATCCGAGGCGTGCATCTATCCTCTGATCTACTACTCCACTAATCCTAGCTAGCAGCTGGTTAGTGAAGGATTCAGGGTCGAAGAACTGTTCCGCCGCCCTTGGGACTGACCCTGCACTTCGGCAGGGGAAGGATTTGTGGCAGCAGGCTGAATGACAGATGATGTCGACGGTTGTGACACCGAAGACGACTCATTCGCGGCTGGCGGAACAGACTTGCTCTTCTTTTTTAAAGTCTTCTTGACTTTAGGAATAACTGACGGTATTCCTTCTTCTTTAACGGGTTTCGTAAAACCCTTGAAGGATGGAGTAGAAGAAAAGGAAGGAGAAGGACTAGCCTGATCCTCCGTGACCATCGGCTCGACGTTTCCACTCGAATGGCTTCTACGAAGGGTTCGGCAATTTCCCGGGGCACCGCTGTTGTCATTGTGGCACCCGAAAATATCATAGTACATAGGCTAGCATCCAGGATATAGGGCTGACCTTTCGGCACATTTTTGCCGAAACCCGCGACTCATTTACGAAGGGACACCCTTGCGTCGTGCAGGATCGTCTTGTCCGCCTGTTCGTCAGTCAAAATTGACACAAGCTCGTAACAGACGGTACAAGCGTCTGGGTGCCAGACCACGTAGTTGTCCATAGAAATTGCACAGTTCGCATGTGAACAGCAGACTACGTGGCCGTAAGGATTTCCCAACGACGCATGGCATCCCTCAGCCTGGCAACGGACCCCCTGTAATATGAAAAACTTCAATGAGTTTTCTCCTTATGGTGGTTCGTTGCTAAATTATTGACGAAATATTCGTAGCCGAAATATTTCTTCTTAGGGGTGCAGACAGGCATTTCCTAGAAAAATTATGCATGTTATTTCTATTGGCGAAGTATTTCATTGCTGAAAACTTCATCATAATCATAATAATGATATCAGTTTATTTATAATTTGTTATAAACTAGTAAGTTTATTACTGATTATATTTGTCGAAGGAATATTTTTCGTCGCCGAACTATTCCCTGGTCGACTGAACTAAATATTTATAAATACAACTAGGTCGTAAAACTCGTAAGTTTTTTATGGGGTTTGTTGGCGAAATATTTCGTTTCCGAATATTCCGTTGTCATACATGCCTTAATTTTTCCAGAAAATGTATTCTTATTTAGATTGTCGGGGAAATACCTCGTTGCCGAAGTATTCCGGTATCGACTTATTATTGATTGGCTTAGTCTAATAAAGCTTATATTTAAATATATCTTATCTAGGTTGTCGGGGAAATACTCGTTGCCGAAGTATTCCATTATCGACTTATTACTAAGTAGCTTACTACTAAGTAATAAGCTTATACATATACACTTCATTAAGTTGTCGGCGAAGTACTTCGTTGCCGAAGTATTCGGTACCGACCTATATGTAATACAAGGCTAATCAGTTTTCAAGTACTAATAGTATAGACTGAAAATTCCTTTCAGAGGCATGTTTATGCTGAAACACTGAACTTCGCCGATGTCGGAGAAAAGACGTGGCGTACCACTGTAATTGCCAAAGCTAGGAATTGTTCAGTCTGAATTCCGGCAATGCCGAACTTCAAGTACTATCATATTCTACCCTGCCTCCAATCACAGTGATTAGAAGTAGTCTCTGTTCGCCGAGGCTCCAGAGATCATGTAGTAGAGATATTATCGAAAAATAATATCTTTTATTCAATCCCTGAGATTTAGAGGTTTGCAAGCAATAGTTTATGTTGTTTGGCTCTACCCCTGATCTAAAGTAGATCCACTTTTAGGCTACATAGCCTAGAACTTTCGCTGACTGGCCGTGGCTCGTCCGCGATCGAAAGTGGTCCAACCCGGTCAGGAGGTTATCCAGGTAGGCTATGCACACAATACTATTACTTTGGGTATTTATTGATCTAAATACAACAATATATCATAAAATGCATAGAAATTATCTCTTAATATCTAGTACTAATCTACGTAACCGACATTATCACTTAAATTTCCATTCGTAAATGGGCAATTTCCCCGATCGTATTACTAAAGTCATTTATAGACCTAACTTACAATAGCGAGAAAAAATAGATTTAAGGTTACTAGGCTTAATAATTTAAGCTAACTTGAGATAATGAGCCATGTACCCGTTAAGGATCAAATATGGTTACCTCAATAAGACTAGCCTAGATTCGAGAATGCTCCCCAGCACCGAGACATTGTTGTATCAATACCTAAGCCCTATTATTATGAAATGTAAATAGTATCTGTTTTAACAGAAATAACCTTTTGATCATCTTATAAGCAAAGCTAAGCCTATATATATAATTTTACATATGCCGTGCGTAATTTGTTGTTGCTATGCCGACGCACAAAATGGCTGCCCAGTCGTCGGCGTCCCCAATTCATATTTCGAGGAGCCTGGACTGATAGCATAATTAATATAACTTAAATATGTTAAAAAACCAAATTGGGGTACTCAACTTCGAAGCAGCAGAAGATTGGGCACTCATAATGGTTATTTAATTGCGAATACAATAGAAAAAAAATGCACAGCAAAAATTTCTTTTGAAGCGCACAGCTCTATAACAGGAATGCAAGATGGCGCTTCGGTGTAGTGGGGAGCGGGGACGAGTAGTAGGATTCCGTTGTGACGGCTCCCACCAAAAGAGAGGGATTTTGAAGGGAATCTTCTAAATGGCAGAAGCCCTGTGGTTTGTGGTAACACATCGCCCCTATACTATACCGACACCCTTTGTTTGGGTGATCGCGCTGGGGGTTAGTAACCTCAGCATAACTATGTTAGCTTTTTCTCTGGTATATTATAGAGCTATTTATATTGGTAAAAATGAATAACAGGGATTTTTCATAGGGCGATACAGGTCGACACCAGAAATTGTAATATGATAATACTTGCAATATGATTACAGTAAAACAAGTTATATTAAAATTATCATTATCCTGAATGCAACCATTATTCGACTTTTGCTAGTGGATATCTATCAGTGTAACAACCTAACCGAGGCAATGGTCTGGTTTTAAGAGCTCCGTTAAAATTGTTAAGTTGTTAAACCCTGCCGATTCTCAATGGTGGCTTCCATAAGTAAAAAAAAAATAAAATAAATTTTTGTTCATCCCTCATACAGTGGAGATCTCAAGAAAGAATACTAATAAATTAAAGCTTCAGGTTATAGCCGAGGCTGAATAAAACTAATAACAGTCAGGTGGTTAAGTGATGTTTGGAACTGGAGAAATTGCTTATACAATGAAGTAATATATGGATGTTTTCAACCAGACTTCATTAATTTACGATAAAAGGTATCTCCAAATTATATCTCTTCTAACAAATAATGGCAATGAAGATATCGATAATACTCAAATCAGCCAAGATTTTGAGAATGTAAACAATATCAAATGTAAAAGATGTACATTATGTTTATCTGTAATACAGTAGCAATATGATAATAGTAATATACTGTAATTGGCTACAACAAGCAAAACAACCATTAAAGTCATCATTATTATAAATGTAGTTGTACTGTTTAATTTTTGTAAATAATTAACCCCTTCTTTACCGGGTGGGTGAGCAGAATGTAAACATTGCGTTCGCTGCCGATCCGAATCTCTCGCTAGTGTCCCTTGTACAAGGGACACTGGTGGTCGGTGAGAAAACAGTCTTGAATAGAAATTCAGTCTTACAGAATGTTGGTATATCCACCTGGAACATGCACATAAAGTATTATCAAAATAGAACAGTAAATAAGCACGTAATAACAAAAAAAAGAGCAACAACTAAAGCGAAAGCCCCGCCGATAAATATGGAAATCGCAAATTTTATTAGTATATTTCTCAAAAATTGGTTGATGTCGTTTTCTACGTTTTCTAAGATTAGTTTCATCACAGGAAACAACTTTATGGGTATCTAAACTAATTTTTCAAGTTTCTTGTCCTCAGAAAAAATTGCTTTTTCTCTTTTTCTCTGGTTTGGTTTTTTATATATAAAGTTACTATAAGGCTTTATTTTTACCTTCATTTATCTGGTGTTCATATCTTTTATTTGTAAAATGTAATAAGTGAATAAATAAATAAATACAGTAAATGATGATGCAACTGGTTTTATACTTGGGTAGAAGTTATTACATGTTTACACTTGTCTGGTTTTGTGATTTTTTGTTGAGACGCAGTTCATCTTTCACCTACACACTACTATAAGCAGTAATAATATTTTTTGGGGTTCATCATACGTCTGGCATCGTGTCATACTGTTTATTTTGCTCCAAACTCTTCAAACCGAAATTACAGAATGATTGGAAGTCCCTATCTGAAAAGAGGAGTTTTGGTGGTACTCTTCGTACCACCTTTATGCACCCGGGGCGGTGTAGTAGACTTGAATGGTGGTACCCGCCTACCTCCAAACAAACTTTCGGTAATGAAGAGATTAATTTCCTCCTAAAAACATTTGGTTTTGCAATTTAGAGGTCGTCCTATACTACAGATATGAGATGAATTAATGAAAATTTGCCATGATTTTTGTTACCTTGCCTTATCTTAAGGTCATCTTACACGCAGAAATATATGGTACTTACCTTTTAAGAGACATTCTTAGCCCATTGGCTACCTTCTCATCATTATATGCAGCAAATAACCATAATGCAAATGCATTGTGTCATCTACGATGACAATATCGCAACTTGTTTGCCATAGCTAATACAGTTGGATGGACTTACACTTACAGCTATGGGTGACTGCAGACTTTTGTGCATTTCAGAAGACAAAATAAACATACCTGAAAACCAGTAAACTACTACCCTTCTGATTTTTTTTGGTCCACTCATCTATATCTATATACAATGGCCCCCAGTTCTACGCGTTTCTCAGTTTTGTGGTCCACTTTGTCGCAGATTTTTGCCGAATACATTACATAATCACTTTTCCACCAGGAACTTTCACAACTTTGTGGATATTTTCTATGGACCATATCTCTTAAATTATTACTAATTTACTTTTTTGTATACTGTATTTTTTCATATTGTTTTTGACTAAATACTGATTTGTATGATAAAAATTATGTACAGCATGCATATAATGTAGTTATGTATCTATTAAGGTCATTCCAAGTTGGGCCCCATACTGAGCATAATAGCTCTCTCTCTCTCTCTCTCTCTCTCTCTCTCTCTCTCTCTCTCTCTCTCTCTCTCTCTATACAATATGCTCCATCCTCAAAAAATTCTTTTTACAGCAATATAATTTCAAATATACATATGAGAGAGAGAGAGAGAGAGAGAGAGAGAGAGAGAGAGAGAGCTATTATGCTCAGGATCTTCTTCTGCAACACAATGAAAAGTAACCAAAAATCAATAACATTACTCTTAACATGATGTCAACATTACTCGTATCCTTCACATCCACTGAAATCACCAGCACATGGCCGACGATGTCCAAAATTAAGATAGATTACTTACATGAAACATTGGTCACAAGCAACACCCACAATCAAGCAACATGTGTACAGTCAAATGGGATGCCCCCCTCAAGGTGTAAAGGAGGACTCTACAGAGGCGCAGGCTCTTTTATAGACGGACTAGTAAATTACAGTGAAATTAAAATAATTAATAAGGCCTCATTTTACGAGACTAAGTTAAATTTAATGTGTATAATGGGTGAGTGTGTGCTTCTTGGGGTTCAAACGCAACAAAGCAATAAACAAACAATACATACAAGAACCATTCTTTTTCTTGCCTCCAAAGTGAATACATGGAACCTTGCCTACCAACAAGGGCAGGAAAACATATGTGGAGCAGCGGGGTTACATCATGAAAAAAGTGCACATTTTTTCATGACAACATAGTTCAAATATTAAATCCAAGAAACTAGTGCTATGTGAAGGATATAGAAAATAAAATTCCTTCCTACTCTATGAGCTACTCCATTTTCTTATCTGAATACTTGCATTGTTGCTATTTTCATTATACGTACATGCTTTCTCATAGCCATTTCTGTGAGTTTTCATTAAGTCTCCTTCAAATAGCTCTCTCTATGAGTTTCCATATAGTTCAGTGAGTTAAAATTAAGTCTACTTCTTTAAAGCTTTTTGTTTTAATGAATTCCTCCCCTAGTTTATTCCCAATTTACATGCATCCATTTCTGTTGGTCTGTGGTGAAGACATCCAAAATTTACATAAACTGTCTTCAGTGCATGGTTCTTTTGTAGACTTTTATAAGTACATACATCATAAAAGGCACAGATTTATGGTGGATGTTTGTTGGGATCCAGAAATATTGGTGAACCACAAACTGTGTGACATGTTTTGTAGTCATACCTTCAACAGAGACACCACTAAGTGCAGTACTGCAAGGAATATAAAATGCTCATAAATAAGTCCAAGGATATCCTCCTCATATTACAGAAGGAGAAAAGAAGAATTAAATGTTTTGATTTTTGGAATACTGTGCTGTGCTTAAAGTGGTTGGATTAGTAAAGAATATGAAGGCTATGCAAAGTAGGTACGGTATTGAATAGATAATAGTTTTTGTTATTGAAATACTATAATTCCTAAGGCCATAGTGGTCTGTTATAGATATGACACTTGTGAGGTAATTTATATGTAATGAAGAATTTTGGTGTTTAGATGGATAGTCTCCAACATAAAATTGGTGCATATATTAATAAGATAATTTTCCTGTTATGAATGGAGGTAAACTAATTGACATGGAATTACTTTCTAACCATAAAGCACATTTTTATTTAAACAATTTGTAATAAAATTTGTTATTGATTTTCAATCATAGAATAAGCAATTTAATAACTGTATGTAGTGTACAGTATTTATGGGTTTCTTCAAAAATCACATCTTATTCTAGATGAATGTGGTAGTGGTTATTGCCCTATTTTTCTTTAAAGCTAGCCCAATTTTTGGAGGAACTTCCTATTCAGGAGACAGACATTCTTATCTAAATATTTTTTTATCATAACAGCTCTGGATGGATAGATTGTTGGCAAGTACCTGAATTACAGTTGAACATTGGTTATACCTACCACCCAATTCCCCCTTTGGGCCCAACACCTCAGGCCAATGTTTCAACTCCCGAGAAGGAAGAACTGCTTTTGTCGCCAATTAGGGCCCCTCATAAAAAGAAGTCCCCCATGGAAATCATAAAGGTGAAAGTTATGTTGCTAGTTAGATTTGACGTTATTTTGATATCTGTAAAACAAGGCATGCCTAAAAATTTTTGCTCATATCAGACCTTATAGCAATATTTTTATTTTATTGTACTGATAAATTTATTTTTCATTTTATAATATTGGTTTTGTTGTCATATTGAAACAACGCTTGTGCTTTATGTATTACAGTTTGTTAAAATTGGAAAATAAAAGTAAAAATTCAGTGATATACATAATTTACTATGGGTGACATCATTTGCAGTCATCAGACTCTCTTAAGGGTCAACATTTGCAGGTGACAACATAATAAAATCAAAGGTTGATGACTATTTAGTTGTTATTTAGACATAGATTAGTAAAATATTTCATGGCAACTAATCCTTCAGAATAGACAGTACTTCTTTTAAGAAAACTTCTTTCCTCAAAAGATAGTCTTATAGATCTTAAAAGTTATAGGCTGACAACCAGACATACATTCTGTATCTGGCCATCATTTTCTCTTTGGTACACAGTCATCCAGACCCTCGTGGTTTAAGGTTGACCTTTATTCTTTCCCAGCCAGTCAGTTTTCATATACTTATCTCGAACTCCTCCATGTACACATGTACACCCTTGATCCCTTGATCCAAATCCACTTTTACAGCTAACCATTCACTTTTAAAAACTTTTAATCTCCCAACCAATTATCTTTATTGCTCTCCATAGTATGTATTGCTTTTCTGTCTGTTGTATCATTATTTTTGTTATGTACTTTAAAAGAAGCATTACTATTGAAAAACATTTAAACGTACAATATTCTTTATAAGAAAAACAGTCTTAAATTTAGGTGGCTAAGGGAAGAATTGTAAGTCAGACTGTGTTAGCTAAAATACAGGTACATACTAGACCAGAACAAAGAAAATTGGCCATATGCTCAAGGCTTATTCATACTGAAGAAGACTTGTGAAAAAGGAACCTACATTAGCTTTTTGTAGTTCCCTCAGTCACATCACCAGTGCCAATTCAAGGAATTCTGCTTTTACTACACATCACAAGAGTTAAAGATCCTCAGGAAGTGAACTGCTGTATTCATTAAAGAAATAAAGTGGAACTTGAAGTAACTGGCTTTGAAGATCCTGCCGAAACTGAACTTACAAATTTGCAATTCGCAATTAAATTAGACAGCAATTAATGATAACAGAGGTCAAATAAATTGCATTTGAATTTATCAAAAGATGCAAAAATAGCTCAAGAAAATACATCCCCTTTTCAAAATGCAGTAGGAGAAAAATAACATTTTAACCTTGAACGCTGAGCCGGTATTTCTGAAAGTGTCTCCTGTATGCCAGCGGCGTTTGCGAGTGAGCGCCGAAGCAGAAAAAAAGTTTTTTAAAAAATCACAGCACGCTTAGCCCTCTTACGCCGAATGGACGTATTAAACATAGAGTCAAAATGTCTCCCGTATGCCGAATGGACGTATCATACGTCGACTCAAAAAAGTTTTTTTTATTCGCGGAAAAATACTTTTAGGCCTACCATCCGAAAAACTTTTGAATCACGTGCCTTGGGGGATGCTGGGAGTTCACGGATCAAGGCATTGTTTTGTTTACAATCGCTACGCAGGCCCGCAAGCGCGAATTTCTTTCTTATCGCACTAAAAAGTATCAGTGACACATCTCAAAATTATTTCGTCACTTTGACATAATTTTTGCACCATTTTAAATTATCCTTTAAATGAAGTATTATATATGAAAATGTGCGCAATTTCATGTAAAATACAACAAAAAAATACTCATGATTGTAGCTTTTATCAGTTTTGAAAATATTTTCATAGAATAAGTAACGAGATAAGTGCAAAAATTTCAACCTTCGGTCAAATTTGACTTTACCGAAATGGTCGAGAAACGCTATTGTAAGCTAAAACTCTTATATTATAGTAATATTCAATCATTTGCCTACATTTTGCAACAAATTGGACGTCTCTAGAACAATATTTCGATTTATGGTGAATTTATGAAAAAACTTTTTACTTACATTCGCGCGGTAACTCTTCCGATAAATTTTTTCGTGCGATTGGTCCGATAATGTTTTAGCACGCCATTTTTAAACAAATTACGCCGGTTAACATAAAGTTTTATTTTATATATGGGATAAATGTGGCGCAAATTTCATGCAAGCAAATTACAACTAAAGAAAAAACAACCCATGGTTGTAGCTTTTATCAGTTTTGAAATATTTCATATAAATAACGTTAAGTGCAAAAATTTCAACTTTCGGTCAACTTTGACTGCCGAAATGGTCAAAAAACGCAATTGTAAGCTAAAACTCTTATATTCTAGTAATATTCAATCATTTACCTTCATTTTGCAACGACTTGGAAGTCTCTAGCACAATATTTCGATTTATGGTGAATTTATGAAAAAAAAAAAAACAAAAAAAAAAAACAGTTTCCTTACGTCCGCGCGCGTAACTCTTCCGAAAAAAATCAGAATTTTTTTGTGCAATTGTCGAAATGTTTGCACCATTTAAAATTAGCTGTTACATAAAGTTTTATCTATGAAAATGTGTGCAATTTCAGGTAGAATACAACTAAAAATGATTGAAGGTTGTAGCTTTTTCTCTTTTTTCAAAATATTTGCATATAAATCACGATAAATAGAAAAAAAACCACGTTCTGTCAAATTTGACTCTACCGAAATAGTTGAAAACAAAAAGCAATTGTAAGCTAAACTCTTACGGCCTAGTAATATTCAGTCATTTATCTTCATTTTGAAACAAATTTGAAGTCTCTAGAACAATATTGTGATTTATGGTGATTCGCGGTCGCAAGTCTCCGAAATGCGTACATCGCATTATCCTAATATTTGCTCCTTTTCATATTAGCCATTTTATAGAGTTTCATATATCAAAATGTGCGCAAATTCATGAAGAATACAATAAAAATAATTGAAGGTTGTAGCTTTTCCCATCTCCGAAATATGTGCATATAAAAAAAATATATATAAAAATTTTGACATTCGGTCAACTTTAACTCGTCCGAAATGGTCGAAATCTGGCAATCTGCAATTCTAATCTAAAACTCTTACAGTATCATAATATTCAATCATTTGTCTTCATTTTGAAACAAATTGGAAGTCTGTAGAACAATATTTAGATTTTCGGTGAATTTTTGAAAAAAAAACCACTTTTTTTACGTCGCGCGTTACGAATTCGTACATCATTTTGTGATAATATTTTTCCGGTGTTGCTTTTATTGTTTTACAATGTATTATATATCAAAATGATTGCAATTTAGTGTACAATACAACGAAAAAAAAGTAACTCGTTAGCTTTGACCGTTTTTTGCACAGCATGATTTGAATACAATTATGTATGAATTTTTTTTTTCGCTACCATATATTGCATTATTTACATATGATAATGATATTATTTTTAATTTCTGATGATTGCATACTAAACTTCAGGCAAGGACAAAAAAATGAGCCAAAAATGAACTCTTAATCTTTAAAACTAAGCGCGCTGTGATTTTTTTTGAAAAATTATTTTTTCCGCTTCCGCGCTCACTCCAAACCGGCCCCGGCATACGGGAGAGGTTTTGATTTTAGGGCTTCGGTGTAAGAGGGTTAATTTTTAAGATTGAGAATTCATTTTTGGCTCCTTTTTTTGTCATTGTCTGAAGTTTAGTATGCAACCATCAGAAATGAAAAAAAAATCATTATCGTATAAATATTGGAATAAATGACAGAGAGAAAAAAATTTCGTATACAATTGAATGCAAATCTCGCTGTGAGCAAAACAGTTAAAGTTAATGAGTTAATTATTTTTTTGTTGCATTGTACACTAAATTGTGATCATTTTGGTATATAACAAATTGTAAAACAATCAAAGCAACACAGAGAAAATATTATCACAATATGATGTATGAATTCGTAACGCGCGGACGTAAAAAAACGCTGTTTTCAAAAACTCACCATAAATCGAAATATTGTGCTAGAGACTTCCTGTTTGTTGCAAATGAAGGTAATTGATTGAATATTACTAGACTGTAAGTGCTGTATCTTACAATTTCAGTTTTCGACCATTTCAGTCTAGTTAAAGTTGACCGAAGGTAGAATTTTATCTATTTATCGTTATTTATATAAAAATATTTCAAAACTGATAAAAGCTACAACCATGGGTTGTTTTTAGTTGTATTTTACATGAAATTGCGCACATTTTCATATATAAAACTTTATGTAAGGGCTAATATAAAATAGTGCAATCATTACGACAATTGGGACGAAAAAAATTTATGATTTTTCGGGATAGTTACCGTGCGGACATAAGAAAAGTTTTTTTCATAAATTCACAATAAATCGAAATATTGTGCTAGAGACTTCCAATTTGTTGCAAAATAAAGTTACATGATTGAATATTACTATAATGTAATAGTTTTAGCTTACAATTGAGTTATTTGACCATCTCGGTCGAGTCAAAGTTGACCGAAGGTTGAAATTTAGGCACATATCATTATTTATATGAAAATATTTCAAAACTGATAAAAGCTACAACCATGGGTTGTTTATTGTTGTATTCTACATGAAATTTTGCACATTTTCATACATAAAACTTTATGTAATGGCTAATTTAAAATGGTGCAGACATTACGACAATCGGAGGAAAAAATGTCAGATTTTATTCGGAAGAGTTACCGCACGGACATAAGGAAATTTTTCTTTTTTCATAAATTAACCTTAATTCGAAATATTGTGCTAGAAACTTCAAATTTGTTGCAAAATAAAGGTAAATGATTGAATATTACTAGAATGTTAGAGTTTTTAGCTTACAATTGCGTTTTTTTCGACCATTTCGGTCAAGTCAAATTAACCAGGTTGTTTATTTTGGCACTTATCGTTATTATATGAAAATATTTCAATACTGATAAAAGCTACAACCATGTGTCGTTTATTGTTGTATTCTACATGAAATTGCGTACATTTCCATAAATAAAACTTTATGTAACGGCTAATTTAAAATGGTGCAAACATTACGACAATCGGACAAAAAAAATATTATGATTTTTTCGGAATTACCGCGCGGACGTAAGGAAATTTTTTTTTCTCATAAATTCACCATAAATCGAAATATTGTTCTAGAAACTTCAAATTTGTTGCAAATAAAGGTAAACAATTGAATATTACTAGAATGTAAGAGTTTTAGCTTACAATTGTGTTTTTCGACCATTTCTGTCAAGTCAAAGTTGACCAAAGGTTGATATTTCGGCACTTATCGTTATTTATATGAAAATATTTCCAAACTGATAAAATCGTTATTTATATGAAATATTTCCAAAACTGATAAAAGCTACAACCATGGGTTGTTTTTTGTTTTATTCTACATGAAATTGCACGCATTTTCATATATAAAACTTCATGTAACGGCTAATTTAAAATGGTGCAAACATTACGACAATCGGACGAAAAATTTGATTTTTTCGGAAGAGTTCCCACCCGCGCGGACGTAAGGAAAAAGTTTTTTTCATAAATTCACCATAAATCAAAATATTGTGCTAGAGATTCCAATTTGTTGAAAATGAAGCATGTAAATGATTGAATATTACTATAATATAAGAGTTTTAGCTTACAATTTGCGTTTTTCGACCATATTTCGGTAGAGTCAAAGTTAAGCGAAGGTTGAAATGCACTTATTGTTTATTTCAAAACTGACAAAGCTACAAAGCATGAGTTTTTTTTGAGTTCTACGTGAAATTGCGCACATTTCATGTATAAAACTCTATGTAACGGCCAATAATAAAATAAAAAGGTTGCAAAAATTATGTCAATGTGACTAATTAATTTCCGAGATGTGTCGCTAATGGCTTTTTAGTGGTAGAAGAAAGAAATTTGCGCTTGCGCGCCTGGGTAACGATTGTAAAACAAAACAACAGCTTGATCAGTGAAACTCCCAGCATCCCCCAAGGCGCGTGATTCAAAAGTTTTTGCCTAGTAGGCCTATAACTATTTTTCTGCGAATTTAAAAAAAAAAAACTTTTTCGTAAATGTTTCGTACGTTGTTTCGCACCTGTCCAAGAACAATTTTTCGTTGACGTTTAATACGTCCAATCTGGCGTTGTAAAAGGGTTAACCAAAGTCAAAATTTACTGTCAAAATTGTAACCCCTAAAAGTACTCATAATAGTAAAGAGGATAAAGAATCTTGAAATAATGAAATATCATTATCTTGGTATCCCTCCCAAAACAACATTAAACCCCCCCAAAAAGTTCCAAGTAACTATGCAGTAGCTGTACCTCATGCTTTTGAGTAGTGTAGTAATAATAATAATAATAATAATAATAGTAAGAGTAATAATAATAATAATAATTGAAAAAGAAACCCACAAAATCACTTTGTAACTTGTTTACTTCTAAGTATTTACATTTAGTTTTTTCTCCACACTCGTACTTTTAGGCCCTGTCTGTGGCCCATTCTCAAGAGATGTTTGGGATGTTAGCCTGGGTCAAGGCCAAGAAGTCATCTGGAACTTTACAGTGATGTTTGTGGGTTTCTTTTTCAATCTTCAGAAGAAAACTGAAAGAAGTTTTTGTTTGGTTAATAATAATAGTAATAATAATAATAATAATAATAATAATAATAATAATAATAATAATAATAATAAAGAAGGAAACTGAAGGAATGATAACAAGCGGCACAAGATCAGGCCCTAAGAACCAGATATGTTCAAAGTATGATAGACGGAAATAAAAACATCTCTCCCATATGTAGGAAGTGCAATACGAAAAATGAAACCATAAACCACATAGCAAGCGAATGCCCGGCACTTGCACAGAACCAGTACAAAAAGAGGCATGATTCAGTGGCAAAAGCCCTCCACTGGAGCCTGTGCAAGAAACATCAGCTACCTTGCAGTAATAAGTGGTACGAGCACCAACCTGAAGTAGTGATAGAAAACGATCAGGCAAAGATCCTCTGGGGGGACTATGGTATCAGAACGGATAGGGTGATACGTGCAAAAACAGACCAGACGTGACGTTGATTGACAAAGTCAAGAAGAAAGTATCACTCATTGATGTCGCAATACCATGGGGTACCACCAGAGTTGAAGGGGAAAAGAGAGGGGAAAAAACAAAAGGGATAAAAGTAATCAAAGATCTTGAAAAATAGAAATTAAAGAAGGATATGGGATATGCCAGTGGAAATCGTACCCATAATCATAGAGCACTAGGCACGATCCCAAGATCCCTGAAAAGGAATCTGGAAAAACTAGAGGCTGAAGTAGCTCCGGGCCTCATGCAGAAGAGTGTGATCCTAGAAACGGCACACATAGTAAGAAGTGATGGACTCCTAAGGAGGCAGGATGCAACCCGGAACCCCACACTATAAATACCACCCAGTCGAATTGGAGGACTGATAGAGCAAAAAAAAAAAAAAAAAAAAAAAAATAATAATAAAAATAATGATGATATGATGATGATGATGATGATGTATGATGAATGATGACGATGATGATGATGATGATGATGATAGTACAACAAAATGAGGACTCTTAAGTATGCATATTATGAATCATAAATGCGCAAAATCAAACAAACTACATATAGGAATACTGTGATCAATAGATTTTTAGCAAAATTAAAGATTATAGTTGTCGCAATTCATGCACATTAAGGATAGTACCAAGTTCCTGGGAAAATAAAAAATATTCCAGATAATTTTTGACCTCCAGACCTTAATTCTTAGTACTATAGAACTATACAGTGTATTGTTGGCCATGAACATTACTAGTAATTTGCATAAAAGTTTATTATTTACAAAGTTTTATGTATTTTGCATAAAAGTTTATTATTTGCAAAGTTTTATACAATACAGAACAGGGCAATACACATTTTGTGTTCAAAGCAGTGCAGGACATTACTGATTATACAGAGTGATAAATAGAGAGGAAATGTGTATGCTGTATACCTGTATGTCAATGGTATCTGCACAGTACTTTATTTTTTTTATCTTGTATGTCATTAAGTTTATAAGACAAATACCAATTGATAATTGGTACATGCATCATTGTACAGTAATCTTAAAAACACCAATCATCTTACACTTATGTAAGGAATAATGAACAGTTGTGATATGAGACACACACACAGCAGACATATTCTTAAAAACTGTATGTTTGGCATTATTATAATCAAGATCATCATCCTCTTTGTCAATTAGTTCTGTGGGAGAAGGAGAAGTGGCTGGTCTTTTAGCATCTGTGATGGCAGTGGGGGATGGGGTGGGTTGAAACCTTTGGGAGATGCAGTGTGGTATCTGTTTAATAAGTTTTGCTTTTCATTTCTTTAGAACTTGCTTCATATAATGCAAATGGTTTTTCTGTCATTTCCTTTAGTTTAAAGCACATACCATTGTAGGGTTGCATCACGAAAAAACTACTTGAGAGCAGTGAATTGATGCAATCCTTCTGTCATGGTATCTAATGTAAACTTGTTTTCTTGAACTGCATCTTA
>NC_061108.1:42733856-42751356 GCF_015104395.2 Macrobrachium nipponense
TATAATTGTATACAAATCGCGCTGTGAGCAAAACGGTTAAAGCTAATGAGTTTAATTATTTTTTCGTTGTATTGACACTAAATTGCAATGATTTTGGTATATAACAAATTGTAAAACGATCAAACGCAACACAGAGAAAATATTATCACATTATGATGCATAAATTCGTAATGTTTGCGGACGTAAAAAAAAGCTGTTTTTCAAAAACTCACCATAAATTGAAATACTGTGCTAGAGACATCCTGTTTGTTGCAAAATGAAGGTAATTGATTGAATATATCTAAACTGTAAGTGTTGTAGCTTACAATTGCAGTTTTCGACCATTTCGGTCGAGTTAAAGTTGACCGATGAACAAATTTTGTCTATTTATCGTTATTTATATGAAAATATTTCAAAACTGATAAAAGCTACAACCATGGGTAGTTTTTATGTTGGATTCTACATGAAATTGCACACATTTTCATATATAAAACTTTATGTAACGGCTAATTTAAAATGGTGCAAACATTACAACAATCGGACAAAAAGATTTATGATTTTTTTGGAAGTTACCAAGCGGGCGTAAGGAAAAAGTTTATTTCATAAATTCACATAAATCTAAATATTGTGCTAGAGACTTCCAATTTGTTGCAAAATAAAGGTAAATGATTGATTATTACTAGAAAGTAATAATTTTAGCTTACAATTGGGTTTTTTTACCATTTCAGTCGAGTCAAAGTTGACCAAAGGTTGAAATTTTGGCACTTATCGTTATTTATATGAAGAGATTTCAAAACTGATAAAAGCTACAACCATGAGTTGTTTTTTGTTGTATTCTACATGAAATTGCACAATTTTCATATATAAAACTTTATGTAACGGCTAATTTAAAATGGTGCAAACATTATGACAATCGGACGGGAAAAATTTCTGATTTTTTTCGGAAGAGTTACCGCTCGGACATAAGGAAAATTTTTTTTTTTTCTTAAATTCACCATAAATCTAAATATTGTGCTAGAGACTTCCAATTTGTTGCAAAATAAAGGTAAATGATTGAATATTACTAGAATGTAAGAGTTTTAGCTTACAATTGTGTTTTTCGACTATTTTGGTCGAGTCAAAGTTGACCGGGTTGATATTTTGGCACTTATTGTTATTTATATGAAAATAATTCAAAACTGATAAAAGCTACAACCATGGGTAGTTTTTTGTTGTATTCTACATAAAATTGCACACATTTCCATATATAAAACTTTATGTAACGGCTAATTTAAAATGGTGCAAACATTACGACAATCGAACAAAAAATTTCTGATTTTTTCGGAAGAGTTACCGCGCGGACGTAAGGAAAGAGTTTTTTTTTCATAAATTCACTGTAAATCCAAATATTGTGCTAGAGACTTCCAATTTGTTGCAAAATAAAGGTAAATGATTGAATACTACTAGAATATAAGAGTTTTAGCTTACAATTGCATTTTTTTACCATTTCAGTCGAAGTCAAAGTTGACCTAAGGTTGAAATTTTGGCACATCGTTATTTATATGAAAATATTTCAAAACTGATAAAAGCTACAACCATGAGTTATTTTTTGTTGTATTCTACATGAAATTGCACACATTTTCATATATAATACTCCATGTAACGGCTAATATAAAATTGTGCAAAAATTATGTCAAAGTGACAAAATAATTTCTTAGATGTGTCGCTGATGCTATTTAGTGCGAGAAGAAAGAAATTTGCGCTTGTGTGCCTGGGTAATGATTGTAAACAAAACAATGCCTTGATCTGTGAGTTCCCAGCATCCCCCAAGGCGCATGATTCAAAAGTTTTTGCCTAGTAGGCCTATAAGTATTATTCCACGAATTTTTAAAAAAACTTTTTTTCGTCAACGTACCATACGTTGGTTCGGCACCCGACAGACAATTTTCGTCAACGTTTAATACGTCCAATTGGCGTTAAAGGGCTAATATTACATGTCATATGATGGATGAATTTAGTGGGGAAGATGTTCAGATCACTTTAATGATCCATAAATGACTAATGGTACCTGTAGTAGCTCAGTACAGGGTAGAGGGCGATCAGTATGCCTTGAGACTTGATGGGGGAATCTATTTCCAATTCTTTCCCATGTTGTCTTTTTATTTATTTGCTCATAAATATACCCAGGGATTGCTGTTGGTTTTACTTCTTATCTTTTATGATAGTATGTCAGTTATAAAAAAACACATATGCCTCACAGAAAGTTACTGCAATTCCATATCTCAGTAAATCTTGTAAATATTTTACAATAAATATACTCAGAATTTGCTAATGATTTTAGTTCTTATTTTTTATGGTATTGTATGAGCTGTAATTATAATTTTACAAAATTCAACTGAATTAATTATTAGGAAAAACGTGTATATTATAAAATTTATGAGTGTCTTGGGTTGTAAATATTCATTGTTCATACACTGAACAAACCTTCAGTCTTAACGGTAGGATAATCTTCTAGCGCCAGCTGGAAACCGGTTAAAACAATCAAAGATGGTAAAGCAAGGAATCTGTGGCATTTGGGAACTCGTGTATACGAGGTGGATATTGGAACCTAGTGACACACCACTCTTTCTTCAACCGCCTTGGAGAGTCGTCTTCGTTTTGCTTTCCTTCCCCGCAAGCCAGCTTTTTTTTTTTTTTTTTTTTGTTTTTTTTTTTTTTTTTTATCAAAGTCTGTGCTTTGGTTTATATTTTTCGGCCCAGAAGTTCTGTGGACATCAACATTTTTACACAGCCTTCCTTGTTTTCCATATTGACCTTCCTTGGGGACAGATGCAATTTGGAGTAATTTGCCTTTTCCGCTGCTAAGTATGCTGGTCTCTCTCCGAAGGGATATTACCCTTCAGGGAGAGAGGGCCCAGCTACTTTTTGTTCTTGAGTATTTTCTCTTGTTATGTTGAAGATAATTTTAAAATATTTGTATGTATTGACATTAATGTTTTATGTATCTTGCATATTATCTTCTTGCACATTTTCTGGGAACGTAGTAATGTTTTAGCTTTTCAGAATTTGTGTTTTGGAATGTTTGAGACATAGGGGTTCGTGTTGCAGAGAAGGTTTTTATCTTAGGATTCAGCTGTCTACCATAGGAATACATTCCACACTTCAACACAAATTTTAATGGTGTACGATTACGATCTTCCCATCTGCTTGCAGGGCCAGTTTTGATTGTTGTCTCATCTCTTTCTGTCATTTTGGGAGAGGGGCATTGGTTGTATGTTTCAGTACAGCTCACTCCCGCCTTTTCCCATCTTCAGTCCTCACATATGTATGATTCTTTTTCCCGCTCTCAGGATAGAAATCTTTCCTGAGGGAGAGAGCATATTATGTTTCTTTGTAGACTCTTCAGTGTTGTCAGCCCTTGCTTCTCATCAGGAAGTTGGCAGCAGCGGCATTCATTCAGAACTTGGGAACCCCTCTGCTTTGCTTCCCTCTGACAGAGATGCCTCATTTCTATTTTTGATTTGTGTGTTTTTGCTGTGAAGAATGAGAGACTTTAGAAGAAGTCAGTACAGTACTGTCGGCGGTGTATTCCTTGCTGTCATCGGAGCCCCTTGCTTGCTGACAATACGGTGTCATAAGGGGACACCAACCTTACAGACTGCTTTGAGTATTGTCTCCCTATAAGGACCAACTCAGAATCCTTTTGTCACATATAATTGTAGTACTGTTTTGTTTTAACGTTCTTCCGCACTACACACAATGTTTTCTCTCTGTATCAGTAATCTGCTGTGTGACATCACAAATGGGCCTGTGACATCATGGCTTCTGCTGACTGCATAGTTTGATGCTGCTGCGTTTGAGTGAGGGGCAGTCTCTCTTCCCATTCCTTCAGCGATGGATCTTCATGGAAATTCTTCTCTATTCGTCACGTGTACGTATCCTGGGGAGGCCTTCCAGTTGCTGTGGGAGGTGGCAGAAGGCTTTTTTTCACCATCTTTGTTGTTACCAAGTCATTTGACTTGGGCTACCAGTCCAAATGCAGTGACATCATTCTCAGTACTTCTCTGCCTGTGACGTCCTCTTCAGTGACGTCTCTCCTCCACCTGTTGCTGTGATGTAACTTTCATCATCGTCCATGTCGCCATCGCAGTTGGTTGTCAACCCATCAGAGGTATTCTTCCAAGAGTTGGTTGATTGGATGGACTCTGTGTTTGGTTGGAGGTGTCCAGAGTTTCAAGCAGGGGACCTCTTAGGGCAAGACCTCTGTCGCCTTTTCCTCCTCCTCCCTCTCCCCTCCTGTTGGACATTCGAGACTTGTGGCATCTTCTGAGAGTGAGAGAGGTGTTTCTCCATCTTCCCAGCATGGATGTGGCTCCCCTCCTTCAAGTACGTTAACATTTGCCAATTTCTCTACAAGGTCATCTGTGTCCATGGTTTATCGATCCAACATGTACTTGACCCATATGGCTAAATGTACATGTATGATTTTATTTTTCATGTACTTAGCCTATGCATACGTCCCATGTACATGGTTCATCACACGGCCATGTTATGGAAGCGAGTTAATGGAGTTCCAATTTGGATAACTTCCTTAGAGAGAGACAGAGAGAGTTTCGTGGTTTGTGTTGCTGTTGAGATCTTTTAGTATGTATTTGTGTTTTGGTTTTCTGTAAGAGAGAGAGAGAGAGAGAGAGAGAGAGAGAGAGAGAGAGAGAGAGAGAGAGAGAGAGAGAGAGAGAGAGAGAGAGGGTGTAATTGGTGGATGGATGGTTAGCAGTTGAATTGGCTGTTGGTGAGTTCTGGGTTGTCTGCTGGTGCAGCTGGAGTTAGTTGTTAAGAGCAGAGTTTTTTTTAGTTAGTTTTTGGTCAGAACCTGTGATGGTCAGTAGTGTTGGCAGTAGTATATGAAGAGTGTTGAAGGCATTGAAAGTCAGTTAAGTTGTGTGTTATTGATTTGTTGTTTAGTTGTTGTTAAGTTTGATATTTTTTGCTTTGCAGTTGTTGTGCCTGTGTTGTTAGATTTGTTTTGCTTGCTAGTTCCTGTTGGGTTGTATGTGAGTTGTTATGGTTGAGGGTTGTTGTTGTTGAGAGCTGTTGTGGTTTCTTGGTATGGTTGTGAGTTGTTGAGGGTTGTTATTTGTGAGCTGTTGTAATTTCTTGGTGTTGTTAGTGGGTGTGTGTGTGTGTGTTGCCTTTTATGTTGTTTTTTGTGTTAGTGATTGTTTGTGCAGTGGTCTTTTGTTGTTGTATTCCTTGTTTGTTGTGTTGTTGAGTTGTGGTTGTGTTCCTTGTTTGTTTGCTGTGTTGTTGAGTTGAGGGGTTGTGGTCCTTGGGTGTTGTGTTATTGGGTTGTGGTCCTTGGTTGTTGTATTGTTGAGTTGTGGTTCTTGGTGGTTGTCTTTGTTGTTTGTGGTGTCTCAGTGACCTCGACCAACAGGCAGCACAGCATAGCCCTGAGTATCTGGAGTTGGGTGAGTACATGTGTTTGTGTTTTTGTGATGTGTGTAGGTAGGTCAATTGTCCTGTATGTATTATGTAGTGTAAAGAGGAAAGTGTGGCTGAGGGTGAGTTTGGGATCCAGATTGATTAAGTTTATGTGGGGGGGATTTTGCCCGCTTCTTTTTTGATCTTGTGATCCCGCCACGACGTTAAGTGTCTTTCTTTTCAAGTTGAAGTCACGATATAACTTTATATTCGAGAGCCTAGTTCTTCTGGTGGAAGGGATGATGGCCTACATATCGGTATATTGGAACATCTGTGTAATGCCAGTCAATGGAATCATTCAATCAACCCATCTGGGCTTCATTGGGATTCAGGCCTACTTTCTGGTTAGGTACTTGAGTCTAGACCAAGAAGGCTTCAAGGCGAAGGAAAGTAAGGAACTGCTGGCCTATCCTAAGTGATTGAATTCTTAACCTAGCAAGTAGTTGAGTTCTTAGTTTATTTAGCATAGCGTAAGTACTGTTTGGTCCCCTATTATGCGTGAATGGTCGGTCAACAGCCTCGCAGAATTGGAAACTCACAGATTTCGAAACACATACCTTATGGGAAAATTCCATCAGGGCCAAGGCAAACGGCTTATTACCCAGTCAAACTTTTTTATACTACCCATTTTATGTACTTTCCATGTACTATACTGTAATTTTTTCTAGTGAGAAATTGTTCTTATGGATAAATAAAATATTAAAAAGGTTTTCATAACTTGAAAAAGTTTAAAATTACACACAGGATGGCGAAAACTCCCACACGTAAACAATGCCACCATTGGTTGCAAGTGTACTGTATGATACGGTCATTTTCTTTAAAAAATCTTTTGGATGGAGTTTCCTATACCTATCCTCTGCCAAAACACCTTCAGACTTCTCTATCACATCCTCCGTGAAGAGTTCTTCTGCTGAAGGAAGGCTTTGTGAACCATTTTAGGTTTCGGGGACCAGCGGATCATGTGTCTTTTCACTCCCATTATGCCTAACAAACTTGGTTACAAGCATCTGTCTCAGTTTCGTTGTCCAGCACGTTCACTATGTAATCGTTTTCATATAAGTTTATTCTACAATAAAAAAGAACTGATGAACTTTCAAAATTTGATATGAAATTACAATTACTTAAAAAAAGAAATGATAAAAATTCAAAATACAACATGAATTGACAGTTTCTTGAAAAGTTTAGATCAAATGATTCTCTCTCTCTCTTGCTCTCTCTCAAACATATCTTCTCTGTTAATCACTTTTACTAGTCATTTTCATCAAAACCTATTTCAACAATAGAAAAAAAAAGTGATTAAATGCCAAAAGTTAGTCAAAACAAGTTAACCTAGAAAAATAATTCGTACTTCATGTTCAGCAATAACGGATATCAAGTTGTTGACTACTACTGCCAAAATGGAAGTTGCTCCTTAATTCGTCTTTAACTTAAGGGCAAACTTTTTAGTTTCGAGAAAATAGATCTTCCTCTTCAGCTTCTAGGCAGATGTATACTACATGATGCTGATGATCAGAATACACTTCGCAGATCTGAATAATACGTATGGTGACGATGATGATACCGATCATTCATACACACTGCGCTATGATGCCACAAATGAAAAAAAGAAAGTGTGTGGCGGAGCCATCCGTCTTTGCTAGCGGCTGAGCAGAAGCCTTCAGAATACACTTCGCAGATCTGGATAATACCTATGGTGATGATGATGATGATGCTGATCATTCATAGTACACTTCGCAGTTCTGAATAATATGTATGACGATGTTGATGATGCCGATCATTCATACACACTGCGCTATGACGTCACAAATGTGTGGGGGAGCGACTTAGCTAATGGAAATCTTTCTCTTGCATTCCCCCTTGAAGGAATAATAGTTTTTTCCTCCAAGCATTCCCCCACTAGTATCTTCTCTCAGATACTAGTGAAACCCCCCCCACCCCTCCCCACCTAAAATACTTGAGAAGACAATAGATATGATACGTTTTGCGGCGCATGACTCGCAGACTTGAACAGCTTCGCAGATACAGAAAATCTAGTTTTGAGAACTAGCGACCACATAATAGAGGAATCGCACAATTCAAACACTCATAATTTGAGACCAAACTGTAGTTCAAAGCTACCTTGACCTAACCTATTTGGTCGAGTTTTTAGCCTATCCTAACTAGTTTGAAGCTACCTTAACCTAGCCTAAGTGGTTGAGCTCATAGCTTAGCAAGTACTGAGTTCTTAGTCTAGCAAGTGATTGAGTTCTTAGCATAGCCTAACTAGGTCAAGGCTACTGTAACCTTAGCTTAGCCTAAGTAGTTCAAGGATACCTTGACCCAGCCTAACTAGTCAAAGCTACCTTAACTTAGCCAAATGGTTGAGTATTAGGTTAGCCTAAGTCGTTGAATTCTTGTGAGAAAAGCCTAAGGGATTAAGTTCTTAGGCTAGCCTAGAATAATATTCAGTGAGTCAGCTAGTTGAAGTTTTCCTTGCCTATATAACCTAGCCTAAGTGTTGGAGTTTTTAGCCTAGGTCAGCTGGTTTGAGCTTATGTATTTTTGGACATAATCTTCAAATTCCCAGATGTTCTTCTGCTTCTGGATTCTGCAAGATTTTCCCATTATTTAAAAGATTGGGATTGGGTTGGATTAGGTTCAAATTCCTAGCTTAACCTTCCTTTTCCTCTGAGTAACCAGATCAGTAATGTAACCCATATCTTGGTGTTCTTATCTCCAGAGTAGTTACGATCCGTCATAGCTTTGTTGATGTTGCTCCTTAGCCCAGGGTGGGTTGTCTGTCCTATTTCGTTCATAGGGTGACTCCTATGATGAGTAGCATACTGATTGTATGTCATCATAAGGGATTACCTCATAGGAAGTCTCTACTGTTGAAGAAGCACATTTCCTGGGCAGCTCAGAACTTCTCCCAGGTCTACAGTGCAATTACTTTGTCATACAGTAGGAGATTTTGAATATATCTGTGATGAGTATTTTGTCTTAGACCATCCCCATGGGGGGTATTCTATTATCTTTTTTGTCTGCTTGGAAGACCTATGTTAGACCTCTTCTTGGTAACAGAAGCTAGAGGTGTTCTTTTCATGGTCCCAGAGTAGTTCATTGAAGAAGACTCCTTTCTGCTGACCGCTCCACTCATTTAATAGTTGGGATGCACCAGTGTGCAGTTGACACCTCTGTGGAGCTCATGTTCAGATACATTCCAGGCAGGAGGAATGTGGTGGCTGACATTCTAGCCATTGGAGTAAAGTCCTATGTATGGAGTGGTGTTTGCATCAGGACGTAGTGGTCTCGCCATTTTATCTTTGGGGAAGACCCATGTTAGACCTCTTTGTCACTCGCTTAACAGGAAGCTGGAGATCTACTTCTTGGTGGTCTAGTCTCCTCTTCCTAAGGCAGAAGATGCTTTTCAGCATCCTTGGCACAATTTCCAGGTGTATGCCTTCCTTCAGTCTGCATGATCCGCAAGTCCTGGAAAGAGTAATTAGTTCCAGGAATTTCAGGATGTCCTTGGTGGTGCCTCTGTGTCTATAGGCAGAGAGGTTCCCAGAACTTCTGTATCTTCTGTCTGCAGTTTTGAGAGAATTCATCCATGGAAGCTCTTTTGCTAGCTTCATGTGGAGAGGTTCCACCAATCGGTAAGATCTCTGTCACTTCATAGCTGGAGACTGTCAAATATCTCCTGAGAGTGAGAGGCTCTTCTCGCAAAGCAGCCCAGATGTCCAGCTATCTCTGGAGGTCTTTGTCAGCAGTTTACCAGGACAAGTGGGCCTTCTACCATAGTTGAAGTTGTCGACAGTGTTTTTCTTTCCACCCTGAACTTCAATGAGATGATAGCAGATTTTCTGTTCTTTTACAGAAATGCTAAGCTCTTTCCATCTCAGCTTTCAGGGACAACAGGGCACACTTTTTGGGGTTGATCCTGCACCAGAAAGGCTTGGACGTCTCTTCAGTCTTGGAAATCTCAATGTTGTTGAGGAGGTTTGAACAGTCCTGTTCAACCAGAGAGCTCAAACTTGCAATGTGGGATCTTACTCTGGTCATGAGTAGTTTCACTCGAGCTCCATTCAAACTACTACATCAGTCGTCAGTCGGGAATCTGACTCTGAAGACAGTTTTCCTGTCGGCCTTGGCTTCCTCGAAGAGAATTGGTGAGCTTCATGGCCTGAGTTATGACAGTAAAACACCAGGGGTTGGGAGGTCTGTGACCTTCAAATTTGCCCCAGAATTCATAGGTAAGACTCTATCCCTCAGTTCATGATGGCAGCTTTGTCTCATTTTCATTCTTTTCCTGAGTGAATTGGTGGACAGTGATCCAAGGAGTTTTTGCTCTGTCCTGTCAGAGCTTTTCGCTGCAATAAAAAAGGACTCTCCATCTAAGGCCTAGGTGTCATAGACTTTATGTTAGCACTGGCCAGCCCAGAATGGAAGTTTTCAAGATCGCTTTTTCATTCTGGTTGCGTGAGGTGATTATGCAGGCATACTCCTCACTGGTTAGTTCTGTCACAAAGTCTGTGCAGGCTAGAGCATATGACATCAGAGGAATGAGCCAGAGTCTGTGCAGGCTAGAGCATATGACATCAGACAAATGAGTTCCTCTCTGGCATTTAAGAAGAACTTGTCTGTTTATAGAGTTTTGAATGCTGGTTCCTGACTTACATAGACCACATTCACTTTACCCACAGGTCCTTGGACACTTTTTTTTTTTTTTTTCTTGGATCCGGTGGTGGGCAGTTTTTTTTTCTTGGATCCAGTGGTGGCTGCCCAACAAGTTGTGTAGCTCTTGGATCCGGTGGTGGCTGCCCAACAAGTTGTGTAGCTCATCCAGTGCTCCCAGCAGGACAGTTTGTATCTTACCTAAGATGATTGTGTGGAAAAGAGAATGAGTGAGATATCTGGTCTCCTCCTTTCTCTTTTTTTTTCCTTCTATGAAAAATACAAATTGATTTAAAATTTGTAATTTTCCCTTCTTCTTCCTACAGGCGGGTTGAAGAATAAGACACGTCATAAGCTGGAACTGGTCTGAAACAGGTGAGTGTGACAGCCATACTGGTTGCAGTTATTTGGTTTGTTCCTTTACAATAAACATCTGCTTCTCAGTAGCATTTACTGCTCTCTCTGAGACGGTGAGGGGGGGGGGGGGGGGAGTGTAACAAACCGCTGTGGCCTACATGGTTTGTTGCTTGAACAGACAGACTTCTTTTTACCTTCCATGAATACAATGAATCTGGTCATATCTCGTTGTGTTCAATCCCAGAAGGTTGAGTTTTTAGATAATCGTTTATCTATTTTCTCACGGTCTCAGACCCTCATCTTCAGAACTCTATCTTCTAGGAAGGGTGGTCAGGTGGGCTAAACCCTCAGTCATCTTCAGGGTACTTGTACCTCCCTCCAAGTATAAGGCTACCCTATTGTTAAGACCGAAGGTTTGTTCCGCATATGAACAAATGACAAATTTCTTATCAATATTTATTTTTCATAGCTAACAAACCTGATATCTTGACATCAACTGCCCACCTCTAGCCACCCCTCTCTTATCCTGAGTTGGAAGAAAGACTGGTGTGTCACAAGGTTCCAAGCCTGGTCAGTGACCAACATCCACTTCATATACAGATAAGTTGCCAGATGCCACAGATTCCGTTTTACAATCTTTGATTGTTTTTAACTGGTTTTCAGCTGGCGCTAGAAGATTATCCTATTGTTAAGACCTCAGGTTTGTTAGCTATGGAAAATACAAATTTATTGAAAATTTGTCATTTTTAAATTTCTCAAGGAAGGCTATTTATGATACTTGAGTTTACCCACCAGCCAAAACTGTATCCCAGTTAGTCTACACTATGTAACTAGAATCTGTTCCACAGATATGCTATTTTCTCTGTTTTCTTTTCTTGACAGTGACATTTCCTTTTGAATTTTAGATGCTACATTATAGATATGGTAGGTATAACTTTCAAACAGTGAACTCAGAAGGAGTTTTAAAGATGCTTCAAGTCTGATGTTGGATCTCACTCAAGATTCTAAAATAGACATAGCCTTGAGAATTTATTGAATGTTGAACTGCCATAAGTTAATGTCCATAGAGTATTTGATACCATGAAGTCTTTTCATTTTTACAGGTTGAAACTGTTGATCTTAGTTTATTTCTACCGCCATCAAACACATCACGTCATATTATTGCTGCATTAGATAGAAATGCGAAGCTCATTGATAAAGAGGGAAGACCTAAAGAAGTGTTCAATGATGGAAAGTGGAGGAAATTTTGCAAGTTAAGGTAAGGATGAAGTATCAGTATGACTGATTTATTATAGAGACATGTAGACTATCACAATTCTCAAAGTAAAATATTTCCTTTCAGATTTAGTCATATATTTAACTATATAATATTTTTAAGCTATGCAGTTGAGAAGAGGTTTGCCTTTTTTGTTTTCACGATCTTTTGTTGTAGAATGAACTACTGTCCTATTTTCTAAGAAAGACTGAATGCTTCATTTAATCCTTGTATGTAGATTTTTACCAATAGCCATGGTATCACTTGTTATTTTATTATGAATTTTTTTTGTTCTTAGCAAAGCTGCAAAAGGAAAAATTAATGTTGAATATACAACTTCCCATGGAAGATGCAAGTTTAGAAATAAGTGAGACAATTATTTATAACCATTTAACTGATAATTGATGGTATTAGTTTTCAATTTTCATCATTCTTGAGTGGAAACCTCCTTTTTAGATACAGTAATCATAAATTTTCAAATAGTAAAGTAACTTGAAATATTCTGATGTATTAACCTTTTCAAGCCTGTTGTCACATAGGTTTTCTATAAGTTTTCAAGAATATCTTTTATATATCAGGTGCATCTTCTTCATATTTTGGCATAGTCTGTTTTATACCCTCCGGTAATTTTGGGCAATTTGAAGTACCAGAATTTATTGGTTTAGGCAATTTACTCTTAAACTTTTTCAATTTCCTCAACATTTGCTCTAGATATCTGAACATTCGTCCTTGGCTTAGCTAAAGAGTTAGGAGTTAGGAAAGAAGCCCCACCCACTCGTTTCTTTGTCTGTCTACAGAATGCTTAAATTGTTAATTTGATAAAAGAATTTTAAAATCATATAATCATGCTCCAGTGCATGTACTATGTTAAAGGGAACCCTTAAAGAGATTATTACCGTATATTTCCACGTATAAGACGACTTATAAATCCTAAAATTCATCCCTGAAAATTGAGGTCATCTTACACTACAATTCTAAAAATCAAACCTTGAATTCTAAGATGTTTGTCGGTAGGCTAACCTCGGCGGTATAGCCTAACCTGAAGATTCACATTATGAAATAAACTGATAGTACAGTGGTCCCCCCGTATTCGCGGGGGATGCATACCAGACCCCCCTGTGAATAATTAGAACCCGCGAATGTTTAGAACCCCTATAAAAACGCTAAAAACAGCCTATTTTGTTAGTTAAAACTCAAGAAAAGCCACTAAAAATTTTCATACTTGGTTTTTTAATAGTTTTATCACAAAAAGTGCATTTTATGATGAAATTGATAAAAAAAACCCAGGAATTTGTGAATATTTCTCATAGAGAATACCGCGAATACGCGAATTTTCCGCGAATAATGCGGGGAAACGTTCCCGAGAGAAATCCGCGAATGAGTGAGTCCGCGAATCCGGAGAACGCGAATACGGGGGGCCCAATGTAAAGGTAATAAAACCATTTTTACCTTATATATTTTTGGCATATCTTCATAGCAATAGCCTATTTGAGGAATAATTCTAAATCCATGAAACAAACTTTTATCTATGCGATCCCAGCTGAGAAAATGTAAACATCAAGCTGCGGTTGCTCTATCATCAACCTTTATCTTTATGTAACCTTTTAGAAACTTCAGTGGTAGTGTAATTACGGTAATAATAACATTTAGAGTAACAATATTAATTTTTTATTAAAATTTCTCATACATATCACAAGATTGATCACATTTGCCACTATCATAGGGATTCCAGTCTGCTTCAAGCGAGTCGACTTCAACTTCATTGTTGATATCATACACAACCATGGCATTTTGTAAATATGATTTTTATGACACTCAATTTTCACAATTCCCCAGCTTTTATAACAAAAATGCGATCGGCTGATTATTCAAGGGACTGTAAATAAGCTAGAATGCAAATGATGCATCATCGCTCTGTTCATATATTGTAATATGATAATACTGCAATATGATTACAGTAAAACAAGTTTTATTAAAATTATCATTATCCTGAATGCAACCATTATTCGCTTTTGCTAGTGGATATCTATCAGTGTAACAACCTAACCGAGGCAATGGTCTGGTTTTAAGAGCTCGTTAAAATTGTCAAGTTGTTAAACCCTGCCGATTCTCAATGGTGGCTTCCATAAGTAAAAATAAAATACATTATTGTTCATCCCTCATACAGTGGAGATCTCAAGAAAGAATACTAGTAAATTAAAGCTTCAGGTTATAGCTGAGGCTGAATAAAACTAATAACAGTCAGGTGGTTAAGTGATGTTTGGAACTGGGGAGAAATTGCTTATACAATGAAGTAATATATGCATGTTTTCAACCAGACTTCGTTAATTTAGGATAAAAGGTATCTCCAAATTATATCTCTTCTAACAAATAATGGCAATGAAGATATCGATAATACTCAAATCAGCCGAGATTTTGAGAATGTAAACAATATCAAATGTAAAAGATGTACATGATGTTTATCTGTAATACAGTAAGCAGTATGAATAATAGTAATATACTGTAATTGGCTACAACAAGCAAAACAACCATTAAAGTCATCATTATTATAAATGTTGTTGTACTGTTTAAATTTTGCAAATAATTAATTTCCTCCTAAAAACATTTGGTTTTGTAATTTAGAGGTCGTCCTATACTACAGATATGAGATGAATTAATGAAAATTTGCCATGATTTTTGTTACCTTGCCTTCATCTTAAGGTCATCTTACACGCAGAAATATATGGTACTTACCTTAAGAGACATTCTTAGCCCATTGGCTACCTTCTCATCATTATATGCAGCAAATAACCATAATGCAAATGCATTGTGTCATCCACGATGACAATACCACAACATGTTGCCATAGCTAATACAGTTGATGGACTTATACTTACAGCTATGGGTGACTGCAGACTTTTGTGCATTTCAGATGACAAAATAAACATACCTGAAAACCAGTAAACTATTACCACTCTGATTTTTTTCGGTCCACTCATCTATATCTATATACAGTGGCCTCCAGTTCTACGCGTTTCTAGTTTTTGTGGTCCACTTTGTCGCAGATTTTTGTTGAATACATTTCATAATCACTTTTCCACCAGGAACTTTCACTACTTTTGTTGATATTTTCTATGGACCATATCTCTTAAATTATTACTAATTTACTTTTTTGTAATTACTGTATTTTTTCATATTGTTTTTGACTAAATACTGATTTGTATGATAAAAATTATGTACACCATGCGTATAATGTAGTTATGTATCTGTTAAGGTCATTCCAAGTTGGGCCCCATACTGAGCATAATAGCTCTCTCTCTCCTCTCTCTCTCTCTCTCTCTCTCTTCAATCTCTCTCTCTCTCTCTCTCTCATATATTTGAAATTATATTGGTGTAAAGAATTTTGAGGATGGAGAATATTGTATAGTATTTAAGATATTTGCTAATTATTTAAATTTTATTTTCCATAAGAGCAGACTGAAAATAAGATCAAAAAATAATTAGAAAACATATTTCTGGGCTCAGTCCGTCTGCTTCGTGTGAAATAATCCCTTAAGTTTCATTATTTCTAGGTAAATGATACTAACACTATTACGTATTTCAAACTTGTCATTTACTCCCCTGCCCTCCTTCCTCCAAGTGGATAAAAAGACTAGGAATCACTATTTTTTTATTAATCTTATCAATATTTGAAAATTTAGTTATAAGGGGTAAATCATTTATTTATATTACAAAAACAAATAAACATATGTAGAGAGAGAGAGAGAGAGAGAGAAGAGAGAGAGAGAGAGAGAGAGAGAGAGAGAGAGAGTGTTATTGTTTAATCTCATTAAACTAATATTGTTTGAAAACTAGTACTGTATATTATTATTTCACCCATAAAATGTAGTAATGCCCTTGAAGATATACTGTATACATAAATTTCCATGCTAAACAGAGGGTGAGAGTTACCACTATGACATGTGTATCTCATGTGGCAAAACGAGAGAGAGAGAGAGATGGAGAGAGAGAGAGAGAGAGAGAGAGAGAGAGAGAGAGAGTTATCTTTATTTAAAAGAGTGAAATGGATAGATTATTGTATTTCTTTAAAAACAATACTATCATATATGAATTTTGAAATTAGTTATATTATTAATATTATTATTATTATATGAAAATATTAATAAACATATTCACTTTATACCATAGAAATTCTCTCATCTCCGTAAAAGAGAGAGAGAGAGAGAGCAGAGAGAGGTGAGAGAGAGGAGAGAGAGATGAGAGGAGAGAGAGAGAGAGAGAGAGAGAGAGAGTTATCCATATTTGAAAGAGTGAAATGGAAATGTTATTGTAGTATTTCTGTAAAATACTATCACATATGATTTTTGTAATTGCAGTTATATTATTATTATTTAAAAATAATAATAAGCATATACATACATGTACATGTACCATAAAAATCTCTCATCTCAGTTGAGAGAGAGAGAGAGGAGAGAGAGAGAGAATCTTTCCCTCCTGTCACATTACTTGATATATTTGACAGCTGTTGGTCCTCAGTTGATACCTGGAGTTCGAAAGAAAGATGCGTGAAGACTGGATTTCCTTCATTCTTACATATTTTTTAATTTAAAAACTAAAATCTTACTAATTCTATTTAGTATTTTCTATAATGAATTGATATTATTGCTGTTTACATTAATATTAGAAAATTAGCAAAATCATTTATTTATCATACGAAAAACAAACATCTCTGTAAGAGAGAGAGAGAGAGAGAGAGAGAGAGAGAGAGAGAGAGAGAGAGAGAGAGAGAGAGAGAGAGAGAGAGAGAGAACTTATTTTGAAAGAGTGAAATGGGAAGATTATTTTAGTATTTCTGTAAAATACTATCACATATGATTTTTGTCCATTACAATATTGATATCATTATTATTATCATTTTGAAAATATTAATAAACATATATACATAACATGTTACTATAAAAATCTCAAATCTCAGTAGAGAGAGAGAGAGAGAGAGAGAGAGAGAGAGAGAGAGAGAGAGACGAGAGAGAGAGAGAGAGAGAGAGAGAGAGAGAGAAGAGAGAACACTCCCTCCCCTTCAGTCCCATTACGTGATATATTTGATAGCTGTTGGACCTCAGTTTGGTACCTGGAGTTCAAAAGAAAGATGCATGAGGACTGAGATTTCCTTCATTCTTACATAATTTTTTTAATTTATAGCTAAAATCTTTACTAATTCACTATAGTATTTTCTTTAATGAATTAGATTGCTCTTTACATTTATATTATTTCAAAAATTAGTAAATCATTTATTTATCATACAGAACCACACATCTCTGAAGAAAGAGGAGAGAGAGAATAATACTGTTATTAAGTCATATCATTTAATCTTATTAAACTTGCTAATATAATGTGATCAATATTAATATTTTAAAATTAGTAAATCATTTTGTTTTTTATCATAAAAAATGTATTAAGTCATGAAAATAACATCAAAATACACTAATCTGGGATTATTTATCGTCGGAAAAAAAAAACAAAAAACCTGCGAATAGGCGAATTTCCCGCAAATATGGGTAGATAAGGTCCAGATAGAAATCCCCGAATCCATCCACATACGTAATATATATATATATATATATATATATATATATATATATATATATATATATATATATATATATATAGATATAGATATCGATATAGATATAGATATAGATATAGATATAGATATATAGATATAGATATAGAGATACAGTGTTCCCCCCGTATTCCCGGGGGTTCAAAGTCATCTTAAACATTTTACCATTAAAAATATATACCTACAGCAAATAA
>NC_061108.1:42753856-42776764 GCF_015104395.2 Macrobrachium nipponense
GTTCTGCCTTCGTCCATTCCACTATTCTGCGCTATATCTGATTACATGCACTGCCCATATGTTATGGCTTTTATCATATTTCCGGCATTGAGTTTTGACTTGAGTATCGCCTTGAGTCTCTGCATATATTCTTTCCTGATCGTGTCCTTCATCTCTTGGTGTTTATATCTCCTCCTTCCATTATTCCCAGGTATTGTATCCTGTCTCATCTATGTGTTTGATATTGCTTCCATCTGGTAGCTTTATCCCTTCAGTTCTCGTTACTTTGCCTTTTGTATGTTGACTATTATTATTGTTATTATTATTATTATTATTATATGAAAATATTAATAAACATATACATACGTGTACCATAAAAATCTCATCTCAGTAATCGAGAGAGAGAGAGAGAAAATCTCTCATCTCAGTAAGAGAGAGAGAGAGAGAGAGAGAGAGAGAGATGAGAGAGAGAGAGAGAGAGAGAGATGGAGTTCGAAAGAACTAAAATCTTACTAATTCACTATAGTATTTTCTTTACTGAAGAGATTGCTCTTTACATTAATATTAATATTTGAAAAATTAGTAAATCATTTATCATACAAAAAGCATACATCTCTGTAAGAGAGAGAGAATTATTAGTTATTATGTGATATTTAATCCTATTAAACTTACTAATACAGTATTGATCAATATTAATATTTTAAAAGTAGTAAATCATTTTTATACCATTAAAAATATATTTAGGCATGAAAATAACATCAAAATATGTACACTAATTAGTGATTATTTATCATCGGAAAATCCCGCAAATAGGCGAATTCACCGCAAATAATGGGTAGATAAGAACCAGAGAAAAATCCTCGATAATCAGTGAGTCCGCGAATTCAGAGAACGCGAATAACGGGGGGCCTACTGTATAGATATATATATATAATATATATATATATATAATATATATATATATATATATATATATATATATATATAATAGATATATATATATATATATATATACACACACACACACACACACACACACACACACACACACACACACACCACACACACACACACACACACAACAAGCAGTCCCTGGCTTACGAGGGGTTCCATTCCTGAAAACGTGTGTAAGTGAAAATCATAAAAAATCCTAAGGAAACCTTACTTTTAATACTTTGGTTGTATCAAAAACTAGTAAACTGCATTTTTATTGCATTTTTCATAAAAAAAAAACAAAAATTCAAATATTGATTATTTTGCATTTTTGGAGTCATAGTTTCATCTGCCAGATCGGCGTTGTAAGCGTTGTAACCTGGTAACATGCGTTGTAACCTGGAAATAATTTCTGATGAATATACAGTAGTGCCTCAGGTTACAAAATTAATCCGTTCCGAAGCGGCCTTCGTAACCTGATTTTTTTGTATCTAGAAACTTTGTTTTACGTGTAAATTTGGCCTAATTTGTTCCAAGCCCTACAAAAACACCACAGTAAATTTTATAATAAAGCTAAATTGACCAATAAACAATGAAATACAATTTGGACCATTCAATACGTAACATAACCATGACTGTACCTGTAATTAAAGTGTATTAGTGTGCAGGGTACAAGAAATACTGTATGTACATGTAGTACATATGTAGTAAAATGTGGAACCTACCTTTCAGTGAGGCGATGTCCGAAAGTGGCAACAGAGGAGGAGGACAAATGGCAAAGAAAGCATGAACATTCTTAAACTTTTACAAAACACATTAAAAAATTGCAGAAAACATTAGCACTGAACTTTTTAAAAAACACTTAACAAATGGGCAGAAAACATTACACTTCTTGATTACATATCTCCATCTTCATCTCCATAGAAAGCATCCTTTTCTTTCCGTGAACATTCAGCAACATTCTTGGGACCCATGGCTAATAACGTTAGTAATCAAGTTCACACACAACACGATAAAGTAACTTGCAGTACAACGAAAGCAAAATCACTGACACTAATTTACGTTAACAAACAAAATCTATGTGAACGAACGAAATCCAGGTGTTTACAATAACGCTGCCACAAAAAAAGGGTCAAGGAATGCCTTTTCATAGAGGCATGATGGGACAGATGCTGACCAATAGGAGAGCAGGATCTTATGGCGGTGACTAGCATCAGGAACCAATGGGAGAGCGGGAGGATGGTGGCGAGTCTACTGAGTTGGCAACGCTCTAGTTTTAAAATTGTTCTCGGCGGCCCGGGTGAATCTCGGACTTTACCCTTTCGCAACCTGAATTATTTTCATGCACAGAAGCAAAAATAAATAAATTTTTTTCTTATAAACACCCATTTACAAACCATTGCCTTACCTAAAAGAAAACCCATACTACCACACTGTTATGTATGTTATTGCACCATAAATCGCCAATTTTATGGCGCTAGATAGACAAGCTTCATAAAACCGGATTGCCAGTAACCAAGTCCACCGATAACCCGGGGACTCCATTCATAAGTTTGAGACAGAGAGAAACAAGTGGGTAGGGGTTGTTTCCTAACTCTTAAGCTAAGCCAAGGACAGGTGTTTGGATATCTATAACAAATGTTGAGGATATTGAAAAAATTGAAGAGTAAATTACCTTAATAAATTACAGCTGATATATAAAAAGATATTAAAGAAAACCTGTGTGACAATGGGCTTGAAATGATTAGTAGTTTTTAATCTTAACTTTAGAATAAAGGTATATCAGACTGCTGCTTAACCATTTTTTTTTTTTTAGATTATCCAGAACTTTTGCATCATTTAATTTTTGTTGATTTTTATGGTGGAAAGGTTTGTATAAACTATCATGAAATTGAGTTATGATATGCTATGTCACTTTGGTTGTGACATGTTCATTCACATTGTATGCTAGGCAACAGTGTCCATTTTCTGAACTTTCTTACAGTGTGTAGCACTACATTTTAGTATACATCTTGGGGGTATGAAGAGAAGTTGTTAGTACCGGCAGCTCCGGTTACTGTTGGTAATCAACATATTCATAACTGGGTTTTACCCTCTGTAGGGCTTATAGCACCGTTGTCTAGTTATCGGTGGCTTAGCCTAAGTGCTAAGATCGCCTTGTGCCTCCTCATAAAATACAAGCATAATGAATATGCATCTTTTCATTGGCTCTTTTAAGAAGTTATCCTTTACTTTGCTGTATCCAATAATACTGTATGTAGTCTTATATTACTACATATTGTATTATAAAATGCAAACAAACCGATCATGTTTTGGTTTGGAAAAATTAGCTGATGGAGGTAAGTTTATTTTGCCGCATTTGACTGATTCAGAGCGATTTTCTTGCTTCTATTTAGCATAAATTAATCTCTAGAAACTATTTGTATGGGACAAGGTTATGTTTCATTATATGAAGTGTTTTAATGTTGAAATATAACTTTAAATATGTCATGTAGTGAAACTAGATTGTTATATTTTTGTTAACCCTTAAACGCCGACTGGGCGTATGTTACGTCGACATTTTTTTGCTCTCGGGTGCCGACTGGACGTATTTTACGTCGACATACAAAAGTTTTTTAAAAATTTGCGAAAAAATACTTTTAGGCATACCAGCCGAAAACTCTTGAATCACGCGCCTTGGGGGATGCTGGGAGTTCATGGATCAAGGTGGTTGTTTGTTTACAATCGTTACGCAGGCGCGCAAGCGCTAATTTCTTTCTTGCCGCACTAAAAAGTATCTGTGACACATCTCTGAAATTATTTCGTCACTTTGACATAATTTTTGTACCATTTTAAATTAGCCGTTACATGGAGTATTATATATGAAAATGTGCGCATTTTTATGTAGAATACAACAAAAAAATACTCATGATTGTAGCTTTTATAAGTTTTGAGATATTTTTATATAAATAACGATAAGTGCCAAAATTTCAACCTTCGGTCAACTTTGACTCTACTGAAATGGTCGAAAAACGCAATTGTAAGCTAAAACTCTTATATTTTAGTAATATTCAATCATTTACCTTAATTTTGTAACTAATTGGAAGTCTCTAGCACAATATTTCGATTTATGGTGAATTTATGAAAAAACTTTTTCTTTTTCCTTACGTCCGCGCGGTAACTCTTCCGAAAAAATCATACATGCGATTGTGGTAATGTTTGCACCATTTTAAATTAGCCGTTACATAAAGTTTTATATATGAAAATATGTGCAAATTTCATGCACAATACAACTGAAAACAACCCATGGTTGTAGCTTTTATCAATTTTGAAATATTTTCATATAAAAAATGATAAGTGACAAATTTTTCAACCTTCGGTCAACTTTGACTACCGAAATGGTCGAAAAACGCAATTGTAAGCTAAAACGCTTATATTCTAGTAATATTCAAGCATTTACCTTCATTTTGCAACAAATTGGAAGTGTCTAGCACAATATTTCGATTTATGGTGAATTTATGAAAAAATAACATTTTCTTTACGTCCGCGTGGTAACTCTTCCGAAAAAAGCATACGTTGCGATTGTGGTAATGTTTTGCACCATTTTAAATTAGCCGTTACATAAAGTTTTATATATGAAAATGTGTGCAATTTCATGTAGAATACAATATAAAATAATTGAAGGTTGTAGCTTTTCTCATTTTTGAAATATTTGCATATAAATCCCGATAAATAGAAAAAAAACCACGTTCGGTCAACTTTGACTCTACCGATGGTCGAAAAAACGCAAATTGTAAGCTAAAACTCTTACAGTCTAGTAATATTCAGTCATTTATCTTCATCTTGAAACAAATTCGAAGTCTCTAACACATTATTTAGATTTTATGGTGAATTAAAAAAAAAAAAAAACTTTCCTTCCTTCCGCGCGCGGATTCTCTGCCACAAATCTCCGAATGTGTACGCCCCATTCTCGGAATATTTGCTCCATTTCATATTAGGCATTTCATAGAATTTTATATATGAAAATGTGCGCAATTTCATGTAGAATAAAAGGAAAAATATTTGAAGGTTGTAGCTTTTCTTATTTCCAAAATAATTGCATATATATATATAAAAAAATTCGACATTCGGTCAAATTTAACTCGTCAGATATGGTCAAAAACTGCATTTGTAAGCTAATATTCTTACAGTATAGTAATATTCAATCATCTGTCTTCATTTTGAAAGAAATTGGAAGTCTCTAGGACAATATTTAGATTTATGGTGAATTTTTGAAAAAAATATTTTTTATGTCCCCACGTTACGAATTCATATATTATTTTGTGATAATATTTTCTCTGTGTTGCTTTTATCGTTTTTACAATGTGTTTATATACCAAATGATTGCAATTTAGTGTACATTACAACAACAAAAAAAGTAACTTGTTACCTTTAACCATTTGCGCACAGCGCGATTGAATACAATTATGTATGAAATTTCGATTTTGCGCTATCATATATCGCATTATTTATATATGATAATAATTTTTTTCATTTCTGGTGGTTGCATACTAAACTTCAGCCAATGACAAAAAAAGGAGCCAAAAATGAACTCTTAATCTTGAAAACTAAGCGCGCTGTGATTTTTGCAAAAATATTTTTTCCGCTTCCGCGCTCACTCTGAAACACTTCCAGCACACGGGAGACATTTTTTTTTTACCACTTCGGCGTTAAGGGTAATGCTTGCAATGGTGATTTTTTTTCTTGCTTCTGTTTATAGTAAATTAATCTCTAGAAACTCTATTTTTATTGGATAAGCTTAAGTTTTGTTATTTGAAGTGTTTTAACAGTCCCGGGTTACGACGGGGCTTCCATTCTTGAGACGTGTTGTAACCTGAAAATTGTTGCAAGCCAGAACATCACAAAAAATCCTAAGACAACCTTAATTTTAATGCTTTGGGTGTATTCAAAACTGTAAACTGCAATCTTATTGCATTTTTCATCAAAAAAATCTTCCAATATTGATTATTTTGCATTTTTGGTGTCATGTTTCTTCTGCCAGATCAGCGTTGTAGGCGTTGTAACCCTGGAGCATGTGTCGTAACCCTGTAAATAATTTCTGATGAATATAATTGAAAAGCGCCTTAAGGGGGCCGGCCGGCTAATGCCGTTTTTTAACGACAGGACTTTGACATTCATACCACTTAATAAGGTGACTTGGGACATCTCCAAACCGCATATGGATTTTCGCCTCTGACCTTCGGTTTTGTGACGCCAGGGCAATTTATCCCGAAAATAAACATTTTTCCATTTTTCTTTTTAAAATTTTCTATCTCCTCCCTTGATATTTAATATTAAGACCTGGGATTACTACCTTATACGTATAGACCTGATGTAGACCTCCAATCAAATAGAGTTTTTTTTTCTAAAAGTCATATTTTTGCTAGATAGAATTTTTTTCAATATGGTAAAAAAATAAACCTATAAATCACGAGAAAAAATTTATAAAAAAAAGACGAAACAAAGATTGGAAAAAAGGGCTCTATTTGATTGTTCTATAATGTCTTTCTGAGTTATATACCAAATTCCAATGTTATAGCTTTAAAACTAAGTGAGGAGATAGATTTTGAAGGTCAATAAGTATAGTTTTGAGATACAGGCGTTCAAAGTTTTCCTTTGTATTTCTATAAAGACAAGTTAATAAAATAATGATTATTATGAATGTATATTTCTTTGTGTTAATAAACCAAAACTATTTTATTTATCATAATTTAATCATAAATGATGATCCCTTTGCTCATATATCGTAGCCTGGGGCACTGCTTGAGGCAAGATGGGGCACTCCTTCCTACGCAATTCTCTCTCTCCCCTTCACTAACTTGGTTTATTACAGCGAATTTTCTTCTGTATGTTAGCGCGATGTTTTCCTTGTATTCTTCCTCTTAGCATGATGACATTCTTGCCGAAACAAAGATAAACAAACATAAATGCAAGAGAATGTCAGAGGTGAAACTCGAAGGTGTACTCTTTTACAAAGACAATTTAATAAATCATGAGTTATTATGAATTTCAATATTCCATTTTGGGTATTAAAAAACCAAAACTATGTATTTATTCATAAATGAGATCTCTTTGCTCGGTGATCGTAGCCTTGGGCACAGTGTGACGTGTGCTGTCAGGCAAGAAGGGGGCATTACTAAGCAACCCTCCCCTTTCTCTTCACTAACTACGCGTATGTTACGATATTCTGTAATAATACTTGAGTGATTTTTCTTCGTCTGTATGTTAGCGAGATGTTTTCCTTGTCTTTTCCTCATTGGCATGATGAACTTCTTGCTGAAACATACATAAGCATACAGATGCCATTTCTCACAATTTCTTTGCCAATAATTATCAAAATTTACAATAACAGAAGAAATATTGCATTTTCTTGTACGGATGAATGTTTTAGGCTTATTGAGTTATGTTTACTAATTACCCTGTAACTATGAAAGTGAGAGGAATTTTGACGAAATATTTCGTATACGTATTATCAATTGCCATATGAAGCTCCATGAATTTTTTCATGACTTTGCATTTTTCGCCCTATACCCCTATATATAGGGGTTCCGGCCGGCCCCCCTTAACCACGGAACGTCGGAAGCCGAACCCGTCATAACCCTGGGTCTGCCTACATCTTCTTGTGAACTTAGTGTAAAAAAATTAACAGATTCCTTTTGCTATTTATGTAGGGGTGATGCCTTTGTATAATAAGGCGCCCTGTGATATTTTTACGCTAAGGTCGGTTTGTAATGACTTTCCATACTCATTTGAGTGTCTTGGGTTTCGATGATAATTTACGAAGTCAGTATCTTCTTTCGGTATGAAGGCAGAGATGTTTCAAACTCATGATGATAGTTTCTAAGTTCATTCAGTATCTTCTTTCTGATGCAATGTTTCTAGTTGAGAACACAGAGTACAAAAATATCTGTATTCTTGAAGTCTACATTATGAAGAGCAGATAAAATTGGACAGGTCTGCCAATGATGATGGCTTATTGAATTCTGACTACAGTCTGGTTTACAAATCATAAAGTGAGCAGACAGTAGCTCGAACATACGAACATGCACACAGATGACATAGATTGCAAGTCATGTAGGCCGTTTGGGTTATAGGTCACTGTGGTTGTCTCAAGCAGGAAGCTTGGACAACCGTTTACAAAACAAATGATTTGATGACCACAGATGACGGGAAACTAGACACTGGCTGATACACCACGTCATCTTAGCCTACTTTATCATATCTGGTCTGATCACATTCCTGCAAGCAAACTGGTTGACCTCTTGGGTCACTGGTTTTAATTAATCATAGTTTTAGTTTTTATATATGGAATAAAATTCCATATTTTATATTATGTAGCACTTACATTTATACCCCGTTTCATTGTAATATGAGCTATACTAATATATCTTTTATTGGCATGAAAAAAACAGTAAAATCTGTTTTTTCATTCCAAGCATTTTTTATTAAAATACTTTTTTCTCCACTATTATGTGCGGTTGAGTTTCATGTAACTGATGCACAATAATTTATAGTCGTTAGAAGTGTGAACTTTTTCTCAGCTTCAGCTACAAATGCAGTGTAAATTTAGCAGTGCAATATTTCCGTGCCGATATTTTCTCTATAGCGAATAAATATATATTGTAAAAATATATCAGTCCTATTCTACTTAATGTCTTTTGTAACAAAAATACAATAATTATTTATTATTGTACGATGGCTGAAATGCAAGTGAACATTGTTATCAGGTTCGGTTTTTGAAGCAAAACAGATGTGTACGATATGTTTCTGTAATGCACTTGCAAGCATTAATCTGCAATGCGTTTGCGAGTCAGTTGGCTCTCTGGTCTCATATAATAAACTTCTGTCATCAAGACATCATCTCATTGCAAACCCAACATGGCGTGGTGAGTTTTCGAACCAAGTCATGCCCATGATACGTCGACCACCCCAGGCTATGCCGAGGCATGCCTCTCTTGTAATGCCAAAGGCCTTGTCACTTGCCATGATGCAAGCACTGACATTAATTGCAGACCAGCGACATGCCATCTGTTCATTTCAGGATGCCCTTCCCAGTTCTGGATCATGTGCTGGCAAAGTCCCGGTCGCTGCTACCCCTGAGAAATGTGATGTAGTGATGTCCTCAGCAGTGTTCAGGTCCTGGAGACATTTGATGATGTGTTAGATCCACCTCATCAAGTTTTCGCTGCAAGATGTTGTCCTGCACATTAGACTCAACTGTGTGCTGGCACTGCAACGTGTGCTGGACGCCCGTTACTCAAATGCCAAATGGAACACCCATACTCCAGACGCGGCTCGGGATGCCATCGGGAACATTGTGTTACGGTCATCGAATCAGGCAGTGCAGTGGTCCGAATTTTTTTACCTCCTGCAAGAGAGCGAGGCATCAGTGAGTGATTATTTCTCAAGGGGTGCTCAAAAGGCCACTGACTGTGATTTTCAGTGTCCTAAATGTGGGTAGAGCTTGGCTGAATATATGCTATAATGGAAAATAATGGTAGGTCTCAGTGATCCTGTGTTAAAAAGGCTTGTATTTCAGGCATGTGATACATTTAAAAGTGTAGATGCCCTTCAGGCTTTGTGTTGTATTTTGAAGCTGCACGCCAAGACTTTGAAAGCATCCCACATGTCGCTATTTGTGCGAGGGAGTTGGCCGGCGCCTCAAGTGATGACGTCACAGGCAGAGATGATGTAGAGCCAGACATCGCAGTGTTGTGCAGTAACTCAAGTGAAAAGCATTGCGGGAACTGCGGGGTACGTCATTCACCTGGTCAAGCATTGTGCCCAGCAAGAGGTATGACATGCCATGGGTGCCAAAAGGTAGGGCACTTCCAGAAATGCTGCAGGAGCACGAAGAAAATGCCGCTCGCCATGAGTTTAGTGATTGTTGCACACACACACCTCTATCCCTACCCTACAATCAAGGCTTGTGTTTCTCATGGGAGCGGGAGGTCGGTGTCCACACTCTCCGTAGCAGACACAGGAGCACAGATCTGCATTGCCGGACCCACAATTCTTTCAAGCCTACACATAAAACCCTAGAGTTGCAACCTCAAATAGGCCTGAGGGACATAGCTAATCTCCGAGTGAGATGCCTCAGATCAACGGCATGCACCATGGAAATAGTTGGTTTTCCTCACCCTTCCCCTCTCTTTGTATCAGCTGATGTTAGTGGTGAGGCAGTCTCGCTGCCTAACTCCCCTCAGACAACGATACCTATCCCACCTGTGGAGGAGAACATACCAAAACTGGAAGTATGGTTATGTCACTTCTCATCTACGACCTTTAACACAACCAGGGAACCTTTACTTGTGATGACGGGCAAGCAGCACCACATACATTTATTGCCTAATGCCATACCGTATGCTTGTCACACGACGGCAGCAATCCCTAAGCATTGGGAAGAGGAGGTCAAGGCCCAGTCATGGCAGGGGATGCAATGGAGTGGTGTGCAAGGATGGTTGTGGTAGCCAAGAAAACGGGCCAACCTCACTGCACAGGAGACTTCCAGCACTTCAATGCCCACTGCCTTCGTGAGATTCATCATACACCTGTACTCTTGGACATGATTTCGAGCATCACCATACACACGTACAAGATTACAGCGGACACCCATTGGGATTTCCACCAAGTGGAATTGGACAAGGATGGCCGCCTGGTCATGACCTTCATCACCCAATGGGGGCGGTATGGTTATCGTAGGACACCCATGGGTTGCTGTTTGGCTTCCGACGCCTACACGAATAGGTTCAACGACGCCTTGCGAGACATCACCAGAAAAGCATAAATGCATTGATGACACCTTGCTATATGATCACAGCATCGAAGAGGCGTTTTGGCACATATATAAATTCCTGTCAACGTGTGCCTCTGCAGGTATTGCACTCAAGCCGGAGAAGTTCAAATTCTGCAAGAGAGAGGTTACCTTTGTTAGGTACCACTTGGGATGAAAGTCATACAAGCTTGCAGACGAACGACTAGACGCCATTCATAACTTCCACATGCCAGAGAATCCCTCCATCACTGATATTAGGTCATGGTTTGGATTTGTGAATCAGTTAGCCCCCTTCCTTGCAACGGCTCCCATTATGGAGCCCTTTAGGGACCACCTCAGAAAACCCATGGGGAAAAACATCTGCTGGGATATCCAGCTACATAACAAACTCCAGCAGTCACAGGAGGTCATCTTTCAATTAGCCAAGGATGGCATGGCATATTACAACAAGACACGCCCTACGATAATCATGACGGATTGGAGCAAAGAAGGCATTGGTTTCGTTGTCCTCCAGCAGTATTGCACTTGTCAGTCAGCTGACAGCCCCTTTTGTTGCAAGGGCAGCTGGCGTCTTGCCCTATGTGGCAGTTGACACTTCACCCCCTCTGAAGCAGGGTATGCCCCCAATAGAAGGAGAAGCCCTTGCAGTCACCTGGTGCTTGCAGGAGGCCAGGTTGTTGACAAACTTAGTGCAACTTACTTTGGCTTTTGTTTTTTTTAATGACTGTTTATTTGGTTTTATCAGTTTTACTGAGCATTTATTTATCATTTACACCAATGAATTCTTGAAATATATAATATACAGTATATGTTAGTTGATCATCTTTTCACAATTCTTTAAAATAAGACAGGATAAATTTTTATGTAAACATGTCGCAAATCAGGATAAATTTTTGTGTAAACATGTCGCAAATTATTCGTCGATGTACTAAAAAGGCTCTGGCCAGTTGGTATGGCCGATAGATTCACCAGCCTGTTGCCAGGACAGCTAAATTAAGCACGATCACAATTATAATTTAATACTAACAATCATGTGTAATCTAATACTAACAATGACAATTACACATACTTAACAGTATCAAAAGAATCAATGACTTCTGCAACACAAAATGACCTTGTGGTTACCTTACCACAGAAACTCCGAAAACAATGAAAAATTACCAAAAATCAAGAACATTAGCGCGTTATCACCATTACTTGTATCCTTCACAACCAGTGAAATCACCAGCACACAGCCAATGATATCCAAGATTAAGACAAATTACTAACATGAAACATTAGTCACAAGCAACACCCACAATCATGCAACACGCATACAGTCAAACAGGATGCCCCTTCAAGGTACTAGATGTGAAGGAGATGCTAGATGCTACAGAGGCGTGAGCTCTTTTATAGCCCTATGGACTAGTGAATTATAGTGAAATTAAAACCACAATCAAGGACTCATTTTCCCAGACTAAGTAAAATTTAACGTTTTATAATGGGTGAGTGTGTGCTTTTTGGGGTTCAAACGCAGCAATGCAATAAACAAACAATACATACAAGAACCATTCTCGTTCTTGCCTCCAAAGTGAATACGGGGAACCTTGCCTACCAACAAGGCCAGTAAGACATATGTGGAACGGCGGGATTACGTCATGAAAAAACCACACATTTTTTCACAACATCCACTCACAGCAAAGGTGGCAACAAGGCAACTGGCGGGGCAAGTGAACATGGTCTTTTGGAATTATCGAGGCCTTGAGGCTGGCACAGCACTATAACACTCGTCTAGCTCTCGATGGCACACAGTTACAGTACTGAGTGATCACTTGACAAATGACGAAGGTACAAAATATCAGCATCAAAAGCAATCAATGCAAAATGGCAATATAAAATGGCCAAAACATAGTTCAAGCAAATTCAAACAAGTACAGAATGCAACATAGCAACTTCTAAAATAGCAATGCAATAGCAACACAGGCCACATCATGGCAACAGCAATGATCATATGAAAAAGGCAACTCAAGCATACAATTAGCTCATCAATAGTAATGCATTTCAAAGCGTAACTCAGTCAATGTTACTGCAACAAAGCAATGCAGAAATGCACTCAAAATTCCACTCAAGGAACTAGGAATCACTTCAGTGCTCGTCACAGAGCATATCATACAGTCCCATCATCAATGGTTGTAATCAAGGGTAAAACAACGGTTAAATTGCATAAAACAGTTTTTGCAGTAATAAATAATGGAGTAAATGTTATGAAACCAGCCAGTTCAGGTAAGAATATCAACAAAATTATTACTTATATATAGCGATCGTTATGATCTACAGTGTCAAGTGTTTCACTAATCATTCGAATAAACGGTTGGTTAGCAATAGCAATCAGTTGCCCAACATTCCGTCAGGAGTTTTAATGAGGGAGCTCGTCCCATGCAATGAACGAGTTATATAATGAACACAGTCTGCAATGACAACAAACAGTTTGCGCAGTTGAAGCTGTCTGTGGACCGCTCCACTCAGTCTTCGTAAGACACAACAACAGAAAATGTTAATACAGAAAACGCTAACACTGCCCTTACTCCTTCAAATCTCCTTACAAAGAGCATCCTTTCATAGTTCACCTCTCAACTCTTAACAACATACATTGCACTATACTAAATCATCTTTTACCCACTGCGACATCCCTTTTCTCTGCTCAATAGCGGCTTTCCTTTTCAGATGGATTCATGCTTCACTTACTGTGTCACTCATCTCATCCTCATCACTATCTGTTCCACAATCACTTACATCAAGTCTTTCAGTCTGTTGACTCACTTCATCACTAATGTCTACCTCTCTCTCACCATTACCTGTTGTTTCACCACTGTTGTAATACTGGGTCTCTTCTTCTCGCTCGTTGTTGTGGGCATTTAATTCTCAAGCGGGACAGTGTGTTGTACTGCTCGCAGATGCTTGACGATTTTACTGAGGGGCCATTGACTGTGTTTGCGCTGCTCTGCTTCCACCAACACGATGTCGCCTTCACGCAGTGCTGTCAGTGGGGCCTCTCGTAGGTCCTGTCACTCCTGAAGTGACATCAGGTAGCTCTCTCTCAAGAAACTGCTTGCAGCGTCCAGCCTGTTACCAAGATCCAAGCGGATTGCACAGCTGGTGAGACAATTGAGGATTAAGAGGTATCCTACCCCTACTTCAACCCTGATGGGGCCAGTGTGATCAATGCCGTCCTCATTAGAGGGACTTATCATGAGTGCTCGGTCAGTCTGGAGGGGTGGAGTTGGTGGCTGTTGGTGAAGAGTCTTGAAGGCCATGACATACGTTTGGCACCTCCCTACTCTCTTGCTGGTAGCCCTCAACCCTGGGCTCCAACAATCCTGCTGGAAGAGAGTCATCAGAATATTGACTCCACAATGCATAAAGGGACATGGAGGTGGGTTAGATGCAGGAAGACTAATTTTCCTTTTGAAGGTAACAACGTCAATTCAATCTTCGTATTACTTATGTTAACTAACTTTGCATGCACAACTATCGCTTTCATGACTAAATACAACATAAGGATAAGCACAATAATTATACAGTGGGTCCCCTGTATTAGTAAGTTTAAATGATATCTCATAATAAAAATAATTTCTCTCTCTCTCTCTCTCTCTCTCTCTCTGTCTTACAGATATGAATGTTTTCTGTATGATAAATCAAAGATTTACCATTTTTAAATATTAATATTAATGTAAACAGCAATAATATCAACTCATTAAAGAAAATAGTATAGTGAATTAGTAAGATTTTAGTTTATAAATTCAAAAAACTATGTAAGAATGAAGGAAACCCCAGTCTTCTCTCTCCAACTCCAGGTACTAAAGCTGTCAAATGCATCAAGTAATGTGACAGGAGGGGGAGGAACTGTTGTGTTGTTGCCACTAATGTTTTAAAATTACTTTGAAATTATACTAATACAATCTCTAAGATTCATACAGTAATATGATAATAATTTAAGGTAAATTTGATGTAGGATTCTTGTTCAGCCCCCTCTCCCTCTCTTCTCTGGAAAAGGTGTATGTATTTATGGGAGGGGAAGAAGTGTTGCCTATAGAAATTCATTTCAATCTTTTGATATTGTAAGGGTTTATTCTCTCTCTCTCTCTCTCTCTCTCTTCTCTCCTCTCTCCTCTCTCTCTCGTCTCTCTCTCTCTCTCTCTCTCTCTCTCTCTCTCTCTGTTATCGGGTGTTTATATATTTCTAATGGTAAAATGTTTCAGGTGACTTTGAAATGATATTAATAATACCAATTCAATGGTATATTTGATGTAGGATGATATACTTTAAGTATATATTCGTTATTTAAACTTTCAAAATAGTCAGATATAAGCATTTTAGAGGGGAGTTTGAACTATTCGCGGGATTGTCTGGTACCCATCCCCCGCAAATACAGGGAGAACACTGAAACTCCCTTAAACAAAACAAGATGTACATCACTCCCCCCTTTGATTCCAGAGTTCTGCTGGCGGAGTCAGAATTCCTTCTTCCCTGAGCTCTCTCAGGGCGGCTACGATCACATTTTGTTGATGGATGGGAAATTCTCCTTCGACTTACGGCTCAGCTGTCCCCTCTTGGCACAGGAAGGCTGGTCCTTCATGCCATAAGGTGTTTGTTTTCAGGTCATGCAACAAAGAACCTTCAGTCAGGATGGCAGCTGGATTTTGTTTGGTGGGGACATATCTTAGATCAATGCCACACTTCTGTTGAGTAAAAAATGATCTCTCCCACTCGATTAGAGATGAAAGTGTTTTATTTGTCATGTAAATCATAGGCATGCTGTAATCAACGTCGGTTACGCTCAAGGCCTGACTTACCCCTAGCGGCTCCTTCCACTCTAGAGATCCAACCCAATTCAAAGGCAGGCTCCAGTTTGACTGCGTGAGCGACATAAAGCATTCTCCTACGGGCACAACCGATTGTGGCGGTCAGGAGGACTACAAGTGTGTCAGTCTGAGAAACAACTCAACAATAAGTCGCACAAGTTTCAAAACAACTAAGCTAGCCTTGCTCAGCACAGGCTCTTGGTTCACGATAGCTCTCAACGTGGGCAACAGAACGAACTAGGTTCTGGTTCAGACCACCTAGTCTACGTTAACATTCTTTCACTCCGCTCATTCACCAGATTCACCAGAAGGGCAAGCTTCCAGCCCTTTGCAAGGACAGCTAAATTAGGCATGATCACTAATTTTATAATTTTATTACAAAAAATAAATGATTGTAATCCAATACTAACAATGACAATTACACATACTAAACAGTATCAAAATCAGTGACTTCTGCAACACAATGAAAAGTAACCAAAAATCAATAACATTACCCTTAACATGATGTCAACATTACTCGTATCCTTCACATCCACTGAAATCACCAGCACATGGCCGACGATGTCCAAAATTAAGATAGATTACTTACATGAAACATTGGTCACAAGCAACACCCACAATCAAGCAACATGTGTACAGTCAAATGGGATGCCCCCTCAAGGTGTAAAGGAGGACTCTATAGAGGCGCAGGCTCTTTTTATAGCCCCACGGACTAGTAAATTACAGTGAAATTAAAATCATTAATAAGGCCTCATTTTCCCAGACTAAGTAAAATTTAATGTGTATAATGGGTGAGTGTGTGCTTCTTGGGGTTCAAACGCAACAAAGCAATAAACAAACAATACATACAAGAACCATTCTTTTTCTTGCCTCCAAAGTGAATACATGGAACCTTGCCTACCAACAAGGGCAGGAAAACATATGTGGAGCAGCGGGGTTACATCATGAAAAAAGTGCACATTTTTTCATGACAACATAGTTCAAATATTAAATCCAAGAAACTAGTGCTATGTGAAGGAAATAGAAAATAAAATTCCTTTCTACTCTATGAGCTACTCCATTTTCTTATCTGAATACTACTTGCATTGTTGCTATTTTCATTATTCGTACATGCTTTCTCATAGCCATTTCTGTGAGTTTTCATTAAGTCTCCTTCAAATAGCTCTCTCTATGAGTTTCCATATAGTTCAGTGAGTTAAAATGAAGTCTACTTCTATAAAGCTTTTTCTTTTAATGAATTCCTCCCCTAGTTTATTCCCAATTTACATGCATCCATTTCTGTTGGTCTGTGGTGAAGACATCCAAAATTTACATAAACTGTCTTCAGTGCATGGTTCTTTTGTAGACTTTTATAAGTACATACATCATAAAAGGCACAGATTTATGGTGGATGTTTGTCGGGATCCAGAAATATTGGTGAACCACAAACAGTGTGACATGTTTTGTAGTCATACCTTCAAAAGAGACACCACTAAGTGCAGTACTGCAAGGAATATAAAATGCTCATATTACAGAAGGAGAAAAGAAGAATTAAATGTTTTGATTTTTGGAATACTGTGCTTAAAGTGGTTGGATTAGTAAAGAATATGAAGGCTATGCAAAGTAGGTAAGGTATTGAATAGGTAATAGTTTTCGTTCTTGAAATACTATAATTCCTAAGGCCATAGTGGCCTGTTATAGATATGACACTTGTGAGGTAATTTATATGTAATGAAGAATTTTGGTGTTTAGATGGATAGTCTCCAACATAAAATTGGTGCATATATTAATAAGATAATTTTCCTGTTATGAATGGAGGTAAACTAATTGACATGGAATTACTTTCTAACCATAAGGCACATTTTTATTTAAACAATTTGTAATAAAATTTGTTATTGATTTTCATTCATAGAATAAGCAAATTAATAACTGTATGTAGTGTAGAGTATTTAGGGTTTCTTCAAATCACCTCTTATTCTAGATGAATGTGGTAGTGGTTATTGCCCTATTTTTCTTTAAAGCTAGCCCATGTTTTGGAGGAACTTCCTATTCAGGAGACAGACATTCTTATCTAAATATTTTTTTATCATAACAGCTCTGGATGGATAGATTGTTGGCAAGTACCTGAATTACAGTTGAACATTGGTTATACCTACCACCCAATTCCCCCATTGGGCCCAACACCTCAGGCCAATGTTTCAACTCCCGAGAAGGAAGAACTGCTTTTGTCGCCAATTAGGGCCCCTCATAAGAAGAAGTCCCCCATGGAAATCATAAAGGTGAAAGTTATGTTGCTAGTTAGATTTGACGTTATTTTGATATCTGTAAAACAAGGCATGCTTAAAAATTTTTGCTCATATCAGACCTTATAGCAATATTTATATTTTATTGTACTGATAAATTTATTTTTCATTTTATGATATTGGTTTTGTTGTCATATTGAAAGAACGCTTGTGCTTTATGTATTACAGTTTGTTAAAATTGGAAAATAAAAGTAGAAATTCAGTGATATACATAATTTTCTATGGGTGACATCATTTGCAGTCATCAGACTCTCTTAAGGGTCAACATTTGCAGGTGACAACATAATAAAATCAAAGGTTGATGACTATTTAGTTGTTATTTAGACATAGATTAGTAAAATATTTCATGGCAACTAATCCTTCAGAATAGACAGTACTTCTTTTAAGAAAACTTCCCTCAAAAGATAGTCTTATAGATCTTAAAAGTTATAGGCTGACTACCAGACATACATTCTGTATCTGGCCATCATTTTCTCTTTGGTACACAGTCATCCAGACCCTCGTGGTTTAAGGTTGGCCTTTATTCTTTCCCAGCCAGTCAGTTTTCATATACTTATCTCGAACTCCTCCATGTACACATGTACACCCTTGATCCCTTGATCCAAATCCACTTTTACAGCTAACCATTCACTTTTAAAAACTTTTAATCTCCCAACCAATTATCTTTATTGCTCTCCATAGTATGTATTGCTTTTCTGTCTATTGTATCATTATTTTTGTTATGTACTTTAGAAGAAGCATTACTATTGGAAAACAGTTAAATGTACAATATTCTTTATAAGAAAAACAGTCTTCCATTTAGGTGGCTAAGGGAAGAATTGTAAGTCAGACTGTGTTAACTAAAATACAGGTACATACTAGACCAGAACAAAGAAAATTGGCCATATGCTCAAGGCTTGTTCATACTGAAGAAGACTTGTGAAAAAGGAACCTACATTAGCTTTTTGTAGTTCCCTCAGTCACATCACCAGTGCCAATTCAAGGAATTCTGCTTTTACTACACATCACAAGCGTTAAAGATCCTCAGGAAGTGAACTGCTGTATTCATTAAAGAAATAAAGTGGAACTTGTAGTAACTGGCTTTGAAGATCCTGCCGAAACTGAACTTACAAATTTGCAATTCAAAATTAAATTAGACAGCAATTAGCGATAACAGAGGTCAAATAAATTACATTTGAATTTATCAAAAGATGCAAAAATAGCTCAAGAAAATACATCCCCTTTTCAAAATGCAGTAGGAGAAAAATAACATTTTAACCCTTGAACGCTGAGCCGGTATTTCCGAAAGTGTCTCCCGTATGCCAGCGGCGTTTGCAAGTGAGCGCCGAAGCGGAAAAAAAGTTTTTAAAAAAAATCACAGCACGCTTAATTTTTAAGATTGAGAATTTATTTTTGGCTCCTTTTTTTGTCATTGTCTGAAGTTTAGTATGCAACCATCAGAAATGAAAAAAAAAATCATTATCATATAAATATTGGAATATATGACAGCGCGAAAAAAATTTCATATACAATTGAATACAAATTGCGCTGTGAGCAAAACAGTTAAAGTTAATGAGTTAATTATTTTTTTGTTGCATTGTACACTAAATTGCAATCATTTTGGTATATAACAAATTGTAAAAGGATCAAAGCAACACAGAAATTATTATCACAATATGATGTATGAATTCGTAATGCGCGGACGTAAAAAAACACTGTTTTCAAAAACTCACCATAAATCGAAATATTGTGCTAGAGACTTCCCGTTTGTTGCAAATGAAGGTAATTGATTGAATATTACTAGACTGTAAGTGCTGTATCTTACAATTTCAGTTTTCGACCATTTCGGTCGAGGTAAAGTTGACCGAAGGTCGAATTTTTTCTATTTATCGTTATTTATATGAAAATATTTCAAAACTGATTAAAGCTACAACCACGGGTTGTTTTTAGTTGTATTTTACATGAAATTGCACACATTTTCATATATAAAACTTTATGTAAGGGTTAATATAAAATGGTGCAAACATTACGACAATTGGACGAAAAAATTTATGATTTTTTCGGGATAGTTACCGTGCGAACGTAAGAAAAAAGTTTTTTTCATAAATTCACAATAAATCAAAATATTGTGCTAGAGACTTCCAATTTGTTATGTAATAGTTTTAGCTTACAATTGCGTTATTTGACCATCTCGGTTGAGTCAAAGTTGACCGAAGGTTGAAAATTTGGCACATATCGTTATTTATATGAAAATATTTCAAAACTGATAAAAGCTACAACCATGGGTTGTTTATTGTTGTATTCTACATGAAATTTTGCACATTTTCATATATAAAACTTTATGTAATGGCTAATTTAAAATGGTGCAGACATTACGACAATCGGAGGAAAAAATTTTTGATTTTATTTGGAAGAGTTACAGCGCAGACATAAGGAAATTTTTTTTTTTCATAAATTAACCATAAATCGAAATATTGTGCTAGAAACTTCATTTGTTGCAAAATAAAGGTAAATGGTTGAATATTACTAGAATGTAAGAGTTTTAGCTTAAATTGCATTTTTCGACCATTTCGGTCGAGTCAAATTTAACCGAAGGTTGATATTTTGGCACTTATCGTTATTTATATGAAAATATTTCAAAACTGATAAAAGCTACAACCATGGGTTGTTTATTGTTGTATTCTACATGAAATTACACACATTTCCAGATATAAAACTTTATGTAACGGCTAATCGGACAAAAAAATTTATGATTTTTTCGGAAGTTACCGCGCGGACGTAAGGAAAAATTTTTTTCTCATAAATTCACCATAAATCGAAATATTGTGCTAGAAACTTCAAATTTGTTGCAAACAAAGGTAAATGATTGAATATTACTAGAATGTAAGAGTTTTAGCTTGCAATTGCATTTTTTGACCATTTCTGTCGAGTCAAAGTTGACCGAAGGTTGATATTTCGGCACTTATCGTTATTTATATGAAAATATATCCAAACTGATAAAATCGTTATTTATATGAAAATATTTCCAAACTGATAAAAGCTACAACCATGGGTTGTTTTTTGTTGTATTCTACATGAAATTGCAAGCATTTTCATATAAAACTTCATGTAACGGCTAATTTAAAATGTTGCAAACATTACGACAATCGGATGAAAAAATTTGATTTTTTCGGAAGAGTTACCGCGCGGACGTAAGGAAAAAGTTTTTTTCATAAATTCACCATAAATCGAAATATTGTGCTAGAGACTTCCAATTTGTTGTAAATGAAGGTAAATGATTGAATATTACTATAATATAAGAGTTTTAGCTTACAATTGCGTTTTTCGACCATTTCGGTAGAGTCAAAGTTAAGCGAAGGTTGAAATTTTGGCACTTATTTTTATTTAATGAAAATATTTCAAAACTGATAAAAGCTACAACCATGAGTTTTTTTTGTTATATTCTACATGAAATTGCGCACATTTTCATATATAAAACTCTATGTAACGGCTAATATAAAATGGTGCAAAAATTATGTCAAAGTGACGAAATAATTTCTGAGATGTGTCGCTGATGCTTTTTAGTGGTAGAAGAAAGAAATTCGCGCTTGCGCGCCTGGGTAACAATTGTAAACAAAACAACAGCTTGATCAGTGAACTCCCAGCATCTCCCAAGGCGCGTGATTCAAAAGTTTTTGCCTAGTAGGCCTATAACTATTTTTCCGCGAATTTAAAAAAAAACTTTTTCGTCGATGTTTCGTACGTTGTTTCGGCACCCATCAGACAATTTTCGTTGACGTTTAATACGTCCAATCGGCGTTAAAGGGTTAACCAAAGTAAAAATTTACAGTCAAAATTGTAACCCCTAAAAGTACTCATAATAGTAAAGAGGATAAAGAATCTTGAAATAATGAAATATCATTATCTTGGTATCCCAAAACAACATTAAACCCCCCAAAAAGTCCCAATTAACTATGCAGTAGCTGTACCTCATGCTTTTGAGTAGTGTAGTAAATAATAATAATAATATAATAATAGTAAGAGTAATAATAATAATAATAATAATTGAAAAAGAAACCCACAAAATCACTTTATAACTTGTTTACTTCTAAGTATTTACATTTAGTTTTACTCCACACTCGAGTACTTTCAGGCCCTGTCTGTGGCCCATTCTCAAGAGATGTTTGGGATGTTAGCCTGGGTCAAGGCCAAGCAGTCTTCTGGAACTTTACAGTGATTTTGTGGGTTTCTTTTTCAATCTTCAGAAGAAGACTGAAAGAATTTTTGTTTGGTTAATGATGATGATGATGATGATAGTACAACAAAATGAGGACTCTTAAGTATGCATATTATGAATCATAAATGCGCAAAATCAAACAAACTACATATAGGAATACTGTGATCAATAGATTTTTAGCAAAATTAAAGATTATAGTTGTCGCAATTCATGCACATTAAGGATAGTACCAAGTTCCTGGGAAAATAAAAAATATTCCAGATAATTTTTGACCTCCAGACCTTAATTCTTAGTACTATAGAACTATACAGTGTATTGTTGGCCATGAACATTACTAGTAATTTGCATAAAAGTTTATTATTTACAAAGTTTTATGTATTTTGCATAAAAGTTTATTATTTGCAAAGTTTTATACAATACAGAACAGGGCAATACACATTTTGTGTTCAAAGCAGTGCAGGACATTACTGATTATCAGAGTGATAAATAGAGAGGAAATGTGTATGCTGTATACTGTATGTCTGGTATGCTGCCCATACTTTATTTTTTTTATCTTGTATGTCATTAAGTTTATATGACAAATACCAATTGATAATAGGTACATGCATCATTGTACAGTAATCTTAAAAACACCAATCATCTTACACTTATGTAAGGAATTAATTAATGAGAGATGCTTTGTGGTATCTGTATAATAAGTTTTGCTTTTCATTTCTTTAGAACTTGCTTCATATAATGCAAATGGTTTTTCTGTCATTTCCTTTAGTTTAAAGCACATACCATTGATAGGTTAGCATCACGAAAAAAGTACTTGAGAGCAGTGAATTGATGCAATCCTTCTGTCATGGTATCTAATGTAAACTTGTTTTCTTGAACTACATCTTA
>NC_061108.1:42777264-42819620 GCF_015104395.2 Macrobrachium nipponense
AACTGCATCTTACTGGGTAAGTTCCATCAAGTCACTTTTGTTAACTCTGTTGGGATATCTTCAGTTAAAACTTTTTCCATTATTCTACCTACCAAACAGGACATACAGAGCAAAGATTAGTAATTGTACATACATTTGTTCTGATGCCGTATACTTACCTCGAACTATTTAATAGGAGAATCCTTGATGTCAATCTGGTACCGACCAGAAAAATCTTGTTACCCTTTCCACACTTAGCCAGGTACGTGCCCTAAGGGTCAAGACTACGCGACCACAACCTCCAATCTCAGTGATTTTCTGGTCACTGACCTGTCCACACGCATCAGCTTGTCATCCGTGTGCCGACCCAATTTCCTTTGTGTTTCCCTTGTGTGTTAGAGTCTTCTCTCCCCGTGAGTGTGTGTATATGTGTGTGTGTGCCTTCTATCATGGAGCCCGACACTTCTCAGCGCCGCTGCCCAGGCCCTTTGGAGGACAAGTCGTGTGGGGCTTTCTTGTCATCGACGAAGATCGACCCCCACTCTTTGTGGAACTCGTGTCGTGGCGGCCCCTGCTCAGCAGAGTACACATGTCCATAGTGTGTTTCTTGGCCTCCCTTCCTGTGGACATTGGCCTCAGCCAAGAGGAAGAAGAAGAAGGCCAGGTCGCCAGCAAAGGAGTCTCGTTCGGAGGAGCCCTTATCGATGAGACCTGCCCCGTATCCAGTGTCTCTGCCTAAGTCTTCTCCTGTTCCCTCCCAGCGAGAGGACCTAGGTGAGTTCATTGCCGGGCCTCTGCCCATTGCAGAGCCCGATGAGTCCGTGTCTTCTATACAGGTTTTGCCACCTGGGGACAATGGCTTCCTGCGAGAAGTGTGGTCCTGCTTCAGCCTGCGGGGGGCTCAGTTGGCCGAGGTGTTTGCGTCGGCTTTCCGCTTGGTGTGTGTGGCTCACCCCGCTCCGGGAAACACATCTCTCCCTGCGCTGAGTAGCAAGGCTCTCTCCACTCTGGGGAGCGCGGCCCAGAGCTTACCCCACACCCATGGGATTGACCTGCCACAGGAGGCAGTAAAAGCTGACGGGATCGTCGGAGCTCCTGTCCCGGCCCTGGTCTGGTACCCCCAGGACCCCTTTCAGATCCCCCCTCCAGGAGGATGACTTTCAGGACTGAGAGATGCCCCCACACTTTCCCGGAGGGTCACACCCGAGGGCCGGGACGCTCTCCCAAGGTGAAACACCCCTGGTGGGCGTTGTCCCAGACTGGGCCGGTCTTCGGACCCTCTCCCCTCAGACCAAGGGCAAGAAGAGCAAGAGGAGACCCCCTCTCCCGAAGATTACTCTTCCTCGAAGTCCACTGACTCGGATAGGTCCTCCCGTAGGAGGAGGAGGAGGAGGAGAAGAGTGAAGTGGAGGCACTGCGCTGGGAGGAGTCAACCGTGTTCTTCCTCCTCCTCCCCAGGCCACAACACCTTTTCTCCCTGTCGTAGCCGGGACTGCAGGGGTCAGAGTAGGAGCAGCAGCCATCGGGAGGGTTCACGCCGCCACGGTTGTCGCCGCTCCCCATCCGGTCGGTCCCTGCAGAGGGCCCCCGAACTCGTAGCGCCCATGACAGCCCCACGGGCGCGGTCCTCCGCTCTTCCGCAGGCTGTTCCCCCTGCAGCCTCAGTGGATCCTGCCTCAGTGCCAGTGCGCCCTGTGGCAGCTGCTTGTGCCGGGCAGGCTCCCTTCCTTGACGTTTTTTCCCCTCCTTCCTCCCAGCGTAGGAGGTGGAGTTGCTCGGTCTCGCTGGCCCGGGTCAGGAGTCAAACTTGGACCGATGGGTGTCCTATGACAGCCCCACTTCTTTGGTCCAAGGCTCTTTGTTTAGGGGAGCTTCCATCCCCTCTGGAAGCCCCCGATCAGAGTCGCCCTGAGTCACCGGCTTTTTCGCTCTTGCCTGCGCAGGCCCCCTCCGGCCATCTGGCAGATGATTAGGATGGGGCATTCATCCAGGATGTTCTCCAGAGTGCCTGAGAGGGACAGGATGCCATGGAGGTCCATGGCAATAGACTTCCTCATGGGTGGTCCTAAAGAATCAAAGCCCCCTCTGTGCCTTCCACCAGCGAGGAACGCGTCCCAGGCTCCGGAGGGCTTTTACGGCGGCCCCAAGTCCATGGCACCAGGCCTGTCAGAGGAAAAGCATCTGGCAGGTCCGGTTTCCTTCTCCCAGCTGAGGGCCATGGCGATGGAGGCCACGACTTGGTCTACGGTCCACATGGCCTTCTGGCTTGACCTCTGGTCTGGGGCGGTGGCCAGGTTCACCATGGAGCACGACTTGAGCAAAGAGGTCGAACTGGTGCAGTTCAAGGAGTTGGTCCTGTCGGGTGGGAGGTCATTCAGCTTCCTCACCACCCAGTCCATTACACAGTGGACCAACTGGGTACTCCAGAGGAGGGACACGGTCCTGGCCAGGTTACCTAGGAGCCTCCCCGACAGAGAGGCCAAGGCCCTGAGGAACTCCCCATTGATGGGGGAGTCTCTCTTCCCTGATCAGGTTGCAGAAGAGTCCTTGGAGCAGTGGAGGAAGGCGAGCCAGGAGAACCAGGACTCCATCGTTTACAGGGCTTCTGCCTTCAGGAACCCCAGCCAGCGAAAAACTCAGGAAGTTCCCCGGCCGAGGCCTTAGAGCAGGCATGAGGCTCAGTTCTCTTCCTCCAACCTTGAACTGATTTCCAGAGGTTAGGGGTGGGGGACAGGGGCTCATCCCTCCTCCAGGGCTCCCTCGTCCTCCTCTGCCTCTTTCAGACCCAGACCTACCGCCTCCCGTAGGACCCGAAATGGCCGCTTCCCCAGGAGGAAGTAAACAGGTGGGGGGTTGCCTCTCATATCATTGGTGGAACTGGGAGGACCTCTGAGCTGACCCTTGGACAGTGCAGGTCCTCAGGGACGGTTACTGGATCCCCTTCCTGGACGGCAAGCTCCTCTGTGATGAAGGTTCCAGGAACATGGTCCTTCCAGCCCCAGGACCTCAGTCATGGGGAGGCTTTATGGTCAGAAGTGTGGTCTTTGCTAGAGAAGGGAGCCCTCCAGCAGGTGGAGGACATATTCCCCAGGTTCTTCAGTCACCTCTTCCTGATGGAGAAGTCCACAGGGGGGGGGGGGGGGGGGGTGGGGGGGGGGGGGGGGTGGGGGGGAGGAGGCCGGTCATAGACCTATCGGTCTTGAATGTGTTCATCCAAGGGGACTTCATGTTGTCCCTGGACCTAAAGGATGCGTGCTTCCAGATCCCAGTACACCCGTCCAGCAGGAGGTACTTACGCATCAGATGGGAGAGCAAGTCCTACCAGTTCAGGACCCTCTGCTTCGTTCTGTCCATGGCACCTCAAGTGTTCACCAGGGTGTTCTCCCTTGTGTCCTCCTGGGCTCACAAGAGGGAGATCCATCTCCTGTGGTACCTGGACAGTTGGTTGTTGCTTTCCTCCTCAAGGGAGGCCTTAGAGAAGCAGAGGGATAAACTCCTGTCCTTCTGCTTGGAGCTAGGCATAGTCCTGAACTGGGAGAAACCCCAGCTGGTACCAACCACCAGGATGGTGTACCTGGGGTTGGACCTAGACACAAGGGCAGCCAGGGCCTTCCCCTCGGAGGACAGACTGGCCAACCTGCAGAGGATAGCTCTCCCCTTCTTGCAAGACTCCCCCCCCCTCCCCGTGAGGGAGTGGCAGAGACTCCGGGGTCATTTGGTCCCCCTGGAGAAGCTGGTCCCCCAGGACAGGCTGAAGCTGAGGCCAGTCCAGTGGAACCTGAAGGAAAGCTGGTCCCTGAAGGAAGATCCTCTCCGGAAACTCATACTCCCCTTGCAGGACACCAGGGAGGCCCTCCGGTGGTGGTTGGACCGGTCAAACACCCGCCGGGTGGTTCCCCTATCTGACCTACCCCTGGAGATGCTCCTGTTCATGGACGCATTGAAGGAGGGTTGGGGTGCCTACCTTCAGTCCGAAACGAGGGAAGGGGTCTGGTCGGAGCAGGAGAGGCAGCTTCACATCAACTGACTGGAGTTGCTAGCAATCCAGAGGGCCCCGCAGGAGTTTGAGTACAGGATCAGGAGCTGGGTGGTAGCGCTGATGTGCGACAACGCCATGGTGGTAGCCTACATCAAAAAGCAGGGCGTCCTGAAGTCCCATTACCTGTGCGATCTCACGGAGTCGATCCTGGAGTGGGCCACAAGCACAGGCACGACCCTAACAGCAAGGTTCATTCCAGGAAAGAGGAACGTGATCGCGGATGGGCTAAGCAGGCAGGGATAGTTGATAGGGTCAGAGTGGTCCCTACACCCCGAGGTAATTGGGGAGCTGATCGGGATTTGGGGCTCCCCCTCCCTGGACCTGTTTGCCACGAGGCTAAATGCAAAGCTCCTGGTGTTCTGCTCCCCGGTGCCACCCGGCAGCAGCCTGGGAGGATGCATTCCAGCACCCATGGGACGGTCTGGACGTTTATGCATTCCTGCCCTTCAGGGTGATAAGGGAGGTTCTAAACCAGTTGAGAAGGTCAAGAGGTGCTTAAATGACATTGGTGGCTCCCATGTGGCCAGACATTGAGTGGTTCCTGGACCTCCAGGCCTTAGCAGTGCAAGATCCTTGGAGGTTGCCCCTCAGACTGGACTTTCTAAGGCAGCCCCACTTCGAGAGGTTCCACAAAGGTCACCCGGCCCTATCTCTTCACGGGTGGTGACTATCAAGCGGTTGTTGAGTAAGGAAGGCTACTCTCAGAGAGTGGCCTCACAGATGTCAGGGTACCTAAGGAAGTCTTCCGTGGCAGTTTACCAGGCAAAATGGTCGACGTTCGGGGCCTGGTGCAGAGAGAAGGGTTTCAAGCCTCTGCAGGCCAAGATCCCCCACATAGTGAAATTCCTGGTACACCTGAGACTGGACAAAGGCCTCTTTGTAGCAGCCATGAAGGGAGTCAGGGCAGCCCTGGGCCAGGTCTTCCTCCTGAAAGGGTTGGATTTAGGGAACTCCAGACACCTGTCAATGCTAATATGGAGCTTCGAGCAGTCTCTCCCCCCCCCCCAGAGCCTTGAAGGCACCACAGTGGTGCATTGCGAAGGTGCTGGATGCCCTGAGGAAGCCCTCTTTCGAACCCCTCAAGGACATCTTGGACGGAATTAACACTAAAGACGGTATTGCTTCTGGCTTTAGCTTCCACCAAGAGAGTAGGAGAGCTTCATGGCCTTTCCTACGAGGTTTCCGACCCGAAGAGGAGCTCTACTTTCAAAATGTTCCGTACTTATGGCCAAGACACAAAACCCCTCAATTGTGGACGACAGGTTCGTGGAGTTCTCGATCCCCTCCATCACCGGGTCAGACGATCCTCGAGATCTGCTTTTATGTCCAGTCCTGGTGATGAGGAAGTATCTCAGTAGGACCACCCGGTTCAGGCCACCCATTAGGAACCTGTTCGTTTCTACCAGCCGGGAGAAGAAGGCGGTCTCCAAGAACACCGTCTCCTTCTGGTTAAGAGAAATGATCAGGAGAGCCTACGGTCAGCCAGATCCTAAGGGCCAGAGTGTGGAACTGGCAGTCCACATTTACAGCCCACTACCTGAAGGACTGCACCTGCAAATCACTTGATTCATTCGAAATTGGTCCGGTGGTGGCGGGCCAACAGCAGACCTAGGCAAGGGCACGGGCAAGTGACTCTAGGGGTATGAGTGGCAGTATGAATGTGTGTTCCCCCTTATCCTAGCCCCTCCATCCCCCTTCCTTATCCTCTCCCTGGGCCTCAGGAGAGCTTTCGTGGGACCCTTCAAACCTAGAGGTAAGATGGGGGATTTATGTGATATGAGAAGTACAAACCATTTCCTTGTAGCTGTCACTATTATGGCTTACCCTTCCATTTCAGCCAGTGCCCTCAGCAGACCCTTCCCCAGTCCCTCGCCTCTCTCAAGTGGGACTGGGTCCCCCCTCGGTTATGCACCTGGACCTACCTCTGAAGCCAGTCTCCCTTAAGCTACTCCCTCCTCCTAAGGATGAGTCTCCTATTAAGTAGTTCGAGGTAAGTATACGGTGTCGGAACAAATCACAAATTCATGGTAATTTGTATTTTTCCTAGCTATACTTACCTCAAACTACTAAGGTTTCAGGCCCTCCCTACCGTCCCCGAGTACCTTAGGGCAGGAACCAAGAGGTCAGAGGTCGCAGGCGCGTAGCATTGACCCTCAGGGCATGCACCTGGCTAGGTGTGTAAGGAGTAACCAGATTTTTCTGGTCAGTACCGGATTGACATCCAGGATTCTCCTATTAAGTAGTGCAAGGTAAGTATAGCTAGGAAAAATACAAATTACCTTGAATTTGGGATTTTCTCTGCACCTACTACATGTTGGATGTGGATCCATGGACACCGATGTTAAAAGTCTTGAACAAGGAAACCGACTTATACCTGGACATTTCCTCTGTTTTTAGCGAGATCCCAAAGAAACTCATCGGGGAGGTAAAAAGATCCATGATATCCCACTACCCATACAGACCAACAGCAATCACACACATTGAAACAGAAATGTATAAAAAATGGGCAAACTAAACCAGCTTTAAAAGACAGAGAGCAAAAAGTAACTGATGCGATCACGGGATGCCAAAGGCATTGTGGGAGTTCCTACATAGCTCGTGCAAGCACAGATGCTGATAGTTCCTTGCGTACACAATTTTTTTTTTACTGGTTTTCCAGCTGGCACTGGAAGATTATCCTAATGTTAAGACTGAAGGTTTATTAGTTATGAAAAATACAAATCGATTAAAAAATTTGATATTTCCCATGACATATCTTTAAATCCTTCACTCACTCATTGCCACAGGCGAAATTTCTTTTGGTAAGTTTTAGACAGGTTTTGAGGTAAATACAGTGAAATCATAAACAAATTTTGACAAATATTTTTTCCTGTACAAGTTTACTGCTTTAGGCTGAAAGCCTCCATGGATTTGATGATATTTTGTACTATAAAGTTTTCACTTCAGTAAGTCTTCCATGGTTGTAGCTTATTCCAGAACCTAAACAATACCAAGTGTAATGGGACCTTAAATATCCTTATTACCCCTGATCTAAAGGTTATATTCGAAGTGTTTGTTGCTAAGTGCATGACTTTGATGGCTTTGGAGTTGAAGTCATATGATTCTGGGTGGGCAAGGGCATTATCTATGATTCTAAAGCCACATGGGAAAAATGTTCTTTTAATCCAAGCTTTCTTTTTTTGTATCTAAAAGACTGGAATTTGGAATTTTTCTTTTTCATTCAAGGCACAAGGCTTAGTGACATTTTAAATTAGGGCTGTGGCTTTTTTTCCAAAAAATAATTGCTGAAATACTTACTTGGGTAAATGTCCTGCTCCTCTATAAGTTTTAGATGCTGTATGGAAATTCCTTCACTACTTCTTGGTTGACTGAAGCAGCTTTCCTATAATCTTTACATTTGACAGTACAAATCTCCTGAGATTATGAAACCAACTTTTGCTATCTTTGTAGAGTTAGATCCTTTGCCTTCTACTTACCATATGGACATGGCCTTTTGTCAAGTCATGTTTAAGTCTATTGTATTTTTTAATAGCGATCGTTTACCTATAGAAAAGTAGCTGTTTCAACAGGAAAGAGAGAAGGATTTGCACATGATTGTAAGATTTTGCACCATCTGGTGTAGCTGTACCAATAGCTGCTGAGGTTTACTTTTTGTTCCTATTATTGGTGCTGAATCTTAGTATTTATGGCCTCCTTATTTTCAGAAATTCATTCATTTACATTCCTTGTTGTTGTTGGCTTGTTATAAATATTACTTATTGGCTTTATAAATCTATAAAAAAAAAATTTTTAATCTTTAATGTTATTTTGTGACTGAATTACGATAGTGTTTGTTTTCAAGATCAGATATTGTAGTGTGAGCCCTCTTAAAGTTATCTATTAAACATTTTTTAAATAACTAATTTTTCACATATAATTTTCATGGCTTAGTATAGATACATTCTTACCTCTCTTAGGCAGGCAGTGCAGTACTTTTATGCCTTAAGTAAAAGACAGAACATTAGTACTTTTAGGGGTCTAGTTTCTAAGTATGTAAGCTCTTGTTCCAGTCCTAGTGGAAACTACTTAATGATAGAAAATACTATGTATAGGTGTCCCAGGAATTCAAGTAAGGGTTTGTTATCCTTTGCTTCAGATATATCCTTAACCTCTTCCGTTTCAACTTCACATTCCTCTTTGAGCTCTACTGATTCAGATCATGCAACATCTTTAAGTCGTGCAGAATGTGATGGTTAAAACCTACCTCTTTCCTCCAAAGCACAGTTAACAGGAATTGAGCTAACATGGGTTTTGGAGAATGCCTGATAATTTGTCTCCCCCTTTCAAGATGAAGGTTCACTCCCTCATTCCAGTTTTTTTTTTTTTATACTAGATCACTTCTGGAGGCCTACCATCTGTTTCTGCAAGTGCTGAGATTTATGCTGAACTGTCATGTTTGTTCAACCTTTTCCATTGTTTAATGCTTTTTATTATATTATTAGATTGATAAACAACAGATAACTGCCACACTATTATTTTGTGTGCACTTCAGCTACAGAAAAACTTTGGCATTGTGTTCATTGCCTTTGACCATGGAAAATCTCATGAAATAGGCCACTGTGTAGCTGAACATAGGGCTCCAGTGTATTTAAAGTTTACTAGCTGACCTCCCGGCACTGCCCGGGAAAACTGAAATGACAGGATACGGGTAGGGTGAGAGAAGAGGGAGGGCGAAATGGGGGGAAGAGTAGGGGGGAGGGGAATGGAAAAGGAAGGGAAGAGGGGTGTGGTGGTGGAATTGGGAGGGGAGGAGGGATGGAAGGGTGAGGAGAATATAGAGGGGGAGGGAAGGGGAAAAGGAATATAAGTTTCCCTATTAGAAGAGAAAAATCATCTCTGCTGAACGTAAGCCTGGCCTGTTTCCCTTTCAACAATAGTCAGACCTTTTATTTATTGTATGAAAGAAACTGCACAGCAAAACATGGGAGAATCATACAAGGGTCAGAATTCTGTCTTCAGCAAACTGCACGAATTTGTAGTGGATTCAGTATACATGAATCTACTGCTAACTCACGACAGTATTATACTTCAGAAACTCCCCCTCCCTCTTCCCTCCCTGTACCCATAGCCTGTCATTCACAGTTTACCCGGGCAGCGCCAGTTAAGTCAGCTAGTATATACTATTGTATATACTATAAGGCTATAAACTGTCCTTGATCAAAGCCTTCTCAATTGTTGCTGTTTGGTTTAAATTCTTCAAGCTGTTTAGCAGTGATTGAATAACGGACAGACAGACAGACGGACATAACACCCATTATAGTATGATATGCTGGATAAATCAAACTTCCTCAAGTTGTTGGATTGGAATTTTCTTTTTCACAAAATTTCATACTGAATGTGGAGCATACTTTACATATACAAAAGACACCCGTTTTATATGTGATTCCTTTACACCAACAAGATTTCAGTTGTGATTGCAATGTCAGCATTAGTAAAAAATACATACTACACCTAACAAGATTTTTGTTGTGATTTCACTGTCAGCATTAGTAAGGAATACTTAGTGACACCTGACTTACTAAAATTTGTTGAGGTTTATTTTATAAAATTTCCCCATTAGTAGTAATACATTTTATTTATTTATATATTTATTTATTTTTATAGAATATCACACCAGAGCAGTTTGATCCAACCTCAGTGTCAGCTGATGTTTTTACTGTTGAGCTTCGCATCATTCGCCCTTCAGACCTGAAGCTGTATGGTACCGTACTTCATCTCTTTATTAATCTAAAGGTAAGTTGAGTATGTAAACATTTGCAGTGTTAATTGCTGTATAGTACATGAAGACTAGTGAGGATATTCTATTTTATTTAATAATTGGAGTTAATTTTTCAAGGTTTACATGGTTGGGTATAATATGATTGTCATCATCAACTGTTAATTTTAAACTTCAGTACCCCTATGCTGTAATCAATGAACTTCATATCATTCATCCTTCAGACCATAAGATGTATAGTATTGTACTTCTTCTCTTTATTGATCTAAATGTAATTAAGTTTAGGCAATCCATAAACATTTGTAGTATGTTCTGTGTGGGACATAAATAACGTTAGGGTATTCTATTTAATTTTAAAATCTGAAGATCATTTTTTTAATTAACCTTGCCTCTCCATTATATAGCTCTTGCTTCTGTGGCAGCAGTAGTTTGACAGATTGAAAAAGAAGACGCTTTGTTTCTTTGAATATCCATCTGCAATCCATTTACTTCCCCCCCCCTCCTACACCAAGAGACCAATAGCCAGTCAGTCTACTTCTGTCACTGGTTTCAGTAGGAGGTTAACTGATTGTTACTTTACTTGGTGTTTAGTTGGTTTGTTTTTGGATGCTCTTTTATTTACTATTTTGTTGATATTGCTCAACTAGACCATCTCACTCGGTGCACCGAACACTGGCTCAATTAAGACTTTTTTTTTTTCTTTCTTTCTTTCTTTTTTCATGTATAGCATTTGATTGTTTTCATATTTTATCATTAGGTTAAATTTACTGGAAAATTCCCTTTTTTATGTGAATTGTTATTGCTATTACATACATAAAGTAATATTTTTAAACAGTAAAATTATAATTCTACTTCTCTCCTCAACATATCAATGCTCCCTCGTTCAGTCTCAAGTCAGCTGGGCATGACGTCACCGCGGTTATGTATGATTTTATTCAGCTTTTATGCTAAATTTTATATTGAAAGATAAATTTTATTTTAACCCTTGAACGTCTATTGGACGTATTTTACGTCGAGGTAAATTGTCTTTTGGGTGCCTCTCATCTATCCCTCGAGCCTGTGCTCGTCTGAGACCGGTGGGCCATCCCCACACGGTCTCATGGTTTTTAAACGATGTACTCAAGTTGGCTTTAGATATTAATAATGAATCATGCCCATATATAACCCTTCTCAGGAAAACATTGTTCTTAATGAGTCTGGCCTCAGGCGCCAGAATATCAGAACTGTCGGCTCTTTTTAGAGATCCAAATCATATTAATTTCCTCCCGTCAGGTGAAGTTCTGTTCTCCCCAGATCGGAAATTCTTAGCAAAGAATGAAGACCCACAAAACAGGTGGTCTCCATATAAGATTATACCTCTCACAAAAGACCCATCATTGTGTCCTATTGTCACATTAAAGTCTTATCTGGACAGAACTTCTGAAAAGTCTTCAGGTCCTCTTTTTATTAGAGAAAAAGGCGGAACCATCTCCTTAAAAGGAATTAGACAACAAATTCTTTATTTTATTAAACAAGCCAATCTGGATTCAGTCCCTCATGTCCATGATATCTGGGCAGTGGCTACCTCAGTTGATTATTTTCATAATATGAACTTCGAAGATCTTAAAAAATATACGGGTTGGAAATCCCCGACAATATTTTAACGCCACTATCTAAAGAATTTAGAGGCCCTTAAATATTCGGCAGTGGCTGCAGGGAGCATTGTCTCCCCTGACACGGCCTAGTCTGATAACTCTAGTTCCTATTCATTTATTCTGCTATTATTTTCCCTTTGATTCTCACTATCTCCTACCTGCCTTGCTCGTAATTCCTGCCTGTCTCCCTTATGTTCCGGTATGGCTTGCTCAACCCACTCCTGGACATGTACATAGTTCATATTTGTTTGTTTTGCATTTCTTACCTGTTGCTTTTTCCCAGGATAGTATGGATTTGGTCATGTTTGATCCTCCCTTTTTTACCATTTGTAACTTACTTTTTTACTTAAGCTATTAAAACTTAATTTCAAGAAAATTTTTATTTTTCTTTTGTATTGATAAAATTTTGTTATTTTCCAAGCTTGTATGGCCAAATCTCTGATATCCTATTTCACCAGCCGACACAGGTGGAACCCAGAAAAGGGATTTTGACGGAGGAAAAATCTATTTCTGGGGGAAGACCTGTGTCGCCTGGTGAACCCATCCCTTCTTCTCTTGTTCTCCCACCCTTTAGCTGGCCCAAGCTTGGGTGCGCAATTCAGGAATGAAGCCTACTGGCGGGAATCGTAGTAGTAGTGAGCGGAAGGTAGATGTAAGTAGTCGTTGTAACGGCACCTATCTAGAGAGGGGTTTAGAGAGTATTCTTCTAATTGGCAGGATATCTGTGATAGTGGCTTCCACTCGCCTTTGTGTTTATACCGACACCCTATGGGGTGAGCGAGCTGAAGGTAGTAACTTCAGGATTCCATTTAGCTTTTTTCTCTGGTACTATATTTAACATCTATTTATACCTTGAAATGTATGCTATAAGGACATTTCACCGGCCGACACAGGTCTTCCCCCAGAAATAGATTTTTCCTCCGTCAAAATCCCTTATATATAATATATAATATATATATATAAATTATATATATATATATATACCATACATTTATATAATATATATTATATATATATATGATATATATAGATAATTTATTTAGATTTATTTATATATATATATACATTAATACATATATAAATCATATATATATTTATATATTATATTATATATATATATATATACATACATATATTATTATAATATATTTATATATATATATAAGGAGCATATCTATATTATATATCTATCTATATATATATATATATATAATATTATATATACATCACATATATATATATCTATATATATATATGCATACATATTATATATTATTATATATATACGATATATATATATATATATGATATATTACTATACTATATATATACTATATATGATATCAATATATATTATATATGATTATATATATATTATATATAATATTATATATAATTAATATATATTATTATATAGATATAGTATATATATATATATATTATAATATATATTATATATTTATATATATAATATATATATATGATGTAATATATATAATACTATATACGTATAATATATATATATATTAAATATATCTATTATTATAGTATATATATATATATATTATATAGTTATATATGTATATTATATATATATATAATATATATCTATAATAATATATATATATTATATAATATATGTATATGTATGATTAATGTATATATATAGCTATATATATAATATATATATATATTACTATAGAGATATATAGTATATATATATATATACTATTATATATCTATATATATATATATATTAATCTATTATACTAGATTCCTATATATATATATATATTATATAGTATATATATATACTATGTGTATATAGTATATATTACACATATATATTATATATATTAATATATATATATATTGTGTATATATATATATATTTTTAAGATTCTACGCTGCCTTGGCCTTATTTAATTACTAGCAAACGTATATCCTAATTTATACAATTAAGTTAGGGAAGTGGGAGGTCGCCAGCCGGCATATAGACACTGAATACCGGCAATAATGTATTTACTTCTATTTACAATTAAGAAGGCACAACGGATACATAAATTTTTCTGGTTAACCGTGGCTAACCGCTGGAACTTGAAGCTGCAAGGGGCTTGTTATGGAGTGGAATGTGTACGATATCCGGTACGTAACCAGATTACGTGGAAGTTCAGCAAATGTACTCTCGTCCCTGAAAGGGAAATTTACGACAATTAAAGACTAGTTAATATGCACAGATACGCTAATCCACTTAGCCATTTCTTACACTGCACTATTTGACTTATACAGATTATTTCTACTAATGGACGTAGCAATAAGTCTTATAGGACTTAAAGTTTATGACTGCTAGTTACAAACGGTTAGCACTTAGACATTATGGAGAGAGAGACTGCGCTCAGGTGAGGGCACACGGAGGGCAGGAGGGGGAGAGGAAACAAAGGATCAGTGGATAGGATTTCTTTCTGTACGGATAGGAGGGAAGGATGGGATGTTATCATGGGGAAGGAGGAAGGATAGGTTAGGGTACGAGGTTCTCATACAACAGACACCTACCTTTTAAGGGAGAGACAGTTGCCTCTCGGAAGGGCGGACAGAGGCCAGCACGTCCACCTCCTAAGGCTATCAAACTGTGAAGACAGCCACCCACGCCTCAGTTTCCTGCTGCGCGTCCTGCGAAGGTGGGGGTTCACCCCCCCCTGGAGGGTTTTCTACTGGTCAGGAACCTTTTGTCCCTTTTGTTTTAGGCCTAGACTTGCATTACGATTCCCCATTTGGGGGGTGCCAGCTTGGCGCTGCCGTCTTGCGGTGGCATCTGAAAGTAAGAGACCTCGGGGAGGAGACTGGTCTAGGATAGGTGGGTAGGTGGTGAGACTCCGGCTAGGGGCAGCCCTGCTGCATTCGTTCAAATTCCCGGGGCAGGATCTCTCGAATTGGATGCTAAAATGGCGGATAGACCATCACGATTGACAGGCCCCCCATTTTAGCAGAGATTTTGTCCTTCAACGGGTCAAGAACTCTGCAAGCGAAGGTCTGGAGCCATTCGACTCTGTGTCCCCACACCTAGCGAGCCTCACCACAAAATGAACTAATTGCTAAGCTGCATCTAGGGTCAAAATCTCTTAAATAAATTGCCGAGGTTAACTTTAAGTGCCAATTAAAAAAACAAGTGGGCTACAAGGCAGTAACTTGACAAAATGGCATGTATTATTAGTTTAACTCAACAGTGACCCAGCAGCGACATGCATGAAACAATTTTCATTGAGTTCATATGGAACCTAAGCAAGGAACAAATAATGGCATGACGCTAACTAAAGCAAAACAAAGCAAATGTCATAAATAAAAAAAAATATTAAAATAAGAGGACAAAATAACACAAATAAATAAATAAAGAAAAATGGGGCCAAGATGGCTCCTCAGTTTGTGAAGCTGGGGAAACCACCAAGGCTCAATACATCCAAAATGACAGAGGTTAAACCTACATGAACAAACAAAATGGGGCCAAGGTGTCTCCTCAGTTCGTGAAGCTGGGGAGGCCACCAAGGCTCAATACAACATTCATACAACCTACAGTCTAAGTTCTATATATACATGGCATTGTGCATCGGGCACTAATGCCGAGAGAGCACATCGGCCATCTTATTGTCCGTGCCCTTGATGTGCTCAACCTTCCAGTTGTAGTCCTGGAGTCCATACACCACCTCATGAGCCTCTTATTCTTGTTACGGAACTGAGTGAGGTAGATTAAAGGATTATGGTCCGTCAGGACAGTCAGTGGGAACTTGTGGTCAGCATGGTAGGATTCAAAATGTTTAAGGGCTAAGAACCATGCCAAGTAGCTCCTTCTCGATCGTACTATACCTCATCTGAGCTGGGTTCAATTTCTTTGAGAAATAGGAGACAGGGTGACGCACCTGGTTTTCCTCCTGGAGGAGGACCGCACCCACCCCTACATCGCTGGCGTCTACTGCTATTGAGAAAGGCTGAGAGTAATCAGGTGTGCGGAGTACCGGGCGACTCATGAGGACCCTCTTCAGATGGTCGTAGGAGGCTTTCCGACACTCCTCGGTACAGCGGAACTGGTTATCGCCCTTGAATAGGTCAGTGATGGGAGCAGCTACTTGGGAGAAGTTTGGCACAAATCTCCTGAAGTACTCACCATCCCCAGGAACCGTTGGGCTTCCTTCTTAGTTTTAGGATAGGGCATATTCTGTATAGCAAGAATGTTGGCATCCTTTGGCATTATTTTGCCCCCTCCTACCTGGTGGCCCAGGTATGTGATCTCAGACACTCCCAAAGTACACTTCTTCAGGTTGATGACCAAATTGGCTTTCTAGAGTGCACCCAGCACCTTCTTTAGGGTCTGGAGGTGTTCGTCCCACGTTTTGGAGTAGATGACAATGTCGTCTAGGTAGACCACACAATTAGGAATCCCTGCTAGCACCTTGTTCATGAGTTTCTGGAAACAGCTAGGTGCGTTCCGTTAGACCAAAAGGCATCACCCCCGACACTGGTAAAGAGCCCGTCCCGTGTAATGAATGCAGTCAGGGGCTGTGACTCCTTGGCCAATGGTACCTGCCAGTAACCTTCTCTAGGTCTATCTTACTTAGGAATGGAAATTCGCCTAGGCTCTCCAAACAATCCTCGATGCGCGGGAGCGGGTAGGATTCCGGTTTTGGTCACTGCATTCAACTTGCAAAAGTCAATGCAAAGTCGGTCCTCCTCCCCCCTCCTTTGGCACCACAACGGACAAGGGATGCCCAAGGGCTCTCACTCTCCTCAATGAGACCCAAGTTGAGTTGTAGTTTAACCTGTGCCGCCACCCGTTCCGCCCGCTGGGGGTTAAGCCGGTAATAATTTTGCCGATGGGGCTTGTTCCCTCAAGCAATTCAATCTTGTGCTCCAAGAGATCGTTGCTACCTAGCGTGTTCCCGCACGACCTGTGGGATGCTGAAGGAGTAATTCCCTGATGTCATTTCTCTTCGCCATATCTAGTGCAGGAGTGATCAGTTCAAAATTTGGCTAGGACCTCCGAATTACTCTGGGGTGAGGAAACCTGGTGACTGTCCCCACCATTTCGCTCCTCTGGTGGTAGGGCTTAAGGAGATTGATATGGAGCCACTTAGCCCGCCTAGTGCCGCAATCCACTAGATAGTTTAATGTGCCCTTCTTTTCCAGAATCTTGTAGGGGCCCATGAACCTTGTGCTTAGAGGCCTCCGCTCTCCAGTGCAGAGAACCAGAACTTGGTCTCCCACTTCAAACTCCGGTCTTGAGTCTCCCGCTCCACCCGATGTCTCTTCATACTACTCTGCGCCACCGTCTCTGAAGCTTTGGCAACATCCCATGCAACCCGTAATTTAGCCTTGTATGTCTGGCAGCTCTTCCAGCCAGGAGGCCTGGTGGGGTTTTCCCAAGCCTCGTAGAGTATAGTCTAGGGGCCACGTGTGAGTGAGCATATAGCAGCTCAAAGGGACTGTATCCCGGTGGTTTCTGAACGTTGCCTGGCGGAGGGCAAACAGAGCGTAGGGCAAATATTTTTCCTCCCCAGTCAGGGGGAGCCAGTCCTCTCCCAACTTGGTCAAGACTGTCTTCAGTGTCTGTGGGAGCATTCCACAAGGCCCTGGCTCTCTGGATGTAGGCTGTAGAGGTCCGGTGGCGAATGCCATGCAGGCCATCGCCTCCTTAAACTCTTTTGCCATGAAGTGGGAGCCCTTGTCCGACTGAATGGTGGCAGGCGGGAAACCAAACCTACAAAAGAACTGGGTCAGTCCTCTGACAGCGTGGCGGGCGTTGGCACTTCGGGTTGGAACGGCTTCCAGGTATCGAGTGAACCGATCAATCATCGTCAGTAGGTAACAATTTCCACGTTTACTCCGTGGCATGGGACCCACATAATCTACCAAGACATCATGGAAGGGAATGCCCGCTGAAGGGATGGGCTGGAGAGGCGCCCTTGGCACTACCTGGTTTGGGTTCCCAGCGACCTGGCAGGGCAAACAGGAGGCTACATAAGCCTTAACACTCTTGGGCATGGCCTGGCCAGAAGAATTGACGCTGGATTTGCTGGTAGTGCGCTTCACGCCAAAGTGTCCTCCCAGTCCTCATGGGCCATGCACAACACAGCTAATCTAAGGTTACGGGGAACAACTACTTGCCGGTGTATCACTTCAGCGGGTTCGTGGGCACCTCGGGTGAACTCTGAGGAGCACCTCATCCTTCAACAAGAGGTTCTCCTTAGAGAGGTTCACTATTTCTGCTTCATCCAAATAGGCCGCCTCCCGATAAGGGTTAAGTGTCTATCCAACTGTTGGTAACGGATGAGCTCGGTCCTGCTCCTTAGGGTGGCTGGGGTGACGGGAGCCTCACTGGTGCCTCCTGGGTCCCCTGATGGTGTTTTCTTGTGGATGAGCTATCCACGGAGGTGGTAAGCAGCACAGTAGGGTCTTGTGTACGAGGCTCGGACTCATGGCTGGGAGACGAGGGCTCTTGATCCTCCTCCTTTAGCCAGGTTAATTCTCCCAGGTCAATGCCAGCAAGCCACTTGTCACCTTCTACAGGTGCTATATCCAAAGGTTCGGGCTCAGGCTCGGCTCAGGCTCAGGCTCAGCTGCTGTCATGCACCTTAAGGGCACACGCTGCACTCCCTCCAGGGAGGTCCCTACCCAGGAGCAGGTCTAGCCCTCACGGCCTAAGTCAATCGGGGACTCCAAGCCTGCACTCTTGGGCTGAGCTGGGGCGTCGTCCCACTCTCAACAACGACCGTGGGGAAGGTCCCTGGTGACTCTCGCTCAATCCACCGGACCAGTCAATGATGCCCATCCTGGCCGGGACATTGGGGGCGCCAGCGGGTACCTGTGCCACAAGATTAGGGAAACATCTGAACCTGGATCCTCGAATGCTCGGAACCAACTGTGGAGGGATGCCTCCTTCAAGTGGGGCTACGGTGATCTCCCCTTCTGCAGGCCGCCCCCGCGATGCGCCCTGAGTAGCGATGGAGAGGAACAACTGGGTTTTTGAGGCTGAGGGTTCGGCTCGGGCGACTGTGAGTTAGTTCATTAGTGTGGTCCGGTAAGACCATTGCAAACCTCACAGTATGCTTTGGCAAAATAAAACTCCTTTTTGGCCCTTTACCCTTGGGTTTGGACTGAGGGCTCGTATCCGAAGGGGCAGCCGCTGGTGTTGACTGATTTGTCGGGCAGTCTGCGTCAGTGTGGTTGGATTTGCCACCGAGGTTGCACTTGGCGGAAGAAGATGGTTTTGCTTGGGCTTAGACTTGCCAGCTAGAGCAGTGGCAGGGGTGTAGCAGTGCGCTGGGACCCTGAGTTATGCCAGACGAGCTCGTATTCATCGGCATACTCGCAACAAAGCCCTAAAAGGTTGTTTGGCTTCTTCTCGGTAATGTAGAGAGAGAGCTCTGGTGGGGCATGCCTATGGAAATCCTCAATTTTGACAGGCTCGTGGAGGGTCCTCGATGGTTAGTTGCACTTCGCAGCCCCAAGCCAGAGGGTATAGAGCCTATCCTTCTGAAAAGCCCAGTCAGCCCAAGTTGCGTGGAGGGCTTAACTTGCCCACGCCACTGACGGCGCCAATGTTGAGGGCTCAGCTTGTAAGCCTCTATCACGGCCTTCCGGACAGCCTCAAAATCTCCTTGTCGATCAACGGGTAAGGCAGAATGAGCAGCCTTCCTTTTCCCTGCATATGCTTGGCCAGAAGTAGGGCCTTCATCTCCCCTGCCACAGCACATGTCTGGAACACTGACTCCACTTCGTGTAGCCACCTACGGGATCCTTATCGTCCCACTGAGGAATGAGAGTATGGACAGGCAAGGATGGAGAGCCGGCCCCGGTAGCGGAGTACCATTAGGTTGGAGGGGTTGTGAGGATTGGAGCTGGGCTAATTCAATGGCTTTGTCCTGCATCTTTAATTCATGCTCCTGCTTCCTTAATTCATGCTCCTGCCGTTCCTTCTCTCTTTCTCTCTCCTCTTGCCTTCGATCCCTGGCTTCGGCCTGGGTTTCTCGGACGAATTTTTGCAATTCTGTTCCATCATATCCGAGCCTCTTTCCCAATTCCATTATAGCCTGGATCTCAGTGGTGGGCATTTTGCTAATTTCCCTTGAAATGACTGCTGGATCACCCTCAACAATAATTTGTAAGTGGGTGTTGGCCATGCAAGCAATTGCACGGAAGGGAAAGACACTCTGGCCAAAGCAGAAGTCTGGCAGCAGGAAGGATACAGATAAAGCGGTGCAAAGTGGCACCACGACGATAATTGTACCTGGAAAAGACTACACTGTCGAGGTGTGCAAATGACAGGAATACACAGCAAGAGGTGTACCTGTAAGCTATATGGCACTAAGCCGTAAACAGAATCACAAAGATGGGTGATTCTGAAAGTTAGCTAGGAAAAATGGGCCTATGGAGAACCACAGCAATGGATGATCCCTAGGCTAGCTAGAATAATAGACCTACGGCAGGAATCAAAAGCGATGGATGATCCCCTAGGCTAGCTAGAATAATAGACCTACGGCAGGAATCAAGCGATGGATGATCCCCTAGGCTAGCTAGAATAATAGACCTACGGCTCGCAGGAATCAAAGCGATGGATGATCCCCTAGCTAGGCTATAGAATAATAGACCACCTACGGCAGGAATCAAAGCGATGGATGATCCCCTAGGCTAGCTATTAAAATTAGGGTTTGTAGTTGTGGCTGTCAGCGGTCAAATAAACGTCTAAAATAAAACACAACCTTAAATGCCCCGGGGGGGGGGGGTGTTAAGCGTAAGTTAAGATTGCGTAGGAACTGCTATTTTGGTTTAGCTGGCAATCAATGAAACGCTAATTAATTTTGCTTCACTAGAGATGATTATCCCAATAACTAATCCCTTCACTTAAAATATGAATTATGTTCTCCCAATAGTTTAGAAAGATCCACACATTATAATGATATGAAACTTAACCTGAACGATCTAGCACCACCACACAGGAATTATTCCTTTCCCAACCTTTACACATGTCTATCACGCTTAAGTGAGAAAGAGAAAAAAATAAAATTACAAAGTATATACCGTTATTTACCTTCTCCTCACACTAAAAAAGTTTGCCCTATTAACATAAACACGTAAAGTCGGAGCTCGAAAGAGAAAAACAAACAACAAACAAAACACCCGTGTCTCCGCTCGGGTTACGTTTACGTGTGTGTGGGGCTAGAACTTTCCCAGGTTTTATCCTCTGTTTACAACTGTGCAAAACTAAGTCCTGTAAAGAAAAAAAAAAAATTCTTAAATCATAATTATTTTGAAATCCAGAATATTTTTACATTAAATATATAAGAACAACCTAACACGACAATTTCCGTTACTATTTATGAACGATATTGTAAACTCGTTATGGGAAAGTCGTTTAAACACGTGACGTTGGCTGCCCTGCGAGCTAGCAGCGTGCGTGCACACACACATACACTTTCCGCGGGATTTTTTAAATGACACTATTTCACAACCAACGCACTCACTTTACACTTTAGGATGTAAAAATGAACGTTAAACACAGTGATCGTTTTTGCGTTATGATTACGAACGTTAGCGGGAATTTATTCCTATCTGCCCTGTTTTTTATTATGCAAATTCCTTGTTAACACTTACGAGAGATTTTAACGAAATATTAAAGTTTTTCTTGGCTGTTTTGCTTCCACGATTCCAACTCCAGTTTATAATATAATTTACTCAAAAATGAAGTTAAGGTTCGTCTCAGTCACCAAAGATAGAAAGGGGAATATTTACTTTAAAACAAAGATATTAACCAACTATCTTAGCGAATCTTGGCTTTGGTCGACAGTTTTAAGATTCTACGCTGCCTTGGCCTTATTTAATTACTAGCAAACGTATATCCTAATTTATACAATTAAGTTTAGGGAAGTGGGGAGGTCGCCAGCCGGCATATAGACACTGAATACCGGCAATAATGTATTTTACTTCTATTTACAATTAAGAAGGCACAACGGATACATAAATTTTTCTGGTTAAACCGTGGCTAACCGCTGAAACTTGAAGCTGCAAGGGGCTTGTTATGGAGTGGAATGTGTAAGATAGCCGGTACGTAACCAAGATTACGTGGAAGTTCAGCACAAATGTACTCTCGTCCCTGAAAGGGAAATTTATGACAATTAAAGACTAGTTAATATGCATAGATATGCTAATCCCCTTAGCCATTTCTTACAACACTTGCACTATTTGACTTATACAGATTATTTCTACTAATGGACGTAGCAATAAGTCTTATAGGACTTAAAGTTTATGACTGCTAGTTACAAAGTTAGCACTTAGACATTATGGAGAGAAGAGACTGCGCTCAGGTGAGGGGAGAACGGTCTTGGGCAAGGCCGCCACGAGGGCACACGGAGGGCAGGAGGGGGAGAGGAAACAAAGGATCAGTGGATAGGATTTCTTTCTGTACGGATAGGAGGGAAGGATGGGATGTTATCATGGGGAAGGAGGAAGGATAGGTTAGGGTACGAGGTTCTCATACAACAGACACCTACCTTTTAAGGGAGAGACAGTTGCCTCTCGGTAAGGGCGGACAGAGGCCAGCACGTCCACCTCCTAAGGGCTATCAAACGGTGAAGACAGCCACCCACGCCTCAGTTTCCTGCTGCGCGTCCTGCGAAGGTGGGGGTTCACCCCCCCCCCCCCTGGAGGGTTTTCTACTGGTCAGGAACCTTTTGTCCCTTTTGTTTTAGGCCTAAGACTTGCATTACGATTCCCCCATTTTGGGGGGTGCCAGCTTGGCGCTGCCGTCTTGTGGTGGCATCTGAAAGTAAGAGACCTCGGGGAGGAGATGGTCAGGATAGGTGGGTAGGTGTAGGTGGTGAGACTCCGGCTAGGGGCAGCCCTGCTGCATTCGTTCAAATTCCCGGGGCAGGATCTCTCGAACTGGATGCTAAAATGGCGGATAGACCATCACGATTGACATATATATATATATATATATATATATATATAATATATATATATAGTATATATATATATATATATATATATATATAGCACACTATATATATATACTATATATATATATATATATCTATGATATATAATATATATATATATACAGTAGTACCTCGAGATACGAAAGGCTCAACTTACCAAAAATCCAAGTTACGAAAGCAAAGACGAAAAATTTTACTGCTCTACATACGAAAAGTTTTCAAGATACGAAAGGTTTCTGAAAGTCCGAGAATTTGCCCCACAATAACAATTTATGGAAACTCGCATCGCACGCCGCCATCTTAGTTATAGTAGACTCGCCACCTTCCTCCTGCTCTCCCATTGGTTCCTGATGCTAGCCAAGCCATGAATCCTTCTCTCTAATTGGACAGCATTCCTCCCATCATTCATCTTCTATAACATACGTACTACGTGTTGGCGTGCTTTACCTCGGCCACTTCGCACCCGAAACTTTACCGTACGCAATCGGCATTCGTTCGCTCCAACAATTTCGTTTAGTAACGTAATTCGTTAGTGATTTCGTTGCAGTACGTACATATTATCGTGTTGTGCTACTTTATCGTGTTGTGAGAACGTAACTTAATTACGTACAGTACATAGAGTCATGGGTCCCAAGAAAGTTTGCTGAGTTCACAGAAAGAGAGATGCTTTCTATGGAGACAAAAATGGAGATAATAAAAAGTATGAAGCTGGCTTGCGGTTTGAGTATGATCGCTAAGGAATACAGCCGAAATCCGTCGACGATAGGCACCATCCTTAGCGAAAGGAAGCCCATCAAGCAGCTACACCTTCCCAAGGGTGTCACTATTTTTGTCCAAACAAGAGCCATGTGCATAATGAAATGGAAAGGCTGCTTCTTGTATGGATCGAGGACAAAAGAAATCGATGGCGATACGATAACCGAGACGGCAATCTGCCGAGAGGCCAGCGCTATTTTCGGCGATTTGATTGCCCAAGCCAAAGACGGACGGCGAGAGAGCATCAACGGCAACCCCAGAGTTCAAGGCTTTCTCATTGGGTTGGTTTTCGAAAAATTCCGTAAACGGACTGGCATGCCATTCGGTGGTTACAAGAAATTGAAATTACGTAAACTATCAAAAAACGTAAAACGCAAATGTAAAAATCCAAAAAAAAGACAAAAATAAATTTTATTTTAAGTTTTTTGTTAAAGGTTAAGTGTCTTACAGTTTTGTTAATGTGTTTTGTAGAAATGTTTAGTTTGTTTTTTTGACATTTTTTTATGTGTTTTCGTAAAATTAAGTGTACGTATCTGCCGTTTGTCTCCTCCTCCTCCTCCTCTGCCGCCACTTTCGGAGATAGCCTCACTCGAAAGGTAAGCTTCGACATTTTACGTTACAGTAATAATATTTCTTGTACACTAATATACACTTTATTTACAGGTTTGGATTTTTAGTCTTAATTTAGTCTTAATTTGAATGGTCCAAATTGTTGTAGTATTTCATTGTTTATAGGTCAATTATCTTTATTATGAAATTTAATGGGTGTTTTTGGAGGGCTTGGAACAGATTAGCATTTTACATGTAAAATGTGTTTCCAAGATACAAAAAACTCATTATACGAAGGCCGCCTCGGAACGGATTAATTTTGTATCTCGAGGTACTACTGTGTGTGTATATATATATATATATAATATTATATATATATATTATATATATATATATATATATAATATATATATATATATTATATATATTTAGTATATATATATATATATATATATATATATATATATATATATATATATATATATATATATATATATATATTATTTAGTATATATATACAGTAGGTACCTCGAGATACGAAATTAATCCGTTCTGAGGTTGCCTTTGTATAATGAATTTTTCGTATCTTGGAACACATTTTACATGTAAAATGGCTAATCCATTCCAAGCCCTCCAAAAACACCTCCATTAATTTCATAATAAACCTAAATTGACCTATAAACAATGAAATACTCACAATTTGGACCATTCAATACCTAAATTAAGAATAAAAATCCAAACCTTGTAAATAAAGTGTATAATTAGTGTACAAGAAATATTATTACTGTAACGTAAAATGTCGAAGCTTACCTTTCGAGTGAGGCTATCTCCGAAAATGTCGGCAGAGGAGGAGGAGGAGGACAACGGCAGATAACGTATGTACGTACGTTACACGTTAACTTTACGAAAACACATAAAAAATTTAAGGAAAACTATAAAAATAAAATTTACAAAAAACATTAAGAAAACTGTAAACACTTAACTTTACGAAAATCTAAAAATTACGTAAATTTTTTTTTTTCTTTTTTTTTATTTTTAACTTTTTTTTTTGCTTTTATGTAGGCTTTTTTTTTTTTTTTTTTTTTTTTTTTTTTTTTTTACAGAATTTCAACTTCATCACCACTTTCAACGTTCTGTTTTCATCACTTGGTTCTTCCTTTTTGCTTTCAACTTTCTGTTTTTTATCACCTGGTTCTTCCTTTTTGCTTATTCCCGCTAATGCTGAAGGCCTCTTTAAAAAATAACTATCCAAGGAAGATTGCTTCTGCCTGCTTTTGACAATGTTCCTGAAACGACTCAGGCAAACGTCATCGAACTGCGCAAGCATACGACCTGTGTGAACCTTTTTGGGGTGTCTTTTTTTTTCTATGAACGATTGCACTTTATGAAAAGCGGCTAAGACCTCCTTAATTTCTGCCTTGTCATAGGCTCCTCCTCTTCATCGCCGCTGCTGGAGAACTCCTCTTGAACGACGTTATGTTGCATGGCCTCCAACTCCTTCAGGTCATCCGTTGTAAGCTCCTCTTGGTGCTCCTCGAGAAGGTCGTTGATGTCGTCCTCGTCGACGACCACCAGCCCCATGGACTTGCCGAGTGCAATGATCTCGTCAAGATCTGGTTCCAAAACAGTTTCGGGATCGTCAACTGTTTCGGGATCGTCAACTGTTTCCGACTCAGCAGCACCAGCTTCGCCCACGTCGAATCCCTCGAAGTCTCGGTCGGATACGGCATCAGGCCAGAGTTTCCTCCACGAGGAATTCAAGGTTCGCCTCGAAACCTCCTGCCATGCTTGGTCGATGAGTCGGATGCATATGACGATGTCAAAATGCTCCTTCCAAAATTCACGCAAGGTGAGGTTTGTTATATCGGTGATGTCGAAACATCTTTTGAAAGATGTTTTCGTGTACAGCTTCTTAAAGTTCGCTATCACTTGCTGGTCCATGGGCTGGAGGAGAGGGGTGGTGTTGGGCGGAAGAAAAAGAATCTTAACGAAGGAATACTCCGCTAGGAATATCTTCCTCGAGGCCGGATGGCGGGTGGGGAGGGGCATTGTCCAACACCAGCAGACATTTCAGGGGAGGCGCTTCTCTTGAAAACAAACTCTCACAGTCGGGCCGAAACACAGATTTACCCACTCGGTGAACAAAGCCTCGTTACCCGAGCTTTTGCATTAGCCCTCCACATCACTGGAAGCTTCTCCTTCAACACTTTGTGGGCCTTGAAGGCTCGAGGAGTCTCTGATGATACACCAGTAGGGGCTTCACCTTGCAATCCCCACTGGTCGTCGAACAAAGTGCGAGCGTAAGCCTGTCTTTCATAGGCTTATGCCCAGGTAGCTTCTTCTCTTCCTCCGTGATGTACATCCGACGAGGCATTTTTTTTCCAAAAAAGGCCAGTCTCATCACAGTTGAAAACCTGCTGAGAACTGTAGCCTTCCTTGGTCATCATCTCGTCGAAAGTCTTCTTAAATGTTTCGGCTGCTTTCGTGTCCGAGCTGCAGCCTCCCCATGACGCACCACCGAATGGATGCCAGTCCGTTTACAGAATTTCTCGAACCAGCCATGCATAGCCTTGAACTCTGGGGTTTGCGCTGAAGTCCCTTCCGCTCCGTCGTCTTCCGCCTGCGCAATCAAATTGGCGAAAATAGCACTGGCCTTGTGAGCGATTGCCGTCTCCGTTACTGTATCGCCAGCGATTTCTTTGTCTTTTATCCAGGACGAGGTAGCAGCCGTTCCATCTAGTCGTGCACATGGCTCCTCTTGCTGGACAAAATAGTGATGCCCTTCGATGGTGTAGTTGCTTTGATGGCATCCTTCTGTTTAAGGATGGTGCCTATTGTCGACGGATTACGGCCGTATTCCTTTGCGATCACACTCAATCGCATACCAGCTTCGTACTTCTTTATGATCTCCATCTTTGTCTCCAGAGACAGCATGCGCTTCTTTCCGTGAATTTCAGCTTTCTTGGGACCCATGACTACGTTAATTTACGTAAAGTTACACAAATACGTAATAATACAGTCTTCGCACAACACTAATATATGTACTGCAAACGAAATTCACTACGAATTTACGTTACTAAACAAATCGTTGAAGCGAACGAATGCCGAATGCGTACGATAAAGTTTCGGGTGCGAAGTGGCCGAGCTAAGGCACGCCAACACGTACGTATAAGAAGATGCATGATGGGAGGGATGCTGTCCAATCAGAGAGAAGGATCTAATGGCTTGGCTAGCATCAGGAACCAATGGAGAGCAGGAGGATGGTGGCGAGTCTACGATAACTAAGATAGCGCGTGCGGCGCGAGTTTCAAAATTGTTATGGGGCGAATCTCGGACTTTTAGAAACCTTTCGTATCTTGAAAACTTTTTGTATGTAGAGCGTAAAATTTTTTCGTCTTTGCTTTCGTAACTTGGATTTTTCGTAAGTTGAGCCTTTCGTATCTCAAGGTACTACTGTGTATATATATATTATCAGTATTATATTATATAGTGAATTATTATATATATTATATTATTATATTATATATATATATATATATATATATATATATATATATCTTATATATATCTATATTTATATATATATATATTATATATATATATTATATATATATCATATTATATTATATATATTATATATTTATATTATATATTATAATTATATATATATTATATATATATTATATTTATATATATATATCTATATATATTCTATATATATACATCTTAATATAATATATATATTATATATTTATATATATATATATCTATATAGATTATTATATATATAATATATATATATATATATCTATATATATATAGTATATGATATATAATCTATATTCTATATATGATATATATATATCTATCTATATATTTATATATAATATATATTCTCTACCATATATATATATACATATATATATCATATATATATCTATATACATATATACATATATATATATATCTATTAATATATTATTATCTCCTGATATATATTATATCCTACCCTATATTATATATCTAATCTATATATATATATCTATATCATACATATATATATATAATTATATACTATATATATAATATATATATACATACTATACATATACATATACATATACATATACATATTCATCTACAGGCAGTCCTCCCCCGGGTTACGACGGGGGTTCCGTTCTTGAGACGTTTCGTAAGCCGAAAATCGTTGTAAGTCGGAACATTGTCAAAAATCCTAAGAAAACCTTACTTTTATTGCTTTAGGTGCATTCAGAACTATGTAAACTGCATTCTTATTGCATTTTTCATAAAAAAAAATTTAAATATTGATTATTTTGCATTTCTGGGCTTAGCCTGTGTCGCTCCGTGAAATTGTTCCTCTGATACTATTTCTAAGGTATAAATATTGCTATTCATCCCAGAGAAAAAGAGAAACAAAATAGTGCCAAGATAAATGGCTCGCTCACTTCTAATAAAAGGTGTCGGTATAGATAAAGAGCGAGTGGATACCACAACCAGAGGTCCCTTGCCATTTAGCTTCTTCCTTCGACAAAACCCCAACTACAGAGGAGCCGAACTATAGCCCTCGCTACCCTCTACTACTACCATGAGCGCCTCCGACGCCTTTGACGTCATTCCTTTGATAGCCATTGTAGTGACCACAACGCTTCTTGTTTTTTGTGCTGTGCTCTTGCTATTTTCGGAATTTCCTACAACCATCATGATGGCTCAAGCTTCTGCATCTAAGTTAAGTACTGCTTTAAGGTTTTTAGATCTCATTTTATGAAGATATTCCTTGTTTTATGTATTGAAGAGGAGATGAGGTAGCGGGAGCGTCATCGTTCCCGCGCCGTCTTCCCCTCCCAACCACATGGTGATCTGGGCGACACAGGTCATCACCCAGAAATAGATTTTTCCTTCGTCAAAATCCCCTTTTTGGTGTCATTTTTCATCTGCCAGATCAGCATTTGTAGGTGTCGTAACCCTGGAACTGCATCGTAACCTGGAAATAATTTCTGAAGAATATAATTGAAAAGCGTCGTAACCTCGGAACGTCGTAAGCCGAGACCGTCGTAACCCGGGGACTGCCTGTACATGTACATATATATATATATATATATATATATAATATATATATATACATATATATATATATATATATATAAGATATATATATATATATATATATATATATATATATATATAATATATATATACACACACACACAGTAGTACCTCCAATCGAAAGGCTCAACTTACGACTCGAGATACGAAAGCCAATACGAGAAAATTTAACGGCTCTACATACGAAAAGTTTTCAAGATACGAAAGGTTTCTGAAAGTCTGAGATTTGCCCGGATAACGATTTGAAAATCGCACCGCCATCTTAGTATACTAGTAGACTCGCCACCATCCTCCTGCTCTCTCATTGGTTCCTGATGCTAGTTGCGGCCATGAAATCCTTCTCTCCTATTGGCCAGCGTCCCTCCCATCATGCATCTATTATGTACGCGTGGTGGCGTGGGCTCGGCCACTCGGTACCAGCATTGTTATAGTACGCACGCGGTATTCGTTTTCGGGATCGTCAATGTGTACGTAATACTAATATTTAAAAAAAAAAGTGACCAAGATCTCTCACATGGGATAAGTGATCAAGGTCTCTCTCATGGGATAACTGGAAACTTTGCAAGGTTGGTAGAATCTCCACTCCCTGCTGAACAGAGGGTGTAGACCAATCATTTACAACATGCATACCAGTATGTAGTGTACGTATAATCAAGGCACTTCAGTTTATGTTGAAGGTCAGCAGCCGAACATTCAGTACCCAAATCATTTGCAGAGAGAGCATTTGGTTGAACAGGGTTTTGATGGACACCAGGAGCCAACAGAGTCATGAGGTGCCAAAAAAAGAAAGTTGAAATTCTGTAAAAAAAAAAAAAAAAAAAAAAAAAACCTATGTAAAGTAAAATGTAAAAAAAAGTTAAAAATAAAAAAATGAAGAAAAAAACGGCAGAAATTAAAGCGGTTTTTTTTCTTTTTCATAAAGTGCAATCATTTGTGAAGACACCCCCCGAAAAGGCTCACACAGGAACATTGTGAAAAAGTACGTAGGCAGAAGCAATCTTCCTTGATAGTTTACGTTTGTACGTAGCCTCACTCGAAAGGTGAGCTTCCACATTTTACGTTACAGTAATAATATTTCTTGTACAATAATATACACTTTATTTACAGGTTTTGCATTTTTAGTCTTAATTTAGTCTTAATTTGAATGGTCCAAATTGTTGTAGTATTTCATTGTTTATAGGTCAATTTAGCTTTATTATGAAATTTAATGGGGTGTTTTGGAGGGCTTGGAACGGATTAGCCATTTTACATGTAAAATGTGGTCCAAGATACGAAAACTCATGATACGAAGGGCAACCTCCGGAACGGATTAATTTTGTAATCTCGAGGTACTGCTGTATATATATACATACACACACACACACACACAGATTTGGCGGCTCTATTTGCAATTGAAGTACTGAAGAAAAGGAAGTTGTGGTACTCCTTCACCACCAAAAGGAGTGACCTCAGTTCAGACTGACTGGGTTTCTCTAGATCTCGTTCCAGGTGTGATCCACCGTAACGTCCATCAATAGGACTTCAACCAGACCCTCTACCAGAAAGTGACTCTTCTTTCTTTTGTGTTCCTGTAGGGGAAAGGCTCTCGCTGTTATGGAAGAGGTGGAGCACCAGATGTGCAGAGGCTTGGATGGTAAGGTTTTAGGAGAGGGATAGAATGCCCTCCTCTCGTGTCTTCGCCGATCACGTTGACGGCATACTCAGAGGGCTCTGAGAGGTTTGCAGCTCTCACAGAGGAATTGTCATCCCTTTCAAGAAAAAGGGCCATAGAAGTAGTGGAGGACTGAACTTCCAAATTTTTGTGCAACTGCTTATTTATAGTCTCCAAGTCATTATAGGGACGGAGACCTGTCCTCGACATCAGTGCCTTGAACTTCTACACAGAAAATGAAGTTCACGATGGAGGAAATCAGTCAGTGTTATCCTCCATCCAGCTGGGCAACTGGATGATAACAATAGACATGCAGGATGTGTATTTCCACATTCCAGTACATCAGGACAAGAAGAAATACCTGAAATTTGCCTTTTGGGGGTAGAGTCTTTGTATTTCGAGCTCTCTGTTTCGGTCTCTCCACTGAACAACAGGTATTCATGCAAGTTCTACCTCCTTTCATGAAAGGTCTACATCTTTTGGGTATAAACATGTATGCACCTGGCAGGCATGGGTCCAAGTACATGAGGCAGTACTTGTGGACAAGTACAAGTACTGAAAAGAAGAGCAAATACAGGTACAGAAGATTTAAGTCCAAGTCCAAGCACTTGATAATGCACTTTAAGCACAAGTATAAGAATTTTCAGCAGATTTTCCATTATCATTAGTGATATGTTTGATTTAAAATCAGTAGCAAATATCTGATAAAAAATTTACATGTAAATATCTAATGGCAAGAAAATTTGGTGATATAATATAGCAGTCTTTATAATGAGAAGCCTCCCAAAAGGATATACTTGATTAGTTCTCACAGTATAAGTCAGTGAACCTTAACCCATAGTGCCAAAAAGAGATGAAGCGATTCTCATAGGGGTGTAATGGCAAATTATCAAAATTGGTCTACCCATTGGTTAAAATAATGACAAAAAAATTTATTTTAATTTTTCAAATTATTTTTACAATAATATTCGTAATACCCTAATGCAAAGCAGATTTCTGCTGCTAAAGAAAAAAAATATATTGTTCACAATAATTTAGAATTATGTTCTTCACAAAAACTTTAAACAAAATTATACTTTTCACAAAATTTATAAACAAAATTATATTTTCATAAAATTTATAAACAATTATATTTCTCTTTTTGATTACCAGTTCTCTATTGTCATTGCATTTCACAAACATCACAGACTCAAAATTCTTCTTAGACATTTATTTGGGTGAAATACTTTTCCTGCAATGCTGAAAATCCTTTCTACTCTGGCAGAAGCAGCAGGCCCTGATAGGTACTTTTGTGCCATCTTAGCAAGAGTTGGAAAAGTTTCTCTGTGGTCTTTCCAGTATGCTAGCACATCTCTCTCTTCTGAAATGCATGGCTGACTTAGGTATCTTTGAAATTCAGTATTAATGGACTCCTGAATATATGTTAAATCTGTTAGTTGTCGAACAGTGTTACACATAAAACTAAATAGTTTCTTCCTTTTTGGGTCAGTTGAACTAGGGCCTGGTATATCTTCTGTATGGTTTGCGACAGGATCCATGTTTGCCAAAGCTATAGTATCTTTGGACATAAATTGGGCTGCAGTTATGACAGAAGACTTAAGATTCACCTTTTCCTCTTTTTCAGAACATCAGTCTAATTTAAATCTTGGATCAAGAATAGTTGCCATTTGATATATATTTTCCATTCTTCATATACCTAGAGGAATTTCTGTAATGATCTCTTCAATTCAAATACCAAACCACTGTTATACTTAGATTACATTTTCTCTAAGTGAAACTTGAGCCCTCACACACATGGAATGATTGTAAGGAAATGAAATTCTGTCTTTGGGCAGAGTCATTGGCCTCCTCAAATGACTCAAATATTTCTAGCATGTCATTAAAAATATTTTGGTCATGAGCGCCAAGCTTTGGTGCACCATCCAAACTTCAGCTTTTCTTTTGGTACTCTCAGAATAGATCTGATCATCTTTAATTGTGAATTCCAATGCTTAGCACAGCTAGGAATGATGGCTGTTGAAAGACTAAACTACTAATATACTACAGAACTGATCATGTTGCCTGCAGATGCAGACAGGAAGTGTAACAGGTTGTCGCAGGTTCACTCTTAAATTGATTGCACGAAAATTGACTGGTTTTTTGTGATATATCTTTATTATTAACATACATAATATATTAAAAAAAAATCCACATATTATAGTCAGTTATTGTCACTACGAAGTTGGCAGTTTTTAATTATACGATTAGTAATTGCCTTACAGCCTACTAAGTATGTAATGTACTTAAAGCGTACATCTAGTTGTCGACTTATGACTTATGCAAGTTATGACTTTACCACCACCCCAGCTCCCGGATCTCCACACACGCAGCTCATGTGCTCACTCAGTGTAAGCAGTAGCCCGGTACAGTACACATCCTCCGTTTCCGTTTGTCTTGTTTTTATCTATCCCATCTTCTAGTTCGGCTAAACCTTTTTCCTCCATCTCTTTTATCTATTCCATCTTCTAGTTAAAAAATAAAAGAGAATGCTAAAAGTATCGGTAGTAATGTTATACATGTTGTGTAAATGCATACAGCCAGAAACAACTGCTTTGTTGTGAACAACCAAATCTGATAACAACAGCTGTTTGCTTGCATTTCAACCAATGTATGATAGTAAAAAATTACTGTAGATATGTTACAAATGACGTTAAGTAGAATAGGACTGGTATATTTTTACATTACTATATCCTTATTTGCTCCGGAGAAAAGATCAGCAAGGGCATATACTGCTAAATTTTAAGCTGCAAGATGCAGCTGAAGCTGAGGAAAGAATGTTCATTTGCTAATGACTATTATCAGTAACATGGATGAAACTTCCGCAAGATTCGGTATAGCAACATCAAACTTGACCATAAACAAAATTTGAGAGAAACTTATTTTATTCAAAACTATGTGGCATGAAAGAACACATTTTACTGTTTTCACTGCGACAAAAGATGTATATGTAAAGCTTGCAGTATTCTGATGAAATCAAGTTAAAATATTGGACGCTGTCTATCGATTTTTTTTTATGCAATAAACATGCCCCCAGTGCCATCTACTCACGAAAAAAATAGCTAAATTTCTTTCATAATGATGAACTATTCAAGTGATATTTCGACTTGAAAACACTTGGTATAACGTAAAATAATCTTGTCCCATATCAATAGAGTATCGAGATTCATTTACGCTAACTCAAAGCAAGAAAATCGCTCTGATCTGACTTCAATACAGCAAAATAAGCTTACCCCACAATCCCCCTCAGCTGATTTCCACAGCACAATATTCTTACGGTAAGTTAATGTAGGCTGACTTACATCCAAATCATTTTACGACCAGTTGGTTGTAACCAATTGCAGATGTAAGTCGACAATTATCTGTACTTAAATGTACTGGCAGTCTCTGGTTATCGGCAGGGGTTCCGTTCCTTGGGGGCGGTGTCAATAAGCGAAGACCACCATTAACCGAAATTGGCAACTTATGGTGCCATAATGGGCGTTATGGCTCCTGTTTTAGGTATGTTATGGCACCATAACTCTATTATTGGTGCCTTATGGTGCTGATAACTGGAACTTGGCCTGATATTGCACCATAAATCGCCAAGTACATACAAGTACTCGGACCCATGCCTGTTACCTAGATGAACGGCTCCTCCGCTCTCCGTCAGAGGATCAATGCAAGAAGGAACTTTAGGTATCCCTTCTTGCCAAGGAACTGGGACTGTTGATAAATCGAGAGATCTCAATTAGTCTTAACTCAGGAGATTCTCTGTTTGGGACTGAGGATCAACTCTGAGCTTTCTGGTTTTTCTGTCTCCCAAAAGAGTAAGTCCTGCCTTAAGTTGGTTCACAATCTACTTTCGATCCCAGTTTGCTCAGGAAATCGGTGGATGAGTTTGCTGGGAACACACTCATCAGTCAAACAGTTTGTGAAGCTAAGAAGACTTCACATGAGCCCTTTCAGTTCTTTGTACAAGCAAACTGGAAAAGGAAGGAACAACCAGAAAGTGACATTCCTGATTGTGACAGACTTTTAGGGGGAAAGTTTCTACATATGGTGAGCCCCAACCTCTCCTTTTATGCAGATGCCTCAGACAAGATTGAGGAACCCATCAAGAAGCAAGGTGGAACCCTCTTGTTCTCCCTTTGCAAGGCAGCAAAGGAGCTCCTCATTTGGGCAGACTGGAATTGGGTCAGGATTACCACCAAATTCATCCAAGGAAAGACAAATGTCTTAGCAGATGGATGAAGTCAACGAGGACAAGTCCTCCCAACCGAGAGACCCTGAATCTGTTGTATGCGACAGCCTTTGGAAGTTGTGGGCATGCCAGCAGTAGACCTGTTCACCACATTGAGGAATTACTGTCTTCCTCTATTTTGCTTGCCTGTTCCTAACCCTCAAGCATGGGCAACAGATACCATACTAGTAAACTGGTTGAATGTGGACCTGTATGCCTTTCCCCCATTCAACATGGTGAGGTGGGGTTCTCAGCAAGTTCAAATCTCATTATAATGTATTGATGAAACTGATAGCCCCATTTTGGCCCCTCAAAGAATGGTTTCTAAAATTTCTAGTGGACTATTCCAAGACAACTGCCTCAGAGTTCACATTTTCTCAAACAACCCCATCTTTGGAAGTTACATCAAGGCCTATCCGCTCTAGCTCTGACAGGCTTCAGACTGTCGAGACTTGTCAGAGCAAAGGGGTTTTCAAAGCAAGCCACAGAAACTATTGCTAGATGTAGACAGCAGTGTATCAGCCGAGTCTACCAGGCTAAGTGGCCTCTCTTCTGCAGGTGGTGCAGCTGCAATAACATCTTGTCTGTTAAAACCACAATAACTCAAATAACAGACTTCCTTCTTTTTCTGAGGACTTAAAAGGGGCTCTCATCATCAAACATTAGAGGCTACAGGTCAATGATGGGATCTGTTTTCAAGCATACAGGACTGGATTTGGCCCCTAATCAAGACATGAGTGACTTTTTAAGTCTTTGATACTACTAATCAGGTAAGAGATGACTCTATATCTTGGAACCTAGATATGCTTCTAAAATGGTTAATGGACCTTACCTGTAATCCTACCTGTTTCATTTCAATGGAAAACTTAACAAAGAAGACTTTTTGTTGTAGCGTTACTGACTGCTAAAAGGATAAGTGCACAATAGGCCATTGACAAATGCATCAATTTTGCTCAGGAAGACCCTGTCTGCACCTTCTCGCTTGTTTTCCTAGCCAAGAATGAATCAGACGTTCATCTAATCTTTGGCCATGTAGGACTGGGAGTGAGGAGGGCATTTGGGTATTATTTAGACATAACTAAGAGGATTAGGGGTTCTACCAGCATCCTCTGTTGCTTCATGAGGAGTCTTAAGACTCATGTCCAAGAGTGCATTGCCATTCTTTTTAAGAAGACTTATTATAGAGGCGTACTTTCAAATACAAGTCCTACCTACCTTTAAGGTAGGCAGTCACCACTTTGTATGCTTTTAGGCCTAATTTGTCGCTCTTGGCAATCTTCCAATCAACATGCTGGAAATGAAACTCCTTTTTTGCCTCACTTCTTGAAGGAGATAGAGATGACTTTTGAAAATTGTAGTACCTTAGGTCCTTTATCTGTGGCTGGCATGGTGTTTGGGGAGGAAGCATAGGATGCACCCCTTGTTATCCGTAACTACTTCACCTTGAATTTTGGTTGTTGAGTTTCTTATGGTACCTGGCGAGTACTTGTACCAGAAGTACCCATCAGTCTGTGGTAGTTTTATGATGGTTCTTTAATGCTGTTGGTGGTGTAGGTAACGATTTTATTTGGTCTTTTCAAATTTTTGTTACTATCCCCAGGGCAAGGGCAGTTCTTTTCTCTGTTGCCTTGTGGGTGTTTGGAATACACCTTCACTCCAAAGCCCCCTCTATAAAGTACAGACTTCTCATGGCTGTTCCACTAAGTCACTACAGGTCAAGATGAGTTCTGATCAAAGGCAGTAATCACATGCAATAGGTTTCTTACCAGGTAGGGATACAGCAAGCATTTTATCAATGCTAATAGATTTTTATGTTGCAAATTCATATTTATAACGGACTGTTTTTGGAACAGAATATGTATGTCCATTTATCCCACCATCTATCAATGTGAGATTCAGCTGTGTAATTACTTGGTAAGTTAACTTATATGAAAATGGTATTTTCATGATAAAATTAAGTTCTATACATACTAACCAAGTAATTAGTTTGGAGCCCTCCCTCCTCCCCTCTGATGGACATTAAGCGCAAAAGAAGTGACTTTCTATGTTTTGTTATACCTACTGTTCCCCAGTAGAGGTGGGGTAGTTACCTAAACACAAAAATCTATGAATCACTACTTCGAATTTCAAATTTTAGCTGCCATATGAATAGAAAAGTTTAGCTGGTGTAATTACTTGTAAGTACAGTATATATATGAAACAGTTTTATTATGAAAATACCATTTTTCAGTTTGCAAACTGCTGGAAAATGTTTCATGCCAAACAACATTCCTGTGCTAGTCACAGTGGAAGCCCTGAAGGACATATATTGATAGAAGGAGAAAGTGAACTAATGAGTGAGAGTACCTCTATTCCTACTGTTCACAGATGCCACCCCTCATGGGTGTGGTGAACACTTTCAAGCACAAAAAAAATTGTGTTTTGTGGATGAAAAAACAGCAATTGTATATTAATGACTTAGAGCTTTGTGCCTTATTCCTAGGTATCCAACCATTTGAAGCTTTCTTAGAGGGCTGATATATCAGTAATACGTGACAACACCACAACAGTTATTTATCAAAAGAAATAAGCTGGACTCAGTTTGAAAGTGTTCCACTTAGATGCAGAAATCTCCACCTGGTCAGAGGAGCATTGGATAATCATCTTGCCATGTTGTGTCATAGGTGTATAGAACATGATCACTGTCTACCTTTAGTAGGAGATAACAAATCTTATTGGAGTAGCTTCACAACTTAGATATTTGCAATGAGATTTAGTAAGTAAAAGGGGACTCCACGTGCTCCACATTTTTGCAGCTTCCCTCATCCTTAAGCTTTTGAAGTGTTGCTCTCCACAAACAAATCCAGGAGGCACTTAGCTCACTGAAGCTATGCTACAACTTTGGGATGGCTAAGAATCCCCACCTTTTTTCAAAAAGTACTAAGAAAATTATGCAAATAATAGAATACTCCCATGACCCGCAATACTCATTTCTCGCACCTGGAATATAGGTCCCAAGGCCTTTTGGATATGGTAACTGACTCTCAAAGCTTCTGTTCCCTTTTGGAGGAGGCTCTTAAAGTAGTCTAACTTCCATAGGTTCCATGTTAGATTGGAACCTCCTCATCCTTATGCAATGATGTTATCAAGCATCCCTTGAAAGAGAGAGAGAGAGGGTATTTGGAGATCAGCAATCTAACTACTAAGGGAAGTGGGCAAGGTTTGGTGCTCAGTGTGATAAATATTATACTTATGCACTGAATCCCTGTGTACTACCAGTCATGACTTTTATATCTTCTGAGTTTCCAGATGATTCTATCCTTGTTTGCTTTTAAAGGCTCTAGATTAGCCTTCTCTTGGGTTCTGCTTAGTTATGTATGCACAGTCAAGACCTCTCCAACTTGTCACTTCAGCCAGTTGGTTTCTTGTGGAAAGAGACTTCAAATGTAACCTTATTGAGGGAAAATTGCTGAGTGTCAATGATGATGGTTATATATGTACAGTATTGTTCTTGTAGCATAAAATAGAACCCATAGGATACTTCATGTCTTTTACTTGAAATGGCCTATGTACTAGTTATTGTGCTCCATAGTGTAAATTTAGCTGCAATATCCATTGTAACCCTTTATAGTGCTTATTCCAACAAGTGATGATTTTTTGCTAAGACTTGAAACATTTTAATACTTTGTCAAGTAGAAGAAATAAGCTAAATTATATTGAAGCCAGTTCCATGTGGAAAGGTAAAAAGGCAAGTTTTTTTCAGTATAGCATAGCCTGTTTTGATATAAGGGTAGAAATGTTTTACTGGGATTTTTCTTTGTGTTGAGTTGCTTTCCACACCCTTCTAGGTAAATTAAATACATGTTTTTTATTTCAAGGAAAATATCTTTGGAGAAGATCAAAAATTTACTGACATGAACCAGAGTCATGTGGATGAGGATAATCCTACAGAGACCAGCCAGCATGAGGAGTCTAAATCCAATAGTGTTGCTGAAGAGAAAAAAACTGAATTTGATTGTCGAAAATATCGTCAGTTCAAAGTGACCGTCTATTTGGATATCAGAAATGTTGTTGGTCATCTTATAAAGGTAAGTGGCTTATACATTTATATTTTTATTTGATGTTTCACATGATGCATAAAAATTATTTTGTCAGAAAACTGTTTTTTTTATGTAATGACTAATTATGAAACACTACTCTTACTATTAATGCTGTATTTGCTGCTTCACACCATCATCTTAGCTTTTGTTGTCAAGTTCTTGGGTCCTGAATCCCAGATTCTTTTAGCCAGGGTGATGCATCTAGTAGAGATTTAAATGTAAATGAGTGCATAGTAGATGTGTCTGCAACATAGAAGAAAACACTTCAGTGTCTTTGTTTTATAGAATATATATTTCCACAGTAATTAACCTGTTATGCATCACCAATGGCATATCTCAGTTGCCCAACTCTAATTACACCTACCTCAGTGGAGTGACACGTTCTCCCTATTTCAAAGCTGATGCTACACTGATCAAGCTCAGAAGTACACTTTACTCATATGCAAGTTATAGGAACATAATTTTGTAATACTATGAACTAAATTAAGGGTAAATGGCAACTTTTGTTTTGTAATGTAGAGAAAGTCTGATATATGACATTCACCTCTCACCTGGGCATCATCTCCCAGTGTGCTTCTGGTCTTCATTGATAACCAGTTTTGATTTGTTTTGGTTTCATTCATCCCCCATAATGAGCATCCCAAAGCAAAAGAAAAGCTTTTTGAGTACAAGACTCAGAGTAGCAACTTAGAACCTTTAATGTTGACAATGAAGATGTACTTCCTGGTTCTGAAGAAAATCATTATGTGGATTTGAGCATTACTTTGCCAAGTGACCAGGCAGTAAGCGGTAAGGAGAGGAGTCCTTTTACTCATCATTCACCCAAAGGTTTGAAATTTATTATCCAAAATAAAGAAGACCCATGGAGTTTTTTGAGAAATTTTTGATGAAGTCATGGAGTGAATTGTAACAGGAACCAACAGATTTGCAACCCAGTTTCTAGCTGAATATGTTGAATGTTTGGCCATAAATTCACATGCATTAGAATAGCATGGTACAAATGTAAATGAAATAAAACTTTATTTCTCTACTGTATTTTTCAACAAGAGTAAGTGTCACTTCTCTTTTTTGTAAAGTAATGAGTGGGCATAGGTTTAATTTTATAAAACATTTTTTACATTTAGTTGATAATACCGTACCATTGTTAAGGGACCAGGAAGGAAGTTAGCCAAGATCAAGCTGTTCATCAGTCTTATTTTGAAAAGATTCAATAACCAAATACCTTCGTGATAAGAGCATCAGTGTTGATGAGTTTGTCGTCATGGGTACAATATTTACCAACAAAACTTAAGCATTTTGGTTTGAAGTTTTTGGAAGTCATTTTGGTCTGAAGTTTTTGGAACTATGTGAAAGTGCTACTAGCTATACTATTTGGAACTTTTCATTTATGCTGGTGAAAACACACTTTACAATGAAAAGTATATGGAACTTCTTGTTTCTTCTAGAATTTTTTCCACATTCATAGACCCTCTTTTAGAGAAGTGATATTGTTGGTTCATTGTTAGTTTGTTTTACAAGTATAGAATTAGCAGATGTATTCATTGATAATGAAACAGATTGTATTGGAACATTGAGAATAAGTAGAAAGGGTCCTCCTGAAAAAGAAAAGGGAATCACTTGAAAAAAGGGTAAAAAAATAGCAGCATATCAAAATAGATAAGTGATACTGAGATGAAATGATAAGAAAGATGTAACTGCTCGGAGCAGATTACATGATTTTTCTATGTAGAAAAAGGTGACTAGACAAGGGTAAGGTGTAGTAAAACCAAAAGCATTACTCTATTATAACTCACAAATGACTGGTATTGATGTGTCAGATAATATTTTGTTATTTTTCAGCTGCACAAAACAGGCTGAAGAAATATTATATAAATAACCCACAAACTTATTTTGAGGCTAAGTGAAGAACCGTTGCAGTAAGTAGACCCCCACATCTTTCAGCAAAACTACTTAGATCTTGTGTTCAGTGCTGGAAATACAAGAAGTGAAAGAAAAATTCCATACTGGTGTAAAGACTGCCAAGTTAGTTTGTGTGGGGCTCCATGTTTCAGGCAGTGGCATGCAAAAGAATAATTTTTCCTTTGTATGTTTCATGCTTGTGATCTCTAGGTAATAAAAACACATAATAGACCAAATGACTCCTCTGTGAGCAAGAAAATGTGACAATATGGGAGTGGCAATATCTCTACTCCCAATGTCTCTCTTAAGTGAGGCTTAACAGGTTAAAATCAAACTTTAGTTATGAAGTAGGTATTCTGTACAAAAAGATCTATAATTTATGCAAGTGTCTCCATATTCATTTTTGAAAACTATGTCAGTTTTTAATTAAAATTTTTGGGGGGCATGTTTTAAGCCTTTTTTTGCAATATTTTGCAGGATTGCACAGAAAATGATCCACCTTGTCCTACAGTTGCTTTGGACCGCTTGATATTTGAAATGAAAAAAAGTTACACTGAAACACAGTTACAGGTCGTAGTTTCACCTCTTATACTTACAACATCAGACAGTTACACTCCTCGTCCACATGCACACCAGCATTTGCATACTGGCTTTCTTATGCTGTCTGGCCTTCAGGTTTGTGTCATTTCCTTTTTTCTATATAAAATTTATTGAAAAATACTGCTTAAAAACAAATCATTCAGAGTGAAGTTGATATTGTTGGTATTACAGTGACCCATATTTCTTGATAACTAATATGCTTTAATTTTGCATTTTTATGAATTTGTAATAATTTATTATTAGATTTGATTATTTATTAAAAGCACTATTATATTTTGATAGATGCGGGGCCATGCAATGTTTAGTGCAGAGGAACGTACTTTAGATGAAGAAACATTAGAGTATGCGTGGCTTGTAGAATTAACAGTTGGTACACTAAGTGGCAAGCTGACTACACCTCAGGTTAGTACAGTATATTATGAAAAAGTGTATAGTGTGAAAACAGTTTAGTTTCTTTTCATTCTCATGTATTTTAACAAACATGTAATTGTTGCTGTTTAGGTACAACAGCCATTTTCCATAGCAATTAATTTTTGTTATTTGGTGTGTGGGTTCATAATTAGAATTGTGCCATATACAGGCAGTCCCCAGTTATCGGCGATCTGGTTTTATGGCTCTTGTCTAGCACCAAAAATTGCTGATTTTCAGCACTGAAATGTGCCGGTTTCTGTTATCGGCACCAATAATTGAGTATTGGTACTGATACATTGGCGCCAAAATCCTGTTATCAGTGCAGATAAGTGCCATTCAGTCATCAGTGATTTTCGCTTATCAAGCAGTCGGAACAGAACCCCCCTGCTGATAACCTAGGACTGCCTGTAGTATAACAAAATCAGCAGTTCATTTAGAAGGGAGGCAAATTCTTCCCTAATTGTGAATCTGTTGGAAAGCAGATCTATTTCATTATCATTTGTTTCCCATCATCATATACACTATGTGTACCATTGTCATTGTTTGTGTAGTAACAGTATTACATTGAGTTGAATTTCCTAACCAGTATTAATGCGTTTCAGACCCCCAAAAACATTAACAAAAAATGCAGGGAATAAAC
>NC_061108.1:42820120-42856678 GCF_015104395.2 Macrobrachium nipponense
AAAAAATGCAGGGAATAAACACAGTTTCACATACAGCTGATGGGAAATAAATATAAATGAATAATTAAACAAATAATGAACATTTAAGATCACTCTTACCTTCACGGAAGACTTTTGTTGAGCGTATGGAAGACAGAGAGGAAGGGAGAGGGAGGAGGAGAGTTAACTGTTTGGAAGGAGAATCCCCCTCCAGAAGGACTTCAGGTATCAAGAACCTTTCTGGGGTTACTTCTCTACGTTTTTTAGTGGCACTGTCTGAGGTTGCTTCCCCACTTCATGTTTTACTGGCACCAGGACCAGCTTGAGAGTAACTGGACCCCTGTCGAATAACAAAACTGTCCAGAGACATTTGTTTCTGACATCCCTTCATTATCTTCCTAGAATGGTACAAAGCTTTGTCATTAAACATGTTAGAGACACGAATTGCAATGTCTTTGTTAGGATGGTGTCTCAACAAAATTTTGACATCACTCCACTTCACAAACATTTCTTTAAATCACTGAAGTAGGCACCGTGTCCCCTCTCTCTTGCTCCTCCTCCTCAGATTCCTCATCTGCTGTCTGTTGCTGTTCCTGCCGAAGGTCTTGCAGCTCCTCAGTGGTTAGCTCCTCCCTGTGGGCATCCACCAACTCTTCCACATCCTTGCCCCTCGCATCCAAGCCTATGGACTTTCCCAGAGACAGTGGATTTCACAACAGGCGTAGGGTCATCAGGGTCAGCCTCAAACCCTTCGAAATCCTTCTCAAGGTAACACTGGCCACACTTCTCTCCAAGCAGAGTTCATTGTCTTGGAAGTCACTCCCTGCCAAGTTCTTATATATAAGGCTTATACAGTTGAAGAAATTGAAGTTATCCTACCAGAACTCTCTTAGGGTCAATTCAGTGTCTGAGGTCACTTCAAAGCTGCATGGAAAATTGCCACTGGGAACGATGGCCATGTGGATCATTGCCTATGTGTGAGAATTGCTACTGGGAACCAGTGTTGCCAGATATGAGAAATTTTCCCCAGATTTGGGGATTTTGGGTTTATGATGGGGAATTTGGGTTGAAATTTTGGGAAATTTTGTGTTGAGAACAAATTAGTTAGGGAATCTGGGGAATTTCATCACCATTCCGTTAGAAAATTACAGAATTCACTGGAAATATCTGAAAACACTTTGATGACCCCATAAATCTGTGGGAAGCTAACATATATCTATAGGGTATTCCCCCAAATTTTTGGAAAAATGTATAATTCTTTGGGATGTTTCCATATATCCATGGGATAATTCCACACACTTGTATGAAATGCCCACTAGTATGTGTAGTTACCAATATTTTTGTGATAACTTCCAAAAATCTATGGAGCCTGTTGATGATCAGATTGTCACAATTATGTTAATTAACTTTCTTTGACATGAAAATCAACATTTGTATGACTGAATTAACAATGAAGAATGTGATGGCACATTCTCATTGTTAATTCAGCATGCTGTTATATGAACAGAACCTGACTGACAGTCCATTCAAGTGTAATCAGGAGGGTATGATTATTATGCTATTGGTGATTTCTGGGCTCAGCTCGTGTCGGCCTATGAAAGTAATCCTTAACATCATTCTTTTCTAGGTAAATTAGCCTAAAATTACCAGAGAAAAACAAAATTAAGAAAATGTCAGTAAAACTGACTCGCTCACTCTTAAAAAGAAGTGTCGGTATGATATAGGGGCGAGTGTGGAACACTACCACGAGACAAACACCAATTAGAACTTCCCTATCAGAATCCCCCCAAGAGAGAGCCGATACCAACGGGCGATGCAGCCTCTACTACTACTACTAAGAGGACGCCACGGACAGCAGCGCCCCTAGCGTACATCCTTAATTTTAGCACCAGCGACAAGTCGCCATTTTCTTGTGCTCGTGTTTTTTCTTGGGATTATCCGCTTTGATATCATGGAACGCTCTGCTATCGCCACGGCTAAGTTAAGTAACTCATAAGTAACATTTTACTGTAATTTTATCTTCCGGGTACCAGTATTTTCCTTTTTATAGGTCAATACGGTTCCTCGGTTGTCTCGTGGCGGCCATGCCGCCTCGTAAGAATTCCCGGTCCTCCATACTGGGACTCTTATATTATGGGCTTACTTTTTTCACATTCATTGTTTACATCGAGTTTTAGCTAGTCAGCCCTCCTACCATTCTCTTAGCTTGGTATTTAGGGCTATTATTATTTTCGGCCCAGCATCCCGGCTCTTGCTCTACATCGGCTATCGCTGGCTCCGAGTAGGCTTCTGTTTTTCGGAACAGTCCCCCTGCCTCCTCCTGGGCTTCTTTCTCTTTTACTAAAAGTGTCTCTTCCCCCTTTTCGATGTATGATTTTATTTAGGGTGTTAGGCTAGCCTAGGTGCTTGTTCCACATGTTGGTACACCTTGGTTCACGTGGCCCTACCACGGTTGTGTTGCTCGCGGCCTAGGCCACTTGCGGTCACGTGTACTATAGCACCTTACCCTGCCCCTCCCCTCCCTCTCTGATGTAGGGAGGAGCTGGGGGACCCCTTGGTTGTCATAACAACCTCATCGCCTTCTCTCACACTCTCGGAGGTGACCGGGGGGTTCCGCCAGCAGGGGGTTTAGGGCGACCACTATGAGGTACCGGGTCTCCATGCGGGTAGTTGGTGAGGTGGGGAGGAGTAGGCCATCCCTCCCCCCTTTCCTCGCTGTCCCGCCGTCCGTTTCACCGGGACCCTTCCTTCCCCCCCTCCCCATTACTCAGCCACCTCCCTTACGATACGAAAGGAGCCTTCCGTCGCAGCCGGGGCCCCTTTAGTTATAGGATATTGGCTCCGCTAGTGGGCAGGGTGGGTGCTATGGATGGTCGATTGCTTGCCTACTATATCCTTATATCTCTCCCCCGCTACCGGAAGGGAGCTTACCCTTACCTACGCACTCTTCTAGTAGACGGGTGGAGAGAAGTTGTTTTAATGTTGTTATTTTGCTACTTTAAGGATATATACCCTATTATAAGATATTTTACAATGATTGTGTATTATTATATTCATTTTATCAACCATCCCCGCCATTATCCGTCGTGGTTTCCATTTCCACCACTCCTAGTTGGTTGATTCGTGTGCCTCCGCCATTGGCGGAACCATAGCCTATCTTCCAACCTGGTTACCACACGTATTTTAGCGGGGCTCTGGTTTTATCTAACTTTATCGCTCCGGCACCAGCGGAGCATATGTTAGGCTGTAAGTGTTTACTCTGTACTCATGTACGTTTTCACTTACAGGCTACCAACTGCCAGGTCCTCGCCTGTAATGCGACGCTGTATGACCCCTGTGGACATGACGAGTGCAGGTCTCACGCCCCGTGTGCCACTTCGTACAACCGAGTTCGATCGTCTGGCAACCCCGAATCCCCAGGCCTGCGCTATATGACCACGACCTGTCGCTCAGCTGGGGGATGGGGTAAGTCCATTATGAGGTTACTTATGAATTTACTAACAACTTCTAGTTCGTAAGTTTGTTAACCCTGTCTGTAATTGGTAGCTAATCCAGCCTTTCTTTCAGGCTAGCGGTGTGAGGGAAGTCGCCCTCGCCACCCTGAAAGCGTGGGTGGGCGGCTTTGGGAAAAACGCCGCCAAGGGCCAGCCCTACATATTGGATAGGAAGCTGGCCATCCAGATCTTCCCTGCGGGCAAGTCGACGGGCTACGTCGACCCCTTGTCCGCCGCCCCCGTGATAGCCGCCATCCAGCAAGAACTCCAGCATTCGTTCGGGGTCGTAGCCTCCCAGGAGTCAGTTCCGGACGTCGCCGCCCTGGACCTGAATCTCGAGCCGATGGCGGTAGTAAGTGAGGATTTGTTGGTTGAGGTAGGTTTGTCGGGCGCACAAGGTCTTTCCTTGGGCGCTCCTGGATCTTCTCCTGTCCCTTCTTCTTCCGCCTCTTTCCAAGGCTTTCCGGGATCCGAGATCCCTAGCCGCACTGCCGCTCTCTCTGTACCTCCTAAGGAGAAGGGAAAGAGAGAACCGAAGGCCTTGTCTAAGACGACTTCTAGGAAGTCGTCTTCGTCTTCTTCGGCCAGGAAGTCATCGACTTCATACGCCGACGCGGTAAAGGCTAAGCCGAGCTCTTCCCAGTCGAAGAGCTCCAGAGGCAAGGCTTCGAAGGAGAAGGCTCGCGCTACCTCCGAGTCGCTGCCTTCTCCCGCCTCCGCTGCCCCCTCTCCGGCTATGCCGGCAGGGGTGGCAAGCACCAGCTCCTGCGTTCCCTCTCCTGTCTCACCAGGAATGATGGAGCAGGTAGGAGTGATGGTAGGTTCCCAAATTTCAGCTTGGGGAACACGTTTTGAGCAGATGTTCGCACAATTGTCGAGCAGTCTGTCTCAAACTGGACAGACGGTTCAGGAACTCTCTAATAGAATGAGAGAGAATGAGGATCGGGTAGCCGGGCTATCCCAGGCTCCTCCCCCAGTCTCTCCTGCTTCTAGCACACGGGGATTCTACAACTTCCGCCTTACGACTCCTTGCCAGCTTTTCTCTATGGAGAATCCATGGAGGGTAGCGGCCTACGCTCCGCCTTTTAAGGACGGGATGATTTCGATCCCGGAGTTTGGCACTCGAAGGATTGAGGACTTCGAGTTCTATCCTCCGGGTCCTGTCACAGCCTTTATTTCATCGGGTATGCTAGGCTGACACCAACGGCTCTTACGAGAGAGGACAAGATCTCGAAGGAGTCAGTCCTCTACAGTAGAGATCACGCCCAACGGGAATGGGTTCACTGCCTTGAGGACTGGGAGTGTACTAACACTAAACTCCAGGCCTATAAGAGCCCCTTCACTATTTTCGCGACGGAAGAGGAGGTCTCTCTTCCGTTCGCCACGAATTGGTGGAGAAGGCTCTTCAGGCAGTCCTCAAGGATGAGCCCGTTCCACAGTTGAGAGAGTCGGAGTCTACTTCTCCACTCTTCCCCGCCTTCGGAGAGTTATGGGAAAACCTGCCAGCTACTTTCACGCTGGGTAAACTCAAGCCGGACTGCGCTATGGACCAGTTCGGTGAGAAGTTACCTAGGCTGCCGGATTCCCCTAATCCAGGCAGAGTTCGATGCGCGAACTAGGTTTTGGCAGGTCCCTTAACTCTCTTATCGTTACGGAAATGGCTGCCCTTTCATACGCTAACGAACCACTGTTCAAGATCATGGCGAAATCGCAGTTTCACACGGTTCTGTTAGACGCTTTTGACTTCTTCCAAGCCAGGAGGAACTGTCGGAAGCATGTTCTTCAGGAGTGCACTATCGGCACGAGCCTAATAGACTCTTGGCTGCGAGCATGTGGGAGCGGATCTCTTCCCAGAGTCCGCAGTGAACGAAGTCCACCACGAAGCTGCTAGACTCAACCAGAGCCTTAGAGCTAGGTGGGGTATTTCCTCTAAGAGGAAACAGGAATCCGTTCCCACTGCTGGCAAAGAAACCAAAGAAGGCTGGTAAGAGGTTCCAGCCATATAAAAAACTCCAGCATCAGCAGCAGTTTGTGCAGGCAGTCCAGTTACCCAACAGGGACAACCTGCTACATCTAAGCAAACCCAGCCTTTCCTCCTGGTGCCCCAGCAATCGCAACCTTCGACTTCCTACGCTATCTCGCCTGCCTTTAACCCTGCTTACGAGGCTCAAGGCTACTCTCAACCGAGGTAGGGCGAGAGGTAACTTTCGTCACCGTGGCGCAGGAAGGGGCACAAGGAGTAAGCAGTTCAGAGGAGGGCGTGGTGGCCAACCCGCCCATCAGCAATGAGGCTCCCCAGGTAGAGGGAGGCTGTTCCTCTTCCGCCACAGGTGGGGGTTCAGCAGTTGGGCACAGAGCATAGTGTCCAAAGGATTAGGCTGGAGTTGGATCCAAGATCCTCCTCCAATCAAATCATTTCATCAGATACCGTCAAAGGAATTGATAGATTACGCGGAAGAACTCCTTCAGAAAGGAGCTATTGCGAGAGCAAGCATCTAAAATTTCAAGGTCGCTTATTCAGCGTGCCAAAGAAAGGCTCAACAAAAAGAAGGGTAATCTTAGACTTGTCAAAGCTAAACTCTTTCATTCGCTGCGACAAGTTCAAGATGCTTACCCTTTCGCAAGTAAGGACCTTACTTCCGCGTGGAGCCGTCACATGCTCCATCGATCTTACAGACGCATACTATCATATCCCTATAGCCAGGTCACTTCCGCCCATTCCTAGGATTCAGGCTAGGAAATCAGACATTCTCATTCAAGTGATGCCCTTCGGTCTGAATGTAGCCCCCAGGGTATTCACAAAGATAGCAGAAGTGGTTGTACAACAATTGAGAGCTCAGGGAATCATGGTAGCGGCATACCTCGACGATTGGGTTATCTGGGCACCAACAGTCGAGGAATGTCTCAAAGCTACCAAAAAGGTAGTTCACTTTCTGGAACATCTGGGGTTCCAGATAAACAAAACGAAATCCAGACTTATTCCGGAATCTCGTTTTCAGTGGCTAGGAATCCAATGGGATTTGTCCTCCCACAATCTATCAATTCCAGTGGTCAAACGGAAGGAAATAGCAAAATCTGTCAGGCAATTTCTCAAATGCAAACAAACGTCAAGAAGAAACCAGGAGAGAATCCTAGGGTCTCTTCAGTTTGCTTCGGTAACAGATATCCTTCTGAAAGCAAGGCTGAAAGATATAAATCGAATTTGGCGGTCAAAAGCAAACTCCAAATATCGAGACAAGTTGTCAGTAATTCCACAGATCCTCCGCAACCAACTACGGCCTTGGTCAAAAGTAAAGAACTTAGCCAGAAAGTACCCTTCAATATCCCCTCCCAGTGTTAACCATTCAACAGATGCATCCCTGTCCGGGTGGGGGGGATACTCTCAGTTCAACAGGTTCAGGTGGACTTGGTCAGTTCATTTCGCCAGCTCCACATAACGTGTTGGAAGCAATGGCAGTATTTCTTACTCTGAAGAGACTGCTTCCCCCTAAGAAGTCTCATCTAAGGCTAGTTTTGGACAGTGCAGTGGTAGTTCATTGCATCAACAGAGGAGGGTCCAAATCCAAGCATGTGAACCATGTCATGATAGCCATCTTCGCATTAGCAAGCAAACACAAATGGCATCTGTCTGCCACTCACACCTGGCAGGAGTAAGAATGTGATAGCAGACGCTCTGTCCCGGTCAGTTCCTCTGGAATCAGAGTGGTCTCTGGACGTCGGGTCATTCCAGTGGGTAAGCCGACCGAAGGGTCCCAGGTCTCCAAGTGGATCTCTTCGCCTCACAAGCGAACCACAAGCTCCCTTGCTATGTGGCCCCCAACCTGGACCCTCTGGCTTATGCCACGGACGCCCTGGTCGTTGGATTGGAATCAGTGGAGGAGAATTTATGTTTTTCCTCCAGTGAATCTTCTCTTGAAAGTCCTAGACAAACTAAGGTCTTTCAAAGGGATAGTAAGATCTGATTGCACCGGACTGGCCCCCCAAGAGCAACTGGTATCCTCTTCTTTGGAGTTGGGTCTCCGACCTCAACGGATCCCCAATCCCCCCAAACTATCACAATCAGTACAAATGAGGACTGTGTTCGCTTCCTCAGGAACTCTCCAGACCCTAACTTTATGGACTTCATGAAGTTTGCGGCTAATAAAGATGCTGACATTGATCCACAGAATATTCTCTTCCTAGATCAGATAAGAGAGAGTCAACCCTTAGACAATATGACTCAGCTGTTAAAAAATTAGCATCTTTCTTGAGAGAATCGAACACTACAACCATGACAGTTAATTTGGCTATATCCTTTTTCAGATCCTTATTTGAAAAAGGTTTAGCAGCTAGCACGATTACCACTCATAAGTCGGCTTTGAAGAAAATCTTTCAAGTAGGTTTTCAGATATATTTGACTGAATCTTATTTCACATCTATCCCTAAAGCCTGTGCTAGACTTAGACCTTCTCAGAGGCCCTACTACAGTTTCATGGTTCTTAAATGATGTCCTCAAACTAGCTTCAGATACTGACAACTCATCTTGTACATTCATAATTGCTCCTGAGGAAGACATTATTCTTATTAAGCCTAGCCTCAGGAGCTAGAATTTCAGAACTGTCGGCTCTATCCAGGGATGCGGGTCATGTGGAATTCCTCCCATCAGGAGAAGTTCTACTTGCTCCGGATCGTAGCTTTTTAGCCAAAATGAAGATCCTCTTGCAAGGTGGGCTCCTTGGAAGTTATCCCACTTCCACAGGATCCTTCTCTCTGCCCAGTATCAACTCTTAGAGCCTTTCTTTCTCGTACTTCTTCTAGATCCTCGGGTGCTCTCTTCATGAGAGAAAAAGGTGGTACTTTATCAGTTAAAGGCATTAGACAGCAAATCCTTTACTTCATTAAACAAGCCAACCCTGAGTCATTCACCCCCAAAGCACATGATATCAGGGGAGTAGCCACCTCATTAATTTATTTCCAACATATGAACTTTGAGGATCTTAGAAAGTATACTGGATGGGAATCCCCGACAGTCTTTAAACGGCATTATTTAAAGTCCTTGGAATCTTTAAAGTTTTCAGCAGTAGCAGCGGGAAACATAGTTTCCCCTGATACTGCTTAGTAGTTGTAGTTTTGATCCAGGTCTCCTTTCTACCTACTTCAACCAACATGCCTCAACCTATCGTCAGGCTACTCAACATCATAGCCTTAGCCGTTGTGTCTTTTAGTGGTTTGTCCCTTATTTTTTTGCTAGGGACAACCACCCTTGTACTGAAATGTACTTCAGTGTTCCTTAACCGATTTTTTTTTTTTTATTTTTATGCTAGGGTGGAGGCCACAATATGTTTGTATAAATTCTCCAATTGGGTTTGTGATAAGCTTCAGTCACAATGTGTTTATATATTTGAACTAATTGTATTAATTGTATTAATGATGGATTTGAGTGTACCTACCCTTATTTTTATGCTAGGGTAGGACACATGTATGTATATATTTGTAATTATATATTCTGATTAAGTAAATCCAAATTTCCTTATTTTACATGCATATTTATAATTTTATTATCTACCATTTAAGTACTTTAAGTTTACTAACATTCTGTTATTGATTATTGTTATAAGTTAGTTTAAGTTCTTAATTTGTATGCTGTATCTGATTTACTTATATTATATCCATCATTTTAATCTGTTTTTCATTATTTCCTTTTCCATCTTGTCTGTTTCTCTGGTACTCTTTCATAGGCCGACACGAGCTGAGCCCAGAAAAGGGATTTTGACGAAGGAAAAATCTATTTCTGGGTGATTGGCTCGTGTCGCCCTATGAAACCCATCCCTTGTTTATGGTTTGTTTTCCCCCCCTTGCAGGACAAGATGTATTTATGTTTTTAATTAAGGATGACCGCTAGGGGCGCTGCTGTCCGTGGCGTCCTCTAGTAGTAGTAGTAGAGGCTGCATCGCCCGTTGGTATCGGCTCTCTCTTGGGGGGATTCTGATAGGGAAGTTCTAATTGGTGTTTGTCTCGTGGTAGTGTTCCACACTCGCCCCTATATCATACCGACACTTCTTTTTAAGAGTGAGCGAGTCAGTTTTACTGACATTTTCTTAATTTTGTTTTTCTCTGGTAATTTTAGGCTAATTTACCTAGAAAGAATGATGTTAAGGATTACTTTCATAGGGCGACACGAGCCAATCACCCAGAAATAGATTTTTCCTTCGTCAAAATCCCTTTTTTCAGTTGTCTCCTAGACTTCCGGTGGTCATTACTTAATACGTAGTCATATAGTTAGTTCCCTTACCATGTCAGTGAGTGATAAAGAACTGGTGTAAAGACCTTTACCCACTGATACGATCTTGTATCTCATCTAGATTGTAAAGACCTGTGTCAAGACCTTCGTTACCCAGAAACTAGTCACAACCTTGCATCTTAAGTAGGCTAAAGTAGCAAAAATCACATGTTTGTATGTAGAATTTTAATGTATGACACTTACCTGGAGGTATATATATAGCTATATTCTCTGTTCCACCTGGCAGAAATTTTCAAAACTCGCGGCAAACGCTAGTAACCTATTAGTAGTTCAGGCAACCACCACCCCGTTACCGTGGCGCTAGCGCTAGGAACCGTTCCCAATTGGGCCAGATTTTCTCTGCCAGCCGAACCGGCAACATTGTTGGTGGTTCCCTGCTTGGATTTTCATTCTCGTTGCTGACTTTTCATGGATTTTTGGTATTGTACTCGGAAACGTTAGCTTGGCATTCGCTTTGGATTGTTCTTTAAAGATGTCTGATACTGGAAGTATGTTTAGAGTTTGTGTAAAAGAGGGGGTGTGAGGTAAGGTTGCCGAAAGCTTCGGTCGACCCTCATACTATTTGTAAGAAGTGTAGAGAGAATGTGTGTACTTGGGAGAATAGGTGTTTTGAATGTGAGAATTTATCAGAGAAGGAATGGAAGATATTTATGAAATATGTTGAAAGGCTTGAGAAAGATCGTGTTAAGGAGATCTGTTTTCTCGTTAGTGAGAAGTCGAATTCTTCTAGCAAAAGGAAAAAGGGATTGAATGTATTTCCTCTCCAGCTCCTTCTAACGTAGAATTGGTAGTTCCTTCTCCCCAGGTATCTCCTGCGCCCGCTGCTGTATCGGAGGAGGCGAACGATACACAGATTGTGAAGGTGTTCGCTGCCCTTGCGTCCATGGGCGACCAGATACAGCGACTTACGATAAAGTTTAGTGCTTTTGATGTCAGTGAAAAAGTGTAGTGGGGGCGTCTGATCGTCTCTCTCGTGCTCCTAGACCTAGACCTCTGTCAAGCTCCCAGACCCAAGGAAGGAGAAGGCATGTCGACAGTCGAAGGGAGGCGAGAGAGGTTTTGTCGCGGTCAGGCGTCCCTTCAAACTGTCCTGTTGCAAGTTCCCAGGCTGTTGCAGTTCGCCGCAGAAAAGGCGTACTGGGAAGTGTGCGTCCTCGGATGGTTTCGACATCTGAGCGGGAACGTCGGTATTCAGTTGTGTCTCGCCCCCTCAGAGGACTTTCAGGACATCGACCGCTCTCGAGAGACATGCTCAAGATCGTGAGGCTTGGAGTAGTCCGGAGGTTTTGTCCTCCTCGGAAGACGGGGACGCAGTTCCGATCAAGAGGAAGAAGATCTTTCGTGCTAAAGAGGACCCAGTACGCCTTCTCGTTCTTGGATTTCGATGAGAGACTCTCCTCCATCTTCTTGCTTGTCTTCCCCTCTTCTCTCTCCGTCGGTAGAGTACAAGATCGCTCTCCGTTACGTCGCAGTCCTGCTCGTAATCCTCCTCCTTCGTCCTCTGCCATTCAGGAAGATAGTACGAAGGGTTTCTTAAGGGAAATGCAGTCTAAGCTGGCAGTTCTTGTGAAGTCTTGGGATGCTCCTGTGCAGGCATCTTCGAGGCGGAAGGACGATTTCCTTCCCGTTAAGTCTTCTAAGACGGAAGACAAGGGTGCGTTCGCCGAGGACGCAGGACGCACTGGCGCTACGAGGACGGGCGATCGCTTGGTTATTCAGGACGCAGAACGCAGGAAGAAGAAAATGGTTTCGGAAGAAGCAGGACGCAAATGTCAGGACTCGGGATCAATTGTGACGCAAGACGCAGGCGGCAGGAAGCAGATGTGTCTACGATGGACGCAGGACGCAGGCGGCAGGACATCGATAGGCGGCAGGACGCCGATTCTTCGGTAGCCGCAGGACGCAGGCGGCAGGACGTTATTCCATCAGCGAAGCGTCAACATGACAGTGATCTGCAAGACATTTCTTAGCAGTAAGAGGATTTGGATTTGGTTGAGGAGAAGAATACGGAACCTTCTTCAGATTACAAGATTCTGACTTCACGTCTTCTTTCTATTTTTGAAGGGGAATTCATACCAACGGCTCCTTTATCTCCCTTATCGCAGTTTTCCAAGACTAGGACTCCAAAGAAGTCCTCTTTCCTTAAGATGACTCTGTCAATTTCGGCGAAGAAGGCCCTTCAACGTGTGAATGACTGGATGAAGGATAAGAAAGAAGCGGGAAAATACTCTTTCGCTTTTCCACCAGCTAAGTTAGCATCGAAGTCAGGAGTATGGTACGCTACTGGAGAAAGTCTAGGCCTGGGAGTACCTGCCTCCTCCCAGGGGGACTTCTCCAGTATAGTGGACAGCTCACGCAGACAGGCGTTACAGTCTGCTAAGGTCTGGTGGACTTCGTCCGAGTTTGACCATCTTTTTAAAGGGATTTTTAGGACTTTCGAAGTCTTCAATTTCCTAGATTGGTCTTTGGGAGCACTGGCGAACTCCCTAGAAGAAGAAGATTCGCAGGATATGGAAGCGGCTAAGAGCATTATGTCCTGCATGGACAAGGCTCTGAGAGACGGAACGAATGAACTGGCTTCTTTGTTCACAGCAGGAGTACTAAAGAAAGAGATCGCTGTTGTGTTCTTTCGCTTCAAAAGGGTTTTCAAACTCTCAGAAATCGGAGTTGCTGTTCTCTCCCTTTCGAAGCAGCTGTTTCCTTCAGAGGTGATTAGGGATATAGCTCTCTCCCTTTCTCAGAAGGCACTCAAGATCTTCTCTCGTCTTCAGTTAAGAAGTTCTTACCATCCAAGTTGGTTAAGAAAACTCCAAAGGAAACTAGGCCTTCGCAACAGCCCTTTCGAGGCAGAACATTCGCTCGACCCGCCTTTAGGGGTAAGAGAGTACCCGCTAAAAGAGGAGCCAAGACCACCTCTAAACAATGAGATCTCAGTCCTCCGACGACAGTGGAGCCAGACTTCAAGGTTTTTGGGAGTTTGGCAGAACATGAAGGCAGATCCCTGGGCTGTCAACGTAGCTCGGGAAGGGTACAAGATTCCTTTCTTGAAGAGACCTCCTCTCGCAACATCTCCGAGAGCCCTCGGGGCAAATTACAACGATTTAGTGAAGAAAGCGGCTCTGTGGGAGCAAGTAGCTTCCATGCTAGAGAAAGGAGCCATAGAGCCTGTTTCTGGATCACGAATCTCCGGGATTTTACAACCGGTTGTTCCTGGTTGCAAAGTCCTCGGGAGGTTGGAGGCCAGTTCTGGATGTAAGTCAACTGAATCTTTTCGTAGAAAAGACCAAGTTCACTATGGAGACGAACGATTCAGTACTGGCAGCGGTACGTCCAGGGGACTGGATGGTGACCCTGGACTTACAAGACGCATACTTTCATATTCCGATTCATCCAGGAAGCAGGAAGTATTTAAGGTTTGTGATTCAGGACAGGGTCTTTCAGTTCAAGGCCCTGTGCTTCGGCCTTTGCACAGCCCCCCAAGTGTTCACGAGGATGATGTCCAATGTGGCGAGATGGTTGCACTTAAGAGGGATCAGAGTGTCTTTTTACCTGGACGACTGGTTGATAAGATCCCAATCAAGAAGTCAATGTCTGGAGGACTTGAATCAAACATTGAACTTAGCAAAAGACCTAGGTCTTGTGGTAAACATGGGAAAGTCTCAATTGAATCCCCAACAACAGATAGTTTATTTGGGGATTCAGATATCGTCAGTGACTTTTCGGGCTTTTCCGTCCCCCGGAAAGGCAAGCCCTATGCATTCGGAAGGTGCAGGACTTTCTAGAGAAAGACCGATGTTCAGCAAGAGAGTGGATGAGTCTACTGGGCACACTCTCTTCGCATAGAGAGGTGGGTTCATTTCTTTAGGAAGACTTGCACATGGAGACCTCTACAGTTTTTTCCTGAAGGATTTCATGGCCCAAGAAAATTGCAACCGGATTCCTTCCAGTTTCTAATTCCTGCCGAAGTGAAGGAGGAATTAGAGTGGTTGGCTTCACCCCCCCTCCAGGCAGGTTAGCAAAGGGGAATGTCGCTTCCAGCAGAAGAGCCCAGACCTCCATCTTGTTTATTCCAGACTGCGTCGGGACGCAGGGGTTTGGGGAGCGACCATTAGGCCCTCAAGAGGTGTACGGGACTTTGGGAGCAAGGAAGAAACAAGTTGGCACATAAACAGGAAGGAACTGATGGCAATTTTCTTGGCCTTGAAGCACTTCAGAGAGTTGATTCGAGACAAGACAGTGCGATCAACTCGGACAACACCACGGCTCTGGCATACATCCGCAAACAAGGAGGGACTCATTCTTTTCCCCTTTACAAGCTGGCAAAGGAAGTTCTGCTTTGGGCGGAAGAGGAAAGCGTCGTGCTGCTCACCAGGTTTATACAGGGAGAGAAAAATGTGAGTGCGGACCTGTTGAGCAGAAGAGAACAACTTCTCCCGATGGAGTGGACTTTGCACATGGAGGTTTGCCAGAGCCTGTGGAAGTTGTGGGGCCGACCGGTAGTAGATCTGTTTGCGACAGCCAGAACAAAAAGGTTACCAACCTATTGCTCTCCGGCTTCCAGATCAGGAAGCAGTGGCGGTCGACGCGTTCCTGATGGATTGGACAAACTTAGATGTGTACGCTTTTCCTCCGTTCAGGTACTGGGGAAAGTTATGAAGAAGTTCAGGGAGAGCCAAGGAACAAGGATGACCTTAATAGCCCCGTTGTGGCCGGCCCAAAGTTGGTTCACAGAGGTACTGGAATGGACAATAGATCCGCCAAGGACTCTTCCTCTAAGAGTAGATTTACTCAGACAACCCCACTTCGACAGGTTTCACAAGAATACCCTCGCTCTGGTCTGACTGCGTTCAGACTATCGAAAGTCTTGTCAGAGCGAGGGGATATTCTAGAGAGGTGGCCAGTGCAGTGGCTAGAGCCAGAAGAACCTCCACAATTACAGTATATCAGTCGAAGTGGGAGAATTTCCGGAAGTGGTGTAAGAACAGGAAAGTGTCTTCATCCAGTACCTCTGTGACCCAAATCGCAGACTTCCTTCTATACTTGAGGAAGGAATTGGGTTTGTCAGTTTCGACAATCAAAGGTTATAAAAGTATGCTAACCTCAGTGTTTAGACACAGAGATCTAGACATCTCGAATAACTTAGACCTTAGAGATCTGATTAGGTCATTTGGTACCAAAGAAACAACCCCAATGCAGGCCACCTGCTTGGAACCTCGATGTTGTCTTGAAGTATTTAACCTCTAGCAAATTCGAGCCTTTAGAGAAATCCTCTCTGAGAGATGTTGCTAAGAAAACTATCTTTTTAGTCGCTTTGGCAACGGCTAAAAGAGCTAGTGAGCTTCAGGCCATATCGAAGAAGGTGGGATGGAGACATGGCAACGCAGTGTGTTCATTCCAAGAAGGTTTCTTGGCCAAGAATGAAAATCCAGCTAATCCTTGGCCAAGATCCTTTGAAGTTTTGGGTCTGTCTGAGTTAGTGGGTCACGAGCAAGAAAGAGTTCTCTGCCCAGTGAGAGCATTGCGTTTTTATATGGAAAGAACAAGAGAGATCAGAGGGAATTCTGATGCTCTTTGGTGTTCAGTTAAAGACCCCAGTAGACCCCATGACGAAGAACGCTCTAGCCTTCTTCTGAGAGTTGATTAGAGAAGCTCATATGTTGTGTCAAGAGCAGAGCTTTGGTATTTTGAAAGTGAAGGCTCATGAAGTCAGGGCAGTTGCGACTTCATTAGCTTTTAAAAAGAATTTAGCCCTCAAGGAAATTATTGAATCCACATATTGGAGAACTAATTCAATATTTGCGTCTCATATCTTAGGGATATTCAGACAACCTTTGATAATTGTCAAGACGCTAGGTCCATACGTGTCCTCTGGTACAGTATTTGGGCAAAGGAGTTACTACCATAACCTTCTTTTAAGCTAGTTGATTTTATTAGGTGATGGTGTTTGTGTTTTTTGGTCGTCTGAGAAAAGTGTTCGGTACTTTTTTCAGTCTTGTTAGTATTATCTTGGTGTGGTGTGTGTGTAGTTCAGGTAAATGATCTATTACTAGCTTGAATGCCGTGGCATAAGAGGGCTGTACGGTTCTGTCAACACATTGGTCACGTCCAGTTGTCAGTTCCAGTCTTAGCTTCTTCAACATACAGGACACTTCCTTGTTGAGAGCTCCTAAGGTTTAAGCAGGCTTAGAGGCAGGACCTATGAAGTGAGCTACCTTAGCAGGTAAGGAACCTAGAGTTTTAATAATATTTTAATAATATTTTTTATACTCTAATAATGTTGCTGTCTTTGACCCACCTCCAAATGTGTCAATCAGCTATATATATACCTGCCAGGTAAGTGTATACATTAAAATGAAAGTTTTTATGTTAAAACAAAGTTTTAAATTGTATACTTACCTGGCAGGTATATATAATTTAATTCCCACCCGCCTCCCCTCAGGGACAGGTTCAGAGAAAAGCTGGCCCCAATTTGGGAACGAAGTTCCTAGCGCTAGCGCCACGGTAACGGGGTGGTGGTTGCCTGAACTACTAATAGGTTACTAGCGTTTGCCGCGAGTTTTGAAATTTTCTCTCAGGTGGAACAGAGAATATAGCTATATTATATCCTGCCAGGTAAGTATACATTAAACTTTGTTTTAACATAAAAACTTCATTTCCTGCCTTTCTGCCAATATATCATTCATCAATGTATGTCCATTAAGTCCTTTGTTATTACCATTTTATTGATTGGTAAGTGTTTTTCTATGTTAATAAGGTATATAATTTCCCTTGCCCATTAATTATAAGAATTATTGGGAAATGGGGAATTTTTGACATGATTTTCAGGGAATTCGAGGCAAACCGATCTGGTAACACTGCTGGAACATTGCCACTGGGAATACTGATATGAATGAAATTAAAGATTTATATAAAACGGATACAATACATAGAAATCAATTCTGAGTAAAGATTCATATGAATGATATTACCGTATCTGGAAACGACACTGATTTTGTTCAAATTATGAAATTGCAATTTACAGCCATTTACAACAATTTGCACTGGTGTTTCATAAACTGGAAACTAGTATTTAAAATATGATTGCCTTTTAAAACCATTTACAACTGTTTATCACTGATGATTCTTAAATGGGAAACTAGTTTAATAGCTTTTTAGAATTTAGCTAAGACATACTATTACTTACTCATTTCTTGTTTTATATAGAAACGGTTCAAGTTAGGCATATAATGGCTCATGTGATAAAAAGTGAACATGGAAGAGATATGCTTGTCGATGAATTGCAATTCACGTATCATAAACATAGCGAAAATGAGTGGCACAATTATTTGCTGGGTATGTTCTCAAAGAAAGCAAAAGAAATGAAAAGCAAGATTGTGCGCAAACGCATTGATAGAAAACGTTGACATTTTAAAGTACGTTAATGAGTACTGCCACTCTGCAACCAAGGATGTAGTTGAATTCAAAAGTGCTCCAGCAATTTTATAACCCTCTTCTGCAGCATCTCATTAATCAAGTTGTGTACTAGTGTCACAAGTAGCTGCAACCTTAGATGAAACTACACTTTCTCAATTACCTTCTGTAAATAGCATTTGCAGAAATGTTAGAAAATGGAGGCAGGAAAATGCAAATTTTCTGGCTATTCAAGATGTCACATGCAGGATACGTCATACCACAAGAATTTACAGTTCTTGACATAGGAGAAAAGTTTCTTAAATATGATTCTACAGTCGAGCTGAACTAGCTTTACTCTGTACCAATAACTGTGTTGAAGCATTTCATAATGCCTTTGGAAACTAATATCAGCGCTGAAACAGGAGGAAAGCTTGGCTACAACTAAACTTGTTCAGTTTGAACGGGGTGACCCTTTCCTGAATAATAAGAAATATAATGACAGTAAAGCTTATTGTTGACAATTATGGAAATTATGATGCTAAATTGTTGTATTTGAAGTCTATTGCATATAATATGCACATATTTTGATTTAATTTCTAAATATCAGCTATTTTTTAAATAATTTTATGTTTACCTTACATCAGAATACAGAATTTATTTCTAGATATTGTAATGCCTTATAGATAAATTTTTGATGTTCTTATAAGTAAAAGTTACATTTTTGAAAAAAATATTCTTACCTGAATTTTAGTTAAAAAGTTCCTGAGAAAGCACCTGGACAGTTGATTCACCCAGTGGCAATGTTCCCCAGTGCCAGTTGCTCCAGTGGCAATTCTAATTCTCCCAGTGGTATGGGCAATTTTTCCAAGTGGCAATCATCCCAGTGGCAATTCTTCTTTGAAATGGTGCCTTGGTGTATAGTTTCTTGAAGTTTGAAATGATCTTTTGGTCCATGGGCTGAATGAGAGGAGTGGTATTAGGGGGCAAGAACTTCATTGTGATGAATTTTAATTCCTCCAGCAACTAGTCTTCCAAGCCAGGAGGATGTGCAGGAGCATTGTCCATTGCCCGGAGGCTTTTGAGGGACAGTTGATTTTCTTGCAGGTGTTTTTTCACACTTGGGCCAAACACTTCATTGACCCATTCAACAAAAATTTGCCTTTTGAGTTTTGACTCATGCCTTTTTATTGGCCCTCCACATCACAGGTAATTTATTCTTGATCACATTGTTTTTCCTGAACACTGGGGGAGTTTCAGAGTGATACACAAGTAGGGGCTTCACTTTAAAATCCCTACTGTCATTTCCACAGACCAAGTGTTAGCCTAATCTTCATAGGCTTGTGTCCTGGGAATGAACTGTCTTACTGTATTATAATAAACAAAAGGGATTCAACACCAACAGTTGAAACTCAGGATACAAATATAGAAAGAACTCAAACAGAACAGAAGTTTTATTTACAAGCTTATAACAAAGATAAAATGCAGAATGGTTTCTCCTATTTACATAACAAAATTAAATCTGACAATATGTAAAATGGGGAAACAGTGCGGTAATGAAATACTTGCTGTCCAGTTTTGCAGCTGTCAAAATCAGTGCTCAAAGCGAGGTCTTCACAAAAGGGGACAGTAGAAACTTCAGATGGCTTCTTGACTTCGCACTGCAGGAAAAAATGCCTTGGTCTTGAAACTTGCAGGGCGGGTTACTCCTCAGAACTGCTTGTAGGACATTTCCTCTCTGAAAGGGTTACTCGACGTCAGGATCTCTCTCTCTCTCTCTCTCTCTCTCTCTCTCTCTCTCTCTCTCTCTCTCTCTGACTACGAACTGCGGACTTGACTTGTTTCTGTTCACACTCTCGCTCGTGCGTCCTCTTCCTCTCTTATCCTCTGATGACCTGATTCTGTCTACCCTCTCAGTCATATATATATATATATATATATATATATATATATATATATATATATATACTATATATATATATATATATATATATATATATATATATATACAGGCGGTCCTCGAGTTACGACGTTGATCCGTTCTTAAGATGCGTTTGTATCACGATTTTCAGCGTAAGTCGGAACATAAAAAATACCACATGATTTAATGTAAATACCTATCAATAACAACGAGAGAACAATTCCTTACCTTTATTAATTTGATTGGCTTGCACACTGGAGAGGAAGCTGCGGTGCTTGCGGATGAGAACTGGGGAGGGGAGGTTAGTGGAAGAGAAAAAGAACCTCCAGAAGATGCTGGAGATGCTGAGGCAGGTGATTCTTGAGGTGAGGCCAGAACATACTACTGGAGATGCCGAGGCAGGTGATTTCTTAGGTGAGGCAGAACTACTCTGGAGAAGCTGGGGGCAGGTGAGTCTTTAGGTTAGGCAGAACCCACAGAAGGTGCTGGAGATGCTGGGGCATGTGAGTCTGAGGTAGCAGAACATTCAGAAGGTGCTGGAGATTGTGGGGCAGGCGAGTCTGGATTAGCAGAAGCAGCTGAGGTAGAGGGTACAGGATCTCTTGCAGGCCTCTCTACCTTCTTAAAATACTGCTCCAGGTTAGTCTGAACAGAGAGCGACCTCTTTTCATCCAAGATCTTCGTTGTAACACTGCATTAAATCCATGACGCCTCATGGAAACCTAGTGAACCTGTTCCAAGTTGGGATCCTGAGCCTCAAAAGTTGACAACGCTTTGCTGCAACTCTGCAAAACCTCTTGTCAAGTCCTGCCTTGTGAAAGCCTTAGGCTCTGGGGTGGGTGCTTCTTCTTCTTCCTCTATCATCTTGCTTCTCCAGTTGTATCAGGTCCTCAGCAGATAACTCCTCCGCCCATGAGACTCCAGCAGCTCTGTAACATCATCAACCTCCATCTCCAAATTGATTTCCCTACTCAGGGCAACAACGTTCTTGACAACTTGCTGAACTGTGTCCTCAAACCCATGGAAATCATTCACAAATTGAGGACAAATTTTTCTTCCAGTACACCATTCATGTTTGTTTTGCTTAACCTCCTCCCAGGAATTAGCAATGTTCTTTACAGCATCAAGGATGTTGTAGGATTTCCAAAGTCCTTCAGAGTCAAGTCCTTCTTGGTTTCAGTTGCCTGTAAAGCCATAGCAATTGTCCTTCGTAGGTAGTAGGCCTTGAATGAAGCAATCACTCCTTGGTCCATAGGCTGTAAAAGGGCCGTGGTATTAGGTGAAGGTAAACCACCTTGACATTAGGGTTGAAGTCTCCCAGCTGGGCAGGGTGTCCAGGGGCATTGTCCAGCACTAGCAACACCTTAAAGGGGATACCCTTGGAGGCGCAATACCGCTCCACACTTGGAACAAAATGGTTTACGAACCAGTCTTCAAACACTGCAAGTGTCACCCATGCCTTCTTGTTGGACTTCCAAATTACTGGTAGTTGACCCTTCCAAATGCCCTTGAGTGCCCTTGGATTTTCAGCCTGATACACCAACAAGGGCTTCAGTTTGAAGTCGCCAGCAGCATTCTTACCCCCAAGAAGTTAAAGTTAGCCTCTCCTTGCTGGCTTTATGACCGGGTGCTGACTTCTCCTCCTTGGCGATGTAAGTGCGGTTAGGCATACGCTTCCAAAACAACCTGTCTCGTCTACGTTTAAACACTTGCTGAGCAGAATAAACCCCCTCCTTAATTATCTCAGACAACGCTTTTAGGAAATTCACTCGCTGCTTTCTCATCCCCACTAGCAGCTTCACCTTGCACTTTAAGGTTATGGTAATTGGCCCGAGCATTTTAAATCGCAAAATAAAACCAACCCCTACTAGCCACAAACTCTTCACTTTCACTTCCCTCCCCCTTTTCTTTTTTCAACGCTTCAAAACAATCTTTTCGCCTTCTCCTGAATCACCATAAGGCTGACTGGGGTACGCCGTTGATTTTGTCTTCAACCAAGCACCAATAACCTTTCCATTTCAATTTTATTATTACACTACGCTGCTTAGTTATCACTGTCGCTTTCATAGGAGCAGATCCTTTCACATGTTCAACCGATGCGCTCTTTATCTTTGATAATGGTAGCAACGGCCGAATGGCTAAGGCCAAGCGAGCGGCCAATGTTTGTTGGCGTTTCTCCCTTCTCAGATCGCTTTATAATGTCCACTTTAATTTCCATGGTGATGGCCTTTCTTTTCTTCGATGCACTACCATCAGAAGAGTCCGCCTTGCGCTTGGGAGCCATAACAAAGAGCAAAAGTTACAAAACGATACAACACGAGGGAGAGAGAGGCAGTGTAAACAACCAAAATGGCGTATGGGGCGAGGAATGAGCGTAGCGAAGGGATGACCGTCCTCTCCCCCACAAAGCGTATTCTTCCGCTGTGTGCCCGGAACTAGTTCGCGTTTGTTTACGTCGCTTACGACGCTAAACCGCGTAAGACGGAACGACGCAAAATATTATTTTTTATATTTATATGGGGGCGCGTTCGTAGCCACGAAACATCGTAAGTCGAGACCGGCGTAACTGTATATATATCAATATTATATATATAATATATATATATATGATTATATTATATATATTATTATTATTATATATATTATATATATAATATATATATATATATATATATATATAAGGATATATATATATATATATATATATATGATCGATATATATATATATATATATATATATATACTTATAATATATATATACTTATATTATATATATATATCTATATATATATATATTATATATATCTATATATATATATTCTATATATATATATATATACATATATATATATATATATATATATATATATTTATATTCATAATATATTATAATATATATAGGTAGTATATAGATATATATATATATATATATATTATATATAAGTATATTATATTATATATATATATATATATATCTCTATATATATATATATATATATATATATATTATATATATATATATATATTATACCTATATAAATATCGTAATATATATATAGATATATTTATATATATATATATATATATATATATAGTATATATACATAGTATATATATATTTATATATATCTTATATAGATTATATAATATATATATATGATATATATCTTAAAAATTCAATAATTTTTATTAGATACTATATATATAATTATATACGTTGACTCCGGGGCCCGGGCTGAAAAGGGCGAAGCTTAACCATCGAACTCATCGTCTCTCGACAGGAACTTTTTAGAAGGATCTAGACGAAATATTACATCATAATACGCATGCTGCAGTTCCACAACACACATCAGTATTCCCAAACAATCATGAGAACAGAAGCCTCCAACACATGCGGGCATGTCTCCTTGCTGCAGACCTACTCGAAGAAGATACATTTTCCTTTCCTTTAATATGAATTTTTTTGCTATAGAGCGATCACCATGACGACGATGTAGGTCTGCTTTGGGTTTTTTTTCTCCAAAACAGGCCTGTCTCATCACAGTTGAAGACCTGATGAGGAAGGAATCCTTCAGCCTCAAGATACTCTGAATTCATCAGCAAATTCTTTGGTGGTATGTTTATCAGAACTTACAGCTTCCCCATGCCACGTGACACTATGTATGCCCATATGCTTTTTAGATTTTTAAACCAGCCTCTGCTGGCCTTGAAATCACCAAGAGCAGCACTTGTTGGCATTTTCTTACTTGAATCAGCACACAATATCCTAGCTTTCTCACAAATGATCACTTCAGACACACTAACCCACACCAACAACAGCTTCTCAACATCTTCCACTAGTTGCGATCTCTGGTTCGATAATGATGTGACCCCTTTCACAAAATCAGCTGCCTTGATTTCATGTTTCTTTGCTAGGATAGAGCAAATTGTCGACACTGGCTTGCCTTACATCCTATCGAGATCAGCTACACGTGCAACACTTTCATACTTCACAAGTTCATTCTTGAATTCTATTGTATTTCTTGTTGTTTTTACCGAAGGGCTGGAACCTTGCAACTTTTTTGGCCCCATGATGGCTTCTTTGCAATGAATTTTAATGGCAAAATAGCACAAGATACAACAAACACGTGCAGTGATGCGGACTGTGATGCTTGTTCAGTGAGAAGCAAAGCCAGAATGGGTTAAGAGAGAAGATGGGATGCTTTGTTTAGGCACTTGATACAGGCCCAGTCACATGCGGGGCCCTGGAGGGAGCGTTTCATAGTGTATGAAACCTAAATAAGCGAGACAAAATTTTGTAGAGCAAAGTCTACGAAAACTGAAATGTATGAAAAGAGGCATATGAAAACCAAGGTTTGACTGTACTTCATGCATAGCTTTATTTTGATCAATTGAATTTAGAGATCACTTTTTTCAGAATGTCTTAATTCTTACTAAGTTTTAGTCAATTATTGCTATTCTTCCTTTTTCAGCTCCAGTATATTTTAACAGCAGTAGAAGCTTTTTTGCTGACAGTAGAAGACATGGAAAATCGCTTGCGGCATCCACGTCCCCATCTATTTTGTTATCATGGTACTCCTCAACCCCAGTGTTTACACACAACTGATGAGCACTTCTGCCCAACAACAGATGTCATTAAATACAAGATGGTGCGCGCTTCTATTGATGGCCTCAGCCTCAACTTGGTAGAGTCTGGAACTAACCTCAGTTTACAGGTAAGAAAGTCGTATTTCACTAAGTAAATGTGTTTACAAGATACATTAGACCCATTTCCTCACAAATGTCTAGTGCTATAGAGAAATACTCACTCCTTATAGTATACGTATCCAGGCATTAATTTTGCCTAGGTCTTGTTGAAAGGCAAACCAGAAGTTATTGCAAACTCTGAAACAACCTTAGGAAATAAACTTTAAGGAAAGGAACCTAAACAGTTGTACAGAATTGGGTTTTTGTGCCCAGAAAAATTAGGAATTTGTATGCCAGGAAATATTTTAATTATTACAATTAATTTAAGCCTTCAAAAGAGAAATGATTAATAGCATTTTTTATTACTCTTGAAATGGGTGATTTTTGTTCTTTTTTCATTAATTTAATTGTTATGTATCAGTAAGGTATTTCTCTTTTCAAAAAAGGTGTATCCTATTCGCATAGCGACATGCAATCTTCATGGACAGCACACAAGGTCTGGAATTACTGCTCATATTCAAAATATTAGTGCCCGAAATTACATTTGTGGCCAGCATGGCTTGAAAGAAGGTGGTGGACGAGGCGAAGCTGCTTCGACCTGTGGTACATCAACCAGCGGAATGGGTGGTGGCCTTGGTTTTAGTGATTTTTATTCAGATGTTTGGTTAGAAGCTGCTGCTGTTACTTTGGGACCTGTATATGTGGATGCTGCCACCAGTATGGATGTTCTTTATCATGACATGCAGGTTATACAACACAAGTAAGTTCAGTAGTTTAATTTTTGTACATTTACATATTATAGTATAACCATAGCCTTTTAACCATTAACTCATTTTAAAGTTATCTCACAAGATGTTTTAAGATGATGTTTTGAAGTACAGAGATTGGATGTCGTTTGTAAGACTGTTAAGGGAAGCTTTTATTAAATCTGAGTACTACTTTCGGTGTAAATGCAGTGCCAGAGGACTTTACCGTAAATGTCTATTTTCAGTTTGTTGAGATTTCTTGGGAATCCAAAACTCTTCTGGCTTACCACCTTATGGCATGACTTGTGCATCTGTTATAAGAGTTTTGATGATGTTTAGACTGTGAAGTTGAATTAATATTACCCGTACTTAGTTTTTATCAATGCTGCATGTTTGACATCCACCACTTTCATTTGCTAAAGGAAACATCTAATGAACAAACATTCATGATGATAGGAATTATGAATTTTATTAATATGGAACTGTACTTAGAAATATTGCTTACGTGTCTTGATTATGTTTTGGGGGCAATAGGGGCAAATCCTTACTGATAGTTATCTGTTTTGATTTTTTAACGCCAATTAGAATTGTGATGCGTGTGTTTGCTCATTTGTATTTTAGAAGTGTTCGGTAGTTATTAATTTGTTCAGGATAGTCCAGTGCACTTAATCCTTTAAAATCACAGGGGCCATTGCAAGTACTGTTGGTATCGGAACTAGAATGTGATAAGCAGTAATGTATTGTTTGCCATATGTCTATACTCTGTTTTTTCCATCTGTCCATCGCCTGTGGTGTTTTCGCATGGTAACACTGCGTCCTGGGCTTTAAATAGTTATGCTATGTTTAAGTTTTAGGTAAATAAAAGGATATCTGATGGATGAAGGTCATCATTAATTTATGGTGTTTTTCAGCAGTCAAAGCAGGGTTCTGCCACTGTTAAGCTTGTTCAATTTCTTCATGTGAAATGCTTAATGTAGTTTAAATAACTGTGTGTTCATCAGTTAATGACAGTTTTGAGAGGTATTAACTCTCTGCCATTACCCCAATGATAAACCAGGTTTTGATGTAGGAAAAACCTGTTTTTGGTAGCTGCTGAGAGTCCTCAAAGATGTTACACACTTATGGTCTCCCCAGGGCTCCGTTAGACAGACCAGCCAATGACAGAATAGTGCTTGTTGGCACAGTGATAGAATATAAAGGACTCAGGGCAGGAGAGCTTTTATCTCTTGTCCAACAGTGATTGCCTCGGCTCTCCATGCTCCATTTGCACAGATGTAACAAAGCATGTGTCAGCCATCTACCTCATTTCACACTTGGTGTTCGCAAGATAAATGTTCACCCCAGTCCCATGCCATTTGCCAGGGAGAGTGGGTGGGTTTGAGACTCACAGCGGCCACCAAAAGTAGGTTTTTCTTATGTCGTGACCTGTTTTTTTTTTTATAGCGTAGCCACTATTGTCATCAATGGAGCTTACAAAAGAAATTGACAGATGATGAAATAGCTTAACACCTAATGGATAAATTCAAAGAACCCAGATCAATATAGTAGAACCTCGGTTTTCATACATAATCCATTCCAGAACCTCCACGAAATCCAAGCTTGTGAAAACCAAAAATATAATTCCCATAAGGGATAAAGTAAATACAATTAATGGGTTCCAGACCCCCAAAAATATTTTTAAAAATACATTTTATAGGAAATAAACACAGTTTTTCATACAGAAAACAAAGAAATAAATATAAATGACTAATGATATTAATAAATGAACATCACTCTTACCTTTCTGAAAAACACATATTAGAGTGTGGATGACAGAGAGGAGGGGAGAAGGAGGAGGAAAGGTTATTGTTTGGAAGGGGAATCTCCTTCCAGCAGGACTTCAGGTATCAAGGACCTATCTGGGGTTACTTCTCTTCTTTTTATTGGCACTAGGATCAGCTTGAGAGTTACTGGACCCCTGTTGCACAACATAACTGTCCAGAAACATTTGTTTCTGGCATTTCTTTTAAATTTGCTTAAAGTTAAACACTGCATTGTCATTAAACATGTTGGAGACAGGGATTACAACTTCTTTGTTGGGATAATAATTCTTTACAAAATTTTTTGCACCATTCCACATGGCAAACATGTCCTTAACCCTTAATGGACAGATTGATTTTCAAGAGTAGTATAACAGGTTTGGAGTGGTGGACAGATTGATCCTGTAGATAAACAATATTATGCACTAATGGTAACTTTTACACTGGCTAAAATCGCGAGTGTGGGCATCTCAGGAGTTCAGTTCTGCTTGTGACTTGAAGGGAGAATGTTCTGGGGCTCTCTCTCACACGACATCTTTTTAAAAATTTGCTCGTAAATATACCAATGGGTTGCTGTCGTTTTTTGTTCTTGTCTTTTACGATAGTATGTCGGTTGTAAATGTAATTTTACAAAGAAAGGTGCAAAGAAATATTAGAAAAAACATTTAAAAGTAAAAATAAGCTACTGAATCTTCATTCTTGGTAAATTTACGAAAATATTTTTCAACAAATATGCTAAGATTTGTTACTGCTTTTATTTCTTATCTGTTTTGATATTGTGTGAGCAATAATTATAATTTTACAAAATAAAGTAAATCTATTTATTAGAAAAAACATAATTAATATATAAGTTGGTAAAATTTACGATTGTCTTGTAAAAGAGGCTCCACAAGTGGTTGTAAATAGTCATTTTCAACTTCTCATGGAAGGTAGGGAAAATTTTTTAGAATTTTTTTCTTTCACCATGTACATTTCCATATCTTCCTCTTTCCATTGATGTGTTGTTTTCACAAATTGCCAGACCTCAAAGTTTACCCAGCCTGAGGAGCTGCATATCCAGTAAGGGTTGATCCCTGAAGTAGGCACATTATGTATGCCCATTCATTTTCTGAATTTTTCAAACCAGCCTATGCTGGCCTTAAATTCACTAACAGCAGCACTTGTAGGCATTTTCACTTTCAGATCGGCATGCAACTTCCTCCAACACTTTGCTCCGAGTTCTTTCTTAATTTCTATAGTTTTTCTTGCCTTTTTTTACAGAAGGACTAGCACTTAGAAATTTGGCCCCATGATGGCTTATTTTGCAGTTGCTCTTGAATAAAAAAGCACAAAAAGTACAAAAACAATGAACACTAAAGCAGAATGGGTAAAAAAAGATGGGATGCTTTGTTTGGGCACTATATGGGACCCTGTCATGTGCTTGGCCCCTGATGGAGTTCTTCGGAATGGCAGGGGGGGGGGACAAAAAACCGAGGAAAACGTGCGATAACTGAGAAAATTGTGTAGAAAAACGTCTTATGAAAACTGAAATGTACAAAAAGAGAGTCGTACAAAAACCAAGGTTTGACTGTATATGGTTCAATGTATAATCACAGGTTATTAAAATGCCCTTAATGCTGCCCCATATTTTTGTTTCATGTTATTGCATAAGGAAAATACATTTCCAAATAACAAATATTGTGTAAAAACATAATAGAAAGAGTATCTAAAGATATAAAAAAGTCGTATACAGTGTACAGGTAGTGTTCAGGTAATGATAATTTGCCTTACAATAATCTGATTTTACGATGGGGTTAGCAATTACTAATACTGATGTGATATTTGAAAAATATTTATAAATTTTGCTCGTAGTGGGTGCAGGCAGCAGTGTACAATCTGGGAGCAAGAGACCAAATTACAATTCCCATCTATTAGTTCAATAAGTTCAAAAACAGCAAAAGATAATGATGAAAGTATTGTGATACTTGTTGGGTAAATGTGTACAACCATGAAAAATTGAATGTGAAACAACTTTTTAGCTAAGTACAACCAAATTGGATAACAACAACATCCATTTGGCTTGTATTTCAACCATTTTGCAATAGTAAACAATTACTGTAGTTGTTATAAATGACATTATGTAGAATAGGACTGATATATTTTTATATAATAACTTTTATTTGCTATAGATCAAAGATCAACAAGGAAATATACTGTTAAATTTAAACCAGGTTGTAGCAGAAGCTGAGAAAACTGTTCGAGCTGCTAATGGCTTATCGTACATTGGCAACAAGGATGAAACTCCCATAAACTTATGCCATCAAACACAACCAGAGAAAAAATTGAGAGAAAATCGTTTTTAACAAAACGACTGGGCTTGAAAGAACACTTTTCACTGTTGTTTTCACGCTGTTAAAAAATAGATATGTAACGTAAAGCTCATATTACAATGAAATAAAGTGAAAATAGAGAACAGAATCATGTAATGTTTTTACTCAATAAACATACTGCAAACACAGTCTGTTAACAAACAAAAATAATTTAGTTCACAATCACAATGAGATGTATTCAAGTCATATTTTTGTACATGAACTTTCCTGTCAGATATATACTTAGCTATACGTCTCTGACGTCACGACAGAATTCAAAACTCGCGCACACGCGACAGGTAGGTCAGGTGATCTACCTTACCCGACCCGCCGTGGGTGGCGGATGTAAGAACCAATCTCCCTTTCCAGCCAGAATTTTTCTGTTCGCCGGTGACGACTACACCTGTGGTTGTTACCTCCTGGAACAGCTTTTATTCATTTCTCGTTGCCGTGGATTTATTTGGACTGACTTTCGGTGAAGTACCTGATCTTGTTGGCTTGGCATACGCATTTGTGGATTGTTTTTTGGATATTGATTTGGATTTTTCTTGATTTCGAGATGTCTGAGTTAGAGGTTAAGAAATCTTCTATGTTTAGAGTGTGCGCTATGGATGAATGCAAGGTGAGACTACCGAAAGCTACGGTAGATCCTCACACAGTTTGCTTTTTAAATGTAGAGGTAAAGAATGTTCTTTTGATAACCCGTGTAATGAGTGTGAGAAGTTGGATGAGTGAATGGAAGGCTCTTTCTTCCTACTTGAGGAAGTTAGAGAAAGACAGGGTGAGAAAGGCTTCTTCTAGAAGTTCTAGTAAGTCTCGTATAGCGAGGTATAAGAAAATCCTGTTGTAGCATTAGAACCTTCTCCAGTTTCAGCTCCTGCGCCCTGCATCGAACCTAAGGATACGACTACGGAAGTGGCAACCATGAGAGCCACGATCCTTAGCATGAAAAGAAGATCCGTTCGTTGCAAGGTAGAGTAGTGAAGGTGAATTGTGCAGTGACCACGTGCAGTGGAGGGTGCGTCTGATCGGCTCCTTAATGCTTCCAGGCCTAGACCTCTTCCAGACTCCCAGTCCCAGTGGAGGAGGAAAGTCAAAAGCCGCAGGAAGGTTGGGAGAACTCCCACCGATCAGGCGTCCCCTCGGTAGATCCTGATGCTCGTACCCAGGCTGCCCTTGTTCGCGCGAAGAAGGAGGTATTGCGCCAATGCTTCTCTTCGTCTTCCTCACCTTCACCTAGAAGAGGATGGAGCGCCTGGATTCTTCACGAACCGCTGAAGAGAGCCTGGAAGGCGCCTGGCTCCTTTCCTTCCAGCCCGGAAGTTTTTCCAGAAGAGCCGGATAAGTAGAGATCAAGAAACCCAGGATGGGAGCAGGGAGTTCTCGCCTCAATAGTAGGCTTCGAGCCTCGTCTCCGGTGGAGGATTTTACAAGATCTCCAGCTCGAATTCTTGCGGGACTGCAAGCGCAGATTTCGGCACTGGCGGGCTCCTTGGCAGGAGGAACGCGTCGGAATGACGTCTCTCTCCCTTGTCAAGAAGTCTAGGATTTCCTTCACCTGTCTTACCGTCTCAGTCAGAGGGTCGGTTCTCTCTCCTTTATCAGCGGATGGAAGGAGGCGCTCTTCCCATCAGCAGGCGCTTGTCGTCTTCCAGGCATCAATCGCCCAAGAAGCTTTCTCCTGGTGACTACATCTCTCCAGTAGGAAGGGATCTAGCGACTAGTAGGCGTTCGTCTAAAGAACAGGCGTACAGCCTCGTCCTCGCGCTCTTTTACGAAGATCCTTCATTCTCCGGATAAGAGAGCCTACTCTTTGATGGATTCGTCAAGAGACAGGATCTCGCCTTATGTTAGGCGCCTTGAGCCTAGTAGGCGCTACTCCCCAAGTAGACGCTCTCCCGCTCCCAAGCGTGGTGCGGAGGATAGGCGCTTTTCTCCTGATAGGCGCTTTTCTCCTGATAAGCGCGGCTCTACTTTTAGCCGCTCGATTCAGGACAGGCGCGTAGAGCCTGAAAGATATGTCTCTTCTGGGAGACTACCTTTTGAAGAGACACACAAGTCGGGAGCGAAGTTTGTGGAGCATGGTAGACGCCGGTCTCCTAGTAAGCGACCTTCTCCAGACCTTCGCTCTCCTGTAAGTAGGCGCCAAGAGCCTAGTAGGCGTTCGCCTCATGGTAGGCGCAGCTCGCCTGGCAGCCGCTCTCCTTTGAACAGGCGCATGGATCCTGAGAAGCGCCTTGAGCATAGTAGGCTCTCCTCTCCTAGCAGGCGCTCCCCCTTGGAAGCCCGGAATTCTAGGAGTAGGATTAAGGAGCAAAGAGCACGCACTCATCAGACTAGGAAGGACTCATTCGAGAGGAGCTCTCCAGAACTTTGGCTTCCCCCTGATAGGCGCCAGTCTACTACTAGACACTCTCTGGACAGGCGCATTTCTTTAGAGAAGGCTAACTGCACTCGTAAAGAAGCGGAGGGTTCTTCAGTGGATGAAGTTGAACCTTCAGAAGAGGATTTGGTGAAGGACTCGTCAGTTTCGTCCTACAAGATCCTTACAGATATACTTCTTCAAGAGTTTGGAGACTCCCTTACTCCCGTCGCTCCCTCCGTCTCTCTCTCTTTATTCTCGACTTCGAAGAAGACGAAAGTTTCCTCTTGTGTGAGGATGAAGCCAACCATCTCAATGAGAAGGCTTTGAGAGGTGTTGGTGATTGGCTGCTTTCTAAGGAAGAGAAAGGGAAAACTGTGTTTTCTTTCCCTCCTTCCAAGCTTACGGGCAGACTCGGATTTTGGTACGAGTCTGGAGAACCCTTAGGTCTGGGTCTTCCTTCATCGGATCGGCGGATGCGGACTTCTCTTCTCTGGTGGATGCAGCACGACGCTTGGCTCTTTTGTCGGCTAAAACGACCTGGGCTATGAACGAGCTTGACCACCTGCTGAAGGGAATGTTTAGAGTCTTGGAAGTCTTCAACTTCCTTGACTGGTCTTTGGGGGTCTTGGCTAAGAAGACTCAGAACCCGGAGCTATTTCGCCAGAAGATCTAAACAGTGTTCTAACGTTCGCATTGACAAAGCAGTTTAGAGATTGGATTCGAGCGAAATAGCCTCCCTCTTTGGAGCAGGGATCCTTAAGAAGAGATCAGTCTTCTGCTCTTTTCTCACGAAGTCTGTTTCGCATGCAAACCCAGCCTCTCTTCCTGTATTTCGCAGCTCTCGCCTCTGCTTGTTTTTCCAAAGAAGATAATCCAGGACATCTCAGGATCGATCTCTGCGAAGGCGACTCAGGACATGCTCGCACAGTCGGCACGGAAGCCTAAGACCTCCTTCCAGACGAAGACTAAGAAGAGGACTCCAGCTAGACAGGAGCCCTTTCGAGGGGGCCCCCCTTCTAGAGCCTCTACCTCGAGAGGTAATAGAACTTTCAAGAGAGGTAGATCCTTCTCACGCTCTGTCAGAGCTAAGAAGTAGGGAAGTAGTCCTCCAAACACCAGTAGGTGCCAGACTTCTAAGATTCTCGGAAGCCTGGACAAAGAGAGGAGGCGGACAACTGGTCCCTCTCTATAATAAGAAAGGATATCTGATTCCTTTTACGGAAAGACCACCATTGACAACGACTCCGAGGGAGTTGGTGGCCAGGTACGGGATCCCACATGAGCCTTGCTTTAACACAAGCAGTGGAACAAATGTTCGAGAAAGAGGCTATAGAGCTAGTGAGCGACCCTTGCTCAGCGGGCTTTTACAACCGCCTTTTTCTAGTTCCAAAAGCCTCAGGAGGATGGAGACCTGGTTCTGGATGTAAGCCGCCCTGAATTTCTTTGTAGAAAAGAGAAGTTCGCCATGGAGACGACATCCTCAGTGTTGGCGGCCCTTCGGCCAGGGGACTGGATGGTGTCCCTAGATCTTCAGGACGCTTACTTCCATGTGCCTATCCATCCTTCGTCAAGGAAATACCTCAGGTTCATGATGGGAGGAAGGATATTCCAGTTCAGGGCCTTGTGCTTCGGCCTTTCAACAGCCCCTCAGGTCTTTACAGGCCTAATGAAAAATGTAGCAAGATGGCTACATTTGGAGGGAGTCAGAGTGTCCCTTTACTTGGACGACTGGCTGATCAGAGCCAAGTCTCAGGAAAGATGTTTGGAGGACCTACAAAAGACCCTTTTCATGGCAAGTTCGCTGGGACTTTTGGTGAACTTTCAAAAGTCTCAGTTGATCCCCAGTCAAGATCGTATCTATCTGGGGATTCGGATGGCTTCTCTGGATTTTCGGGCTTTTCCGTCTCCAGAACGGATAGCCCGAGGGTCAGAAAAAGTCAAAGCCTTCCTAGAGAAAGAAGTATGCACAGCGAGGGAGTGGATGAGTTTTGTTGGGGACACTCTCCTCGTTGGAGCAATTCCTTTCTCTAGGAAGGTTGCACCTCAGACCTCTCCAGTTCTTTCTCCATCGAAACTGGAGGTGTCGTTCACAAAACCTAGAGTTCTCCTTCGAGATTTCAAAGGAAATCAAGAAGGACCTCTCTTGGGTGGGCCAACCCTCTCAAGTTTGCAGAAGGGATGTCCCTTCACATTCCGAACCCCAGCCAAGTGTTGTATTCCGACGCCTCGGAAACAGGTTGGGGAGCGACGCTCGGCTCAAGAGAAGTGTCAGGCACCTGGAACAAGGAACAGGTGACCTGGCACATCAACAAGAAGGAGCTGATGGCGGTTTGGCTAGCTTTGAAAGCTTTCGAGCCCCACGTCCTAGCTTCAACAGTTCAGATCAACTCGGACAACACCACGGCCCTGGCTTACATCAGGAAGCAAGGGGGGACTCACTCTTTCTCCCTGTACGAGACAGCAAAAGAACTTCTGCTTTGGGCAGAAAAAAGGAAGATTTGTCTCCTTACCAGTTCGTACAGGGAGAAAAGAACGTCAGAGCAGACCTCCTAAGCAGGAAAGATCAAGTCCTGCCGGCAGAGTGGACTCTGCACGAAGATGTTTGCCAGGACCTGTGGAAGCTTTGGGGCAAACCTCATATAGACCTCTTCGCCACAGCCAAGAATATGAGGATAGCCAACTACTGCTCATCCGATATCGGACCCGAGGGCAGTGTCGATAGACGCTTTCCTACTAGATTGGAAGGGTCTAGACACGTATGCTTTTCCTCCATTCAAGATACTGGGAGAGACTCTAAAGAAATTTGCAGAATCGGAGGCAGCAAGGATGACGCTGGTAGCCCCGTTCTGGCCCGCACAAGTATGGTTCACCCAGAGGTACTGGAATGGTTAGTAGATCTTCCGAGAAACATTACCACAGAGGATCGATCTTCTCCAGACACCCACTTCGAGAGGTATCACAAAAACCTCCCCGCTCTAGATCTGACTGGCTTCAGACTGTCAAAAGTTTGGTCAGAACGAGAGGCTTTTCGGCAAGAGTTGCAACGGCTATCGCAGCAGCAAGAAGGCCTTCTACCCTTAGAGTCTACCAATCGAAGTGGGGACGGGTCGTCTTTCGGCGATGGTGTAGGAACCATCACTTTTCCTCTTCCTTCCAGTACCTCTGTGACACAAATAGCAGAACTTCTTACTTTTCCTTAGGGAAGAAAGTGGATTGGCGGTATCAACCATTAAAGGCTATCGTAGCATGCTATCTGCAGTGTTTTAGGCACAGAAACTTAAACATTTCAGAAGATAAGGACCTTCATGATCTAATAAGATCGTTTGAAACATCCAAGAAGGTTTCTCCGGGGTTCCGAGTTGGAATCTGGATGTAGTGCTACGTTACCTGAGGTCCAATAAGTTCGAACCGCCTCAGTCTGCATCGTTTAGAGACCTCACGAAGAAGACAATTTTCCTCATGGCATTGGCTTCCGCAAAAAAAGGGTTAGTGAACTCCATGCACATAGAAGGAAATGTGGGATTCAGAGGAGATGCAGCTATCTGTTCATTCCTTCCTTCGTTCTTAGCCAACGAACGACGAACCCCTCAAATCCTTGGCCTAGGAGCTTTGAAGTACAAGGATTGTCTGCATTAGTAGGCGAGAAGCAGAGAGGTCTCTTTGCCCAGTAAGAAGTTTTGAAATTCTATCTACAGAGAAAGAAAAGACTTTACAAGGGCAATGATGTCAACCTTTGGTGCTCTGTAAGAGATCCAAGGAGGACACTTTCGAAGAATGCGCTTTCTTTCTTTATCAGAAGCTGGTGAAAGAAGCGCATGCGATATGTGAGGAAAGTCAATACAAAGTTCTTAAGGTAAAAGCTCATGAGGTAAGAGCTATTGCCACGTCATTGACTTTTAACAAAAACAATATTCCCCCCCCCCCCCTGAGTAAACATTATGAAGGCAACATTCTGGCGTTGCAACTCAGTCTTTGCAAACCACTATCTGAGAGACGTCAAAATTACGTATGAAAAAGTGCTTCGGGTTCTTTAGGCCCGTACGTATCGGCGGATTCGGTGATGGGGCAGGGAGCTGAGACATATCCTTAGTAGTATTTTTTTTTTTTTTTTTTTTTTTTTTTTTTTTTTTCTTTTTTTTTTTCCCCTTGTTAGGTTGTAAGTTTTTGGTTGTTTGAAAGAACATGCGGGTAGGCATGTTTTTCATTTCGTAGTGCTAACAATGATTAGATTGGTTAGGTGATCGGTGTATGTTTGAGCTCCTTGCAATGATAGTGGTTAGGTTCTGTCATATAAGTGGGCGAATCCCCGTTGACAGATCTGCTCGGATTCTATCAAGTAAGCGGACAACCAAATCCCTTTGATAGACCCAAAGAGTCTGTCAGCTGTAGGTCAAGCCCTCGCTGAAGCTCTTAAGGCAACGCAGACTCATAGACAGTAACTACGAAGTCTTCTGCCTAAACAGGTAAGAACCAAGGTTGTTTTTACATCCTACAACTAGTGTTGTTTTCCCCTTTTTTCCATATTTATATTGCTGTCTCTTTCCCTCCACCAAGGGTGTCAATCAGCTAAGTATATATTCTGACAGGAAAGTTCATGTACAAAAATGTTATTGTTAGTATACATAAGGTTTTGTACATACTTACCTGGCAGATATATCGATTGATGGCCCGCCCAAGCCTCCCCTCAGGAGACCGGTGGAAGGAAAAATTCTGGCTGGAAAGGGAGATTGGTTCTTGACATCCGCCACCCAGACGGCGGGTAAGGTAGATCACCTGACCTACCTGTCGCGTGTGCCGCGAGTTGTTTTTGAATTCTGTCGTGACGTCAGAGACGTAGTAAGCTAGTATATCTGCCAGGTAAGTATGTACAAAACCTTATTGTATACAAACAATAACATTTCAACCTAAAAACACATCATATAACAAAGAATTACCTTGTCATATGTAAATCAAGTAACTAGATGTTTGTTTATGCTAACTAGGAGCAAGAAAATTCACTCAGAATTGAGTTAGATATGGCAAAATAAACTTGTATTTGCCATTAGCTGATTTCCAAACCAAAACATTGACCGCTATGTTAGTATTTTATAATACAATGATATGAGAATACATACTATATTGGATAAGTTAAAACTCAAGAAAAACCCACTAAAAATTTGTATACCTGGTTTTTTTATTAGTTGTATCACAAAAAGTGCATTTTTATGATGAAATTGATATAAAAAAACAGAATTTGTGGCTATTTCTCAAAGAAAAATACTGTGAATAGGCGAATTTTTTGTGAATAATGTGGGGAAATGTTCCAGAGAGAAATCCGCGAATGTGTGAGTCCGCGAATCTGGAGAACACGAATACAGGGGTTCTACTGTATATTTTCTTTTTCTTCTTTGCTTATCTTAATTTTTGCCACTACGCCATACTATCGCGGCATCTCGAGCTCGTACCTCAATTTTATAACTCGCATAACAAAGTAAAAAAATCGACTGAGTGCTTGACTACTCATACCGCAGAAAAAACTCATGCATTAATTCATTTGTAGGTCAAGGTACCA
>NC_061108.1:42857178-42882178 GCF_015104395.2 Macrobrachium nipponense
AAAAAATGCAGGGAATAAACACAGTTTCACATACAGCTGAGGGAAATAAATATAAATGAATAATTAAACAAATAATGAACATTTAAGATCACTCTTACCTTCACGAAGACTTTTGTTGAGCGTATGGAAGACGGAGAGGAAGGGAGAGGGAGGAGGGAGAGTTAACTGTTTGGAAGGAGAATCCCCTCCAGAAGGACTTCAGGTATCAAGAACCTTTCTGGGGTTATTCTTCCTACGTTTTTTAGTGGGCACTGTCTGAGGTTGCTTCCCCACTTCATGTTTTACTGGCACCAGGACCAGCTTGAGAGTAACTGGACCCTGTCGAATAACAAAACTGTCCAGAGACATTTGTTTCTGACATCCCTTCAGTATCTTCCTAGAATGGTACAAAGCTTTGTCATTAAACATGTTAGAGACACGAATTGCAATGTCTTTGTTAGGATGGTGTCTCAACAAATTTGACATCACTCCACTCACAAACATTTCTTTAATCATGAAGTAGGCACAGTGTCCCCTCTCTCTTGCTCCTCCTCCTCAGATTCCTCATCTGCTGTCTGTTGCTGTTCCTGCCGAAGGTCTTGCAGCTCCTCAGTGGTTAGCTCCTCCCTGTGGGCATCCACCAACTCTTCCACATCCTTGCCCCCTCGCATCCAAGCCTATGGACTTTCCAGAGACAGTGGATTTCACCAACAGGCGTAGGGTCATCAGGGTCAGCCTCAAACCCTTCGAAATCCTTCTCAAGGTAACACTGGCCAACACTTCTCTCCAAGCAGAGTTCATTGTCTTGGAAGTCACTCCTGCCAAGTTCTTATATATAAGGCTTATACAGTTGAAGAAATTGAAGTTATCCTACCAAAAGAACTCTCTTAGGGGTCAAATTCAGTGTCCCTGAGGTCACTTCAAAGCTGCATGGAAAATTGCCACTGGGAACGATGGCCATGTGGATCATTGCCTATGTGTGAGAATTGCTACTGGGAACCAGTGTTGCCAGATATGAGAAATTTTCCCCAGATTTGGGGATTTTGGGTTTATGATGGGGAATTTGGGTTGAAATTTTGGGAAATTTTGTGTTGAGAACAAATTAGTTAGGGAATCTGGGGAATTTCATCACCATTCGTAGAAATTACAGAATTCACTGGAAATATCTGAAAACACGGAAGACTTTTGTTGAGCGTATGGAAGACGGAGAGGAAGGGAGAGGGAGGAGGAGAGTTAACTGTTTGGAAGGAGAATCCCCCTCCAGAAGGACTTCAGGTATCAAGAACCTTTCTGGGTTCCTTCTCTACGTTTTTTAGTGGCACTGTCTGAGGTTGCTTCCCCACGTCATGTTTTACTGGCACCAGGACAGCTTGAGAGTAACTGGACCCCTGTCGAATAACAAAACTGTCCAGCGACATTGTTTCTGACATCCCTTCAGTATCTTCCTAGAATGGTACAAAGCTTTGTCATTAAACATGTTAGAGACACGAATTGCAATGTCTTTGTTAGGATGGTGTCTCAACAAAATTTTGACATCACTCCACTTCACAAACATTTCTTTAAATCACTGAAGTAGGCACCGTGTCCCCTCTCTCTTGCTCCTCCTCCTCAGATTCCTCATCTGCTGTCTGTTGCTGTTCCTGCCGAAGGTCTTGCAGCTCCTCAGTGGTTAGCTCCTCCCTGTGGGCATCCACCAACTCTTCCACATCCTTGCCCCTCGCATCCAAGCCTATGGACTTTCCCAAGAGACAGTGGATTTCACAACAGGCGTAGGGTCATCAGGGTCAGCCTCAAACCCTTCGAAATCCTTCTCAAGGTAACACTGGCCACACTTCTCTCCAAGCAGAGTTCATTGTCTTGGAAGTCACTCCCTGCCAAGTTCTTATATATAAGGCTTATACAGTTGAAGAAATTGAAGTTATCCTACCAGAACTCTCTTAGGGTCAATTCAGTGTCTGAGGTCACTTCAAAGCTGCATGGAAAAATTGCCACTGGAACGATGGCCATGTGGATCATTGCCTATGTTGAGAATTGCTACTGGGAAACCAGTGTTGCCAGATATGGGGAATTTTCCCCAGATTTGGGGATTTTGGGTTTATGATGGGGAATTTGGGTTGAAATTTTGGGAAATTTTGTGTTGAGAACAAATTAGTTAGGGAATCTGGGGAATTTCATCACCATTCGTAGAAAATTACAAGAATTCACTGGAAATATCTGAAAACACTTTGATGACCCCATAAATCTGTGGGAAGCTAACATATATCTATGGGATATTCCCCCAAATTTTTGGAAAAATTTATAATTCTGTGGGATGTTTCCATATATCCATGGGATAATTCCACACACTTGTATGAAATGCCCACTAGTATGTGTAGTTACCAATATTTTTGTGATAACTTCCAAAAATCTATGGAGCCTGTTGATGATCAGATTGTCACAATTATGTTAATTAACTTTCTTTGACATGAAAATCAACATTTGTATGACTGAATTAACAATGAAGAATGTGATGGCACATTCTCATTGTTAATTCAGCATGCTGTTATATGAACAGAACCTGACTGACAGTCCATTCAAGTGTATATCAGGAGGGTATGATTATTATGCTATTGGTGATTTTTCAGTTGTCTCCTAGACTTCCGGTGGTCATTACTTAATACGTAGTCATATAGTTAGTTCCCTTACCATGTCAGTGAGTGATAAAGGACTGGTGTAAAGACCTTTACCCACTGATAACGATCTTGTATCTCATCTAGATTGTAAAGACCTGTGTCAAGACCTTCGTTACCCACTAGTCACAACCTTGCATCTTAAGTAGCTAAAGTAGCAAAAATCACATGTTTGTATGTAGAATTTCCTGGCCTTTCTGCCAATATATCATTCATCAATGTATGTCCATTAAGTCCTTTGTTATTACCATTTTATTGATTGGTAAGTGTTTTTCTATGTTAATAAGGTATATAATTTCCCTTGCCCATTAATTATAAGAATTATTGGGAAATGGGGAATTTTTGAGCGATTTGGGGAAATTTTGACATGATTTTCAGGGAATTCGAGGCAAACCGATCTGGTAACACTGCTGGGAACATTGCCCATGTGTGAACATTGCCACTGGGAATACTGATATGAATGAAATTAAAGATTTATATAAAACAGATACAATACATAGAAATCAATTCTGAGTAAAGATTCATATGAATGATATTACCGTATCTGGAAACGACACTGATTTTGTTCAAATTATGAAATTGCAATTTACAGCCATTTACAACAATTTGCACTGGTGTTTCATAAACTGGAAACTAGTATTTAAAATATGATTGCCTTTTAAAACCATTTACAACTGTTTATCACTGATGATTCTTAAATGGGAAACTAGTTTAATAGCTTTTTAGAATTTAGCTAAGACATACTATTACTTACTCATTTCTTGTTTTATATAGAAACGGTTCAAGTTAGGCATATAATGGCTCATGTGATAAAAAGTGAACATGGAAGAGATATGCTTGTCGATGAATTGCAATTCACGTATCATAAACATAGCGAAAATGAGTGGCACAATTATTTGCTGGGTATGTTCTCAAAAGAAAGCCAAAGAAAAGAAATGAAAGCAAGATTGTGCGCAAACGCATTGATAGAAAACGTTGACATTTTAAAAGTACGTTAATGAGTACTGCCCACTCTTGCAACCAAGGATGTAGTTGAATTCAAAAGTGCTCCAGCATCTCATTAATCAAGTTGTGTACTAGTGTCACAAGTAGCTGCAACCTTAGATGAAACTACACTTTCTCAATTACCTTCTGTAAATAGCATTTGCAGAAATGTTAGAAAATGGAGGCAGGAAAATGCAAATTTTCTGGCTATTCAAGATGTCACATGCAGGATACATCATACCACAAGAATTTCTTTTACAGTTCTTGACATAGGAGGAAAAGTTTCTTAACCTCTTCATTACCGAAAGTTTGTTTGGAGGTAGGTGGGTACCACCATTCAAGTCTACTACACCGCACCGGGGGTGCATAAAGGTGGTATGCATAGTACCACCAAAACTCCTCTTTTCAGATAGGGACTTCCAATCATTCAGTAAATTCGGTTTGAAGAGTTTGGAGCAAAATAAAAAACAGTATGACACGATGCCAGACGTATGATGAACCCAAAAAATATTATTACTGCTTATAGTAGTGTGTAGGTGACAGATGAACTGCGTCTCAAACAAAAAATCACAAAACTAGACAGCGTAAACATGTAATAACTTCTACCCAAGTAAAAAAACAGTTGTATCATAATTTACTGTATTTATTTATTTATTCACTTATTACATTTTACAAATAAAAGATATGAACACCAGATAAATGAAGGTAGAAATAAAGCCTTATAGTAACTTTATATATTAAAAAAACCAAACCAGAGAAAGCGAAAAAGTGATTTTTTCTGAGGACAAGAAACTTGAAAAATTAGTTTAGATACCCCGCTGATGCCCTAAAGTTGTTTTCTGTGATGGAACTAATCTTAGAAAACGTAGAAAATGACATCGACCAATTTTTGAAAGATATACTATAAAATTTGTGATTTCCATATTTATTGGCGGGCTTTCGTTTTAGTTTTTGCTTTTTTTTTTTTTGTTATTACGTGCTTATTTTACTGTTCTAGTTTTTAATACTTTATGTGCATGTTCCAGGTGCGATATACCAACATTCTGTAAGACCGAATTTCTATTCAAGACCGCCTAGTTTTCTCACCGACCACCAGTGTCCCTTGTACAAGGGACACTGAGTTTCACATTTTTTTTCATAAAATCATTATTTTCCCTGTAGGATGATAAAACTAACAGAGAATATGCGTTATTATAGTGCTAATAATACCTGATAATTTCATTACCCTGTCTTGATTAGTGTATTTTTGGCAAATATTTTTACGATCGGTACCCCTCCAAACTGGAGTCACTGCCGAGAGATTCAGTTCGGCAGCAAACGCAATGTTTACATTCTGCTCACCCACCCGGTAAGAAGGGGTTAAATATGATTCTACAGTCGAGCTGAACTAGCTTTACTCTGTACCAATAACTGTGTTGAAGCATTTCATAATGCCTTTGGAAACTAATATCAGCGCTGAAACAGGAGGAAAGCTTGGCTACAACTAAACTTGTTCAGTTTGAACGGGGTGACCCTTTCCTGAATAATAAGAAATATAATGACAGTAAAGCTTATTGTTGACAATTATGGAAATTATGATGCTAAATTGTTGTATTTGAAGTCTATTGCATATAATATGCACATATTTTGATTTAATTTCTAAATATCAGCTATTTTTTAAATAATTTTATGTTTACCTTACATCAGAATACAGAATTTATTTCTAGATATTGTAATGCCTTATAGATAAATTTTTGATGTTCTTATAAGTAAAAGTTACATTTTTGAAAAAAATATTCTTACCTGAATTTTAGTTAAAAAGTCCTGAAAGCACCTGGACAGTGATCCCAGTGGCAATGTTCCCAGTGCCAGTGCTCCCAGTGGCAATTCTCCCATGTGGGCAATTATCCAAGTGGCAATCATCCCAGTGGCAATTCTTCTTTGAAATGTGCTTTGGTGTATAGTTTCTTGAAGTTTGAAATGATCTTTGGTCCATGGGCTGCTGATAGAGGAGTGGTATTAGGGGGCAAGAACTTCATTGTGATGAATTTTAATTCCTCCAGCAACTAGTCTTCCAAGCCAGGAGGATGTGCAGGAGCATTGTCCATTGCCCGGAGGCTTTTGAGGGACAGTTGATTTTCTTGCATGTGTTTTTTCACACTTGGGCCAAACACTTCATTGACCCATTCAACAAAAATTTGCCTTTTGAGTTTTGACTCATGCCTTTTTATTGGCCCTCCACATCACAGGTAATTTATTCTTGATCACATTGTTTTTTTCCTGAACACTGGGGAGTTTCAGAGTGATACACAAGAGTAGGGGCTTCACTTTAAAATCCTACTGTCATCCACAGACCAAGTGTTAGCCTAATCTTCATAGGCTTGTGTCCTGGGAATGAACTGTCTTACTGTATTATAATAAACAAAAGGGATTCAACACCAACAGTTGAAACTCAGGATACAAATATAGAAAGAAACTCAAACAACAGAAGTTTATTTACAAGCTTATAACAAAGATAAATGCAGAATGGTTTCTCCTATTTACATAACAAAATTAAATCTGACAATATGTAAAATGGGGAAACAGTGCGGTAATGAAATACTTGCTGTCCATTTTGCAGCTGTCAAAATCAGTGCTCGAAGCGAGGTCTTCACAAAAGGGGACAGTAGAAACTTCAGATGGCTTCTTGACTTCGCACTGCAGGAAAAAATGCCTTGGTCTTGAAACTTGCAGGGCGGGTTACTCCTCAGAACTGCTTGTAGGACATTTCCTCTCTGAAAGGGTTACTCGACGTCAGGATCTCTCTCTCTCGATCTCTTCTCTCTCTCTCCTCTCTCTCTCTCCTCCTCTCTCTCTCTCTCTCTCTCTCTCTGACTACGAACTGCGGACTTGACTTGTTTCTGTTCACACACTCGCTCGTGCGTCCTCTTCCTCTCTTATCCTTCATCTCTTCCTTCTTCTCTTATCTCTGTCTGATGACCTGATTCTGTCTACCCTCTCAGTCATATATATATATATATATATATATATATATATATATATATATATATATATATATATATATATTATATATATATTATATATATATATATATATATATATATATATATATATATATATATATATATATATATATATATACAGGCGGTCCTAGAGTTACGACATTGATCCGTTCTTAAGATGCGTCGTATCACGATTTTCAGCGTAAGTCGGAACATTAAAAAATACCATATGATTTAATGTAAATACCTATCAATAACAACGAGAGAACAATTCCTTACCTTTATTAATTTGATTGGCTTGCACACTGGAGAGGAAGCTGCGGTGCTGGAGAGACTGGGGAGGTTAGTGAAGAGAAAAAGAACCTCCAGAAGATGCTGGAGATGCTGAGGCAGGTGATTCTTGAGGTGAGGTGCAGAACATACTACTGGAGATGCTGAGGCAGGTGATTCTTGAGGTGAGGCAGAACATACTACTGGAGATGCTGGGGCAGGTGAGTCTTTAGGTGAGGCAGAACCTACAGAAGGTGCTGGAGATGCTGGGGCATGTGAGTCTGGGTTAGCAGAACATTCAGAAGGTGCTGGAGATTGTGGGGCAGGCGATCTGGATTAGCAGAGGCAGCTGAGGTAGAGGGTACAGGATCTCTTGCAGCTCTCTACCTTCTTAAAACAAAAATACTGCTCCAGGTTAGTCTGAACAGAGAGCGCCTCTTTCATCCAAGATCTCCTTGTAACACTGCATCAAATCCATGACACCTCTGGAAACCCTAGTGAACCTGTCCAAGTTGGGATCCTGAGCCTCAAAAGTTGACAACGCTTGCTGCAACTCTGCAAAACCTCTTGTCAAGTCCTGCCTTGTGAAAGCCTTAGGCTCTGGGGTGGGTGCTTCTTCTTCTTCCTCTATCATCTGCTTCTCCAGTTGTATCAGGTCCTCAGCAGATAACTCCTCGCCATGAGACTCAGCAGCTCTGTAACATCATCAACCTCCATCTCCAAATTGATTTCCCTACTCAGGGCAACAACGTTCTTGACAACTTGCTGAACTGTGTCCTCAAACCCATATGGAAAATCATTCACAAATTGAGGACAAATTTTCTTCCAGACATCATTCATGTTTGTTTGCTTAACCTCCTCCCAGGAATTAGCAATGTTCTTTACAGCATCAAGGATGTTGTAGGATTTCCAAAAGTCCTTCAGAGTCAAGTCCCTTCTTGGTTTCAGTTGCCTGTAAAGCCATAGCAATTGTCCTTCGTAGGTAGTAGGCCTTGAACGAAGCAATCACTCCTTGGTCCATAGGCTGTAAAAGGGCCGTGGTATTAGGTGGAAGGTAAACCACCTTGACATTAGGGTTGAAGTCTCCCAGCTGGGCAGGGTGTCCAGGGGCATTGTCCAGCACTAGCAACACCTTAAAGGGGATACCCTTGGAGGCGCATACCGCTCCACACTTGGAACAAAATGGTTTATGAACCAGTCCTCAAACACTGCAAGTGTCACCATGCCTTCTTGTTGGACTTCCAAATTACTGGTAGTTGACCCTTCCAAATGCCCTTGAGTGCCCTTGGATTTCAGCCTGATACACCAACAAGGGCTTCAGTTGAAGTCGCCAGCAGCATTACCCCAAGAAGTAAAGTTAGCCTCTCCTTGCTGGCTTTATGACCGGGTTGCTGACTTCTCCTCCTTGGCGATGTAAGTGCGGTTAGGCATACGCTTCCAAAACAAACCTGTCTCGTCTACGTTAAGCACTTGCTGACGCAGAATAACCCCCCTCCTTAATTATCTCAGACACGCTTTAGGAAATTCACTCGCTGCTTTCTCATCCCCACTAGCAGCTTCACCTTGCACTTTAAGGTTATGGTAATTGGCCCGAGCATTAAATCGCATAAACCACCCTACTAGCCACAAACTCTTCACTTTCACTTCCCTCCCCCCTTTTCTTTTTTCTTTTTTCAACGCTTCAAACAACAATCTTTTCGCCTTCTCCTGAATCACCATAAGGCTGACTGGGATACGCCGTTGATTTTGGTCTTCCAACCAAAAGCACCAAAAATAACCTTTCCATTTCAATTATTAGACCACTACGCTGCTTAGTTATCATAGGAGCAGATCCTTTCACATGTTCAACGATGCGCTCTTTATCTTTGTAATGGTAGCAACGGTCGAATGGCTAGGCCAAGCGAGCGGCCAATGTTTGTTGGCGTTTCTCTTCTCAGATCGCTTTATAATGTCCACTTTAATTTCCATGGTGATGGTCCTTTCTTTTCTTCGATGCACTACCATCAGAAGAGTCCGCCTTGCGCTTGGGGGAGCCATAACAAAGAGCAAAAGTTACAAAAACGATACAACACGAGGAGAGAGAGGCAGTGTAAACAACCAAATGGCGTATGGGCGAGGAATGAGCGTAGCGAAGCGACGCCGTCCTCTCCCCCACAAAGCGTATTCTTCCGCCGTGAGCCCGGAACTAGTTCGCGTTTGTTTACGTCGCTTAAGACGCTAAACCGCGTAAGACGGAAGGACGCAAAATATTATTTTTTATATTTTTAATGGGGGCGCGTTCGTAACCACGAAACATCGTAAGTCGAGACCGGCGTAACCCGAGGACTTACTGTATATATATATATATATATATATATATATATATATATATAATATATATATATATATATATGTATTATATTATATATATATATATATATATATATATATATATATATATATATATATATATATATATATATATATATATATATATATATATTATTATATATTATATATATATATATATATATATATATATATATATATATATATATATATATATATATATATAATATATATATATATATATATATATATATATATATATATATATATATATATATATATATATATATATATTATATGTATATATATATATATATATATATATATATATATATATATATATATATATATATATATATATATATATATATATATATATATATATATATATATATATATATATATATATATATATATAATATATATATATATATATATATACGTATATATATATATATATACGTTGATCTCGGTGCCGGGCTGAAAAGGGCGAAGCTTAACCATCGAACGTCATCGTCTCTGGACAGGAACTTTTTAGAAGGATCTAGACGAAATATTACATCATAATACGCATGCTGCAGTTCCACAACACACATCAGTATTCCCAAACAATCATGAGAACAGAAGCCTCCAACACATGCGGGCATGTCTCCTTGCTGCAGACCTACTCGAAGAAGATACATTTTCCTTTCCTTTAATATGAATTTTTTTGCTATAGAGCGATCACCATGACGACGATGTAGGTCTGCTTTGGGTTTTTTTTCTCCAAAACAGGCCTGTCTCATCACAGTTGAAGACCTGATGAGGAAGGAATCCTTCAGCCTCAAGATACTCTGAATTCATCAGCAAATTCTTTGGTGGTATGTTTATCAGAACTTACAGCTTCCCCATGCCACGTGACACTATGTATGCCCATATGCTTTTTAGATTTTTAAACCAGCCTCTGCTGGCCTTTGAAATCACAAGAGCAAGCACTTGTTGGCATTTTCTTACTTGAATCAGCACACAATATATCCTAGCTTTATCACAAATGATCACTTCAGACACACTATCCCACACCAACAACAGTTCTCAACATCTTCCACTATTTGTGCGATCTCTGGTTCGATAATGATGTGACCCCTTTCACAAAATCAGCTGCCTTGATTTCATGTTTCTTTGCTAGGATAGAGCAAATTGTCGACACTGGCTTGCCTTACATCCTATCGAGATCAGCTACACGTGCAACACTTTCATACTTCACAAGTTCATTCTTGAATTCTATTGTATTTCTTGTTGTTTTTACCGAAGGGCTGGAACCTTGCAACTTTTTTGGCCCCATGATGGCTTCTTTGCAATGAATTTTAATGGCAAAATAGCACAAGATACAACAAACAAACAGTGCAGTGATGCGGACTGTGATGCTTGTTCTGTGAGAAGCAAAGCCAGAAAATGGGTTTAAGAGAGAAGATGGGATGCTTTGTTTAGGCACTTGATACAGGCCCAGTCAACATGCGGGTTGCCCTGGAGGGGAGCGTTTCGTAGTGTAATGAACCCTAAAATACGGCGAGCAACAAAACTTTTGGTAGAGCAAAGTCCTCCGAAAACTGCAAATGTATAGAAAACGAGGCGAATACGAAAACCAAGGTTTGACTGTACTTCATGCATAGCTTTATTTTGATCAATTGATTTAGAGATCACTTTTTCAGAATGTCTTAATTCTTACTAAGTTTTAGTCAATTATTGCTATTCTTCCTTTTTCAGCTCCAGTATATTTTTAACAGGCAGTAGAAGCTTTTTTGCTGACAGTAGAAGACATGGAAAATCGCTTGCGGCATCCACGTCCCCATCTATTTTGTTATCATGGTACTCCTCAACCCCAGTGTTTACACACAACTGATGAGCACTTCTGCCCAACAACAGATGTCATTAAATACAAGATGGTGCGCGCTTCTATTGATGGCCTCAGCCTCAACTTGGTAGAGTCTGGAACTAACCTCAGTTTACAGGTAAGAAAGTCGTATTTTCACTAAAGTTAATGTGTTTACAAGATACATTAGACCCATTTCCTCAGAAATGTCTAGTGCTATAGAGAAATACTCACTCCTTATAGTATACGTATCCAGGCATTAATTTTGCCTAGGTCTTGTTGAAAGGCAAACAGAAGTTATTGCAAACTCTGAAACAACCTTAGGAAATAAACTTTAAGGAAAGGAACTAAACAGTTTGTACAGAATTGGTCTTTGTGCCCAGAAAAATTAGGAATTTGTATGCCAGGAAATATTTTAATTATTACAATTAATTTAAGCCTTCAAAGAGAAATGATTAATAGCATTTTTTATTACTCTTGAATGGGTGATTTTTGTTCTTTTTTTGTTTTCATTATTTAATTATGTATCAGTAAGGTATTTCTCTTTTCAAAAAAGGTGTATCCTATTCGCATAGCGACATGCAATCTTCATGACAGCACACAAGGTCTGGAATTACTGCTCATATTCAAAAGATATTAGTGCCCACGAAATTACGTTTGTGGCCAAGCATGGCTTGAAAGCGGTGGGTGGACTAGGCGAAGCTGCTCGACCTGTGGTACATCAACCAGCGGTAATGGGTGGTGGCCTTGGTTTTAGTGATTTTTTATTCAGATGTTTGGTTAGAAGCTGCTGCTGTTACTTTGGGACCTGTATATGTGGATGCTGCCACCAGTATGGATGTTCTTTATCATGACATGCAGGTTATACAACACAAGTAAGTTCAGTTGTTTAATTTTTGTACATTTACATATTATAGTATAACCATAGCCTTTTAACCATTAACTCATTTTAAAGTTATCTCACAAGATGTTTTAAGATGATGTTTTGAAGTACAGAGATTGGATGTCGTTGTAAGACTGTTAAGGGAAGCTTTTATTAAATCTGAGTACTACTTTCGGTGTAAATGCAGTGCCAGAGGACTTTACCGTAAATGTCCTATTTTCAGTTTGTTGAGATTTCTTGGAATCCAAAACTCTTCTGGCTTACCACCTTATGGCATGACTTGTACATCTCTTATAAGAGTTTTTGATGATTTTTAGACTGTGAAGTTGAATAATTTATTACCCGTACTTAGTTTTTATCAATGCTGCATGTTTGACATCCACCACTTTTCATTTGCTAAAGGAAACATCTAATGAACAAACATTCATGATGATAGGAATTATGAATTTTATTAATATGGAACTGTACTTAGAAATATTGCTTACTGTCTTGTTATGTTTTGGGGGCAATAGGGGCAAATCCTTACTGATAGTTATCTGTTTTTGATTTTTTAACGCCAATTAGAATTGTGATGCGTGTGTTTGCTCATTTGTATTTTAGAAGTGTTCGGTAGTCATTAATTTGTTCAGGATAGTCCAGTGCACTTAATCCTTTAAATCACTGGCCATTGCAGTACTGTTGGTATCGAACTAGAATGTATAATCAGTAATGTATTGTTTGCCATATGTCCTATACTACTCTGTTTTTTCCATCTGTCCATCGCCTGTGGTGTTTTCGCATGGTAACACTGCGTCCTGGGCTTTAAATAGTTATGCTATGTTTAAGTTTTAGGTAAATAAAAGGATATCTGATGGATGAAGGTCATCATTAATTTATGGTGTTTTTTAAGCAGTCAAAGCAGGGTTCTGCCACGTTTAGCTTGTTCAATTCTTCATGTGAAATGCTTTATGTAGTTTTAAATACACTGTGATGTTCATCAGGTTAATGACAGTTTTGAGAAGGTTTATTAACTCTCTGCCATTACCCATGATAAACCAGGTTTTGATGTAGGAAAAACCTATTTTTGGTAGCTGCTGAGAGTCCTCAAAGATGTTACACACTTATGGTCTCCCCAGGGCTCTGTTAGACAAACCAGCCAATGACAGAATAGTGCTTGTTGGCACAGTGATAGAATATAAAGGACTCAGGGCAGGAGAGCTTTTATCTCTTGTCCAACAGTGAGTCGCCTCGGCTCTCCATGCTCCATTTGCACAGATGTAACAAAGCATGTGTCAAGCCATCTACCTCATTTCACACTTGGTGTTTCGCAAGATAAATGTTCACGCCCAGTCCCATGCCATTTGCCAGGGAGAGTGGGTGGGTTTGAGACTCACAGCGGCCACCACAAGTAGGTTTTTCTTATGTCGAGACCTGTTTTTTTTTTTATAGCGTAGCCACTATTGTCATCAATGGAGCTTACAAAAGAAATTGACAGATGATGAAATAGCTTAACACCTAATGGATAAATTCAAAGAACCCAGATCAATATAGTAGAACCTCAGTTTCATACATAATCCATTCCAGAACCTCCACTAAATTCAAGCTTGTGAAAACCAAAAATATAATTCCCACATAAGGATAAGTAATACAATTAATGGGTTCCAGACCCCCAAAAATATCTTTAAAAATACATTTTCTGGGCTCAGTTCGTGTCGCTGCGCGAAATAATCCTTTAATCCATTATTTCTAAGGTAAATGTACTAACACATACCAGAGAATAAATAAAATAAAGAAAAGGTCAGTATAACTGACTCGCTCACACCCTCCAAGAGGGTGTCGGTATGAACACTATGGCGAGTGAGACCACTACCACGAACCGCTTGCCAATAGAAATCTCCCACTACAAAATCCCCACTAGAGGGAGCCGACCCACAGAGTGGGCAGCAACTACTACTACTCCATCCATGCTGCCGACTGCTGCGCCTCTGTGGTCATCCTTTTCAGTTTAGCGCACACAGCGTTACACGTGCCCTTTTTTTGCTCTGTGTTTTTGTGCCCTTTTTCTTGGATTTATTCGTCATGGAGCGTACAGCCATCGCAGCAGCTAAGTTAAGTATCAGTGATTATTGCTATTTGGTTGTTGCCGGCCTTGAGTCAGTATTTGCCGTTTTTTAGGTATAAATACGAGCTCTAGGTCGGAAGTATGGCAGTCATGCTTCTGCCTCGTGGCGGGTTCGTTCTTGGTCTTCCATACCCAGACCTTCCCTTATTTCATTACGCTCTATTATTGGTTATCTATTTTTATGTTAGGGGTACAGCCTACTGGGTTTATGTCATGCATGCATGTCTTTTCCACCACCTTGCGTAGGCATCTTCCATCCAGACCCTAGCCACAGCTCTTAGTATCGGCCCCGGCTAGCTTTGAGTGGTTAGACTTTCTTTCGAGTTAGTCGTACACTCCTGGATTTTTTCTCCTACTGTTTTATTTTCTTTCTTTACGTTTAGTGATTTTGATTATTTATGTTAGTGTACGGCGTCTGGCTTCACGTAGTCTAGGTTATGTTTTATTGGTCTCCACCACTATGCTTCCGCTCTTCAGTTCGGTTGCTTCTCTATAGCATCTCTCTGATTAGCCGGTTGCTTTATCCTAGGCTGTATTGTTTCATTGTATTACATGTTACCGTTCCGTGGTCACTACGTGATCACGGAGCAGCCAGACGCCTGTTCAGTCACCTTTCCCCCTCCTCCCGCTCTTCCATAGGGTTGGCCGGGGGGGAGGGTTGGTCTGCACACGCTCGCTCCACATACCCGTGCCTGCCTCCCTCTCTCCCTAGGCGGAGGGAGTAGGGGGGCTGACAGACCCATACTGGACCCGACCTCTCTAGGCTTCACGGCACGGCTCGGTGATGACTAAGGGGGGGGGACTGGCCTTTCCCCCCTCCTCGTTACTTACTCCGTCGCTCCGTTGCTAGCTCAAGTCTGTTTGCCCTCTCACCATTTCCCAGCTTACTGGTGCTCTTTAATCTACCGGAGCTCCGGCATCCACGTGGAAAGGTGCTAGTTTCACCCAACCCTGACGGGCGGACTGCGGCATACAGTTGGTCTTTACTAACCACTCCGTCGCGCTGATTTCGCGACACGTACTCCGCCACGCACCGGACTTAGTCCGGTACGTTCGATGTCTATAGGTTTAAGAATTAGTATTTAATTTAAAACTATATTAAGTTTAATTTAAGCTATCTTAAGCCAACCCCTCCGTTGCCTGCTCACACCGGATTTCCTCCGGGGTTCTAGCCTATTCAGGCGGTAAGGGGGAGGGGTTGCCCAAAATTTTTTTCACGCTCCGGCATGCAGCGGAGTTCTTTTAACCTTTAGCCTGTAAGTGATATCTTTTAGGATGCTCTGTATCTTTCACTTACAGACCACCAACTGTGAGCATCCGGGATGTAATGCCATGCTCCAGGACCCCTGTGGGCATGAAGTCTGCAGATCCCATGCTCCATGCGCGACTCTGCACGGGAACCTTCAGGTCTGGTTTCACGAGACCTGCACGATTTGCTATGATCTGGTGAGCCAGCTCTTAGACGGGGTAAGTATTCCAACTCCGTTAGCTAATCCCTACAAGATTATAGTTCTTAAGTTTAATTTTAATCTCTTATATTAAACTTAAGTTTGTTTTATATGGGATCTCGCATCCTCTATAGTTTTTAGTTTAACCTATTACTTAAGTTTTAATTTTAAGTTTAAACTTAAAAAACAAAAAACTAACAAATACCCTCTCTTCCAGGCTCCCGCTGTTAGAGACACCGCCCTGGCAACCCTGCGGGCTTGGGTCGGCGGTTTTTGCAAGAACGCCGCCAAGGGACAGCCCTACATCCTTGAGAAGAGGTTGGCGGTCCTGATCTTCCCCGGCGGCAAGTCAACGGGGCCCCCCCCCCCCTACGTCGACCAGCAGAGGCAGCCCCGACTATAGCGGCAATTTCAGCAGCAGCTCGCCGCTTCGTTGACTGAGCCAGGCCAGGACATCTCGTCGGAAGTTCGCGGACACTGGACTTAAATATTGAACCGATGGTAGGTGTTGACGACCTGTTGGTCGAGGTGAGTACGTTTGGACGCCCAAGGGCTTCCCTTGGCGCCACTGGGTCTTCTATCTCCTGCAAATTCTCCAGCTTCCTTCCAGGCTTTACAGGAGCTGAGCTCCTTTATACTTCTCCTGATGGCCTCCGTTAGACCTAAGGTCAAAGGACGACGGTAGTTAAAAACCCTGAGTAAAGACGTCGTCGTCGTCTAAAAAGACGTCGTCGGCGTCAACGTCTCGCAAGTCTCCGGCTACAAACCCCGGAGCAGAGAGGTCTAGAGCTTCTGGGTCCGGCTCCAAATCCTCAAGGAGTAGATCTTCCAAGGAGAGATCACATACTCCAGTGGAGTCAGCCGTTGCTCCCCTTCCTTTGGTTCCTGTTCAGAGCTACCCGACCACCTCCGCAGCAGCTCGCCGGCTTTGGATCCCAATGCTGGCCTGTTGCAACACATGGGGGATTTGGTTGGTTCTCTCAAGAACAGTATGGAGCAGATGTTCTCCCGGTTGTCCGATAGGATTAACTCCCAGGATAACATTATCGCCGGACTAAGCCAGGCTCCGCTAGCTACTCCCCCCACCTTTCGGCACAGGTATAGCTCATCTGCCACCACATGACTCTCTGCCTCCGTTCTCTATGAATACCCCTGGAGGGTGGCGTCATACTCCCCCTTCCAGGACGGGCTTATTTCTATCCCGGTGTGGAACTCGAAGGATTGAGGACTTCGAGTTCTACCCGGAGGATCTCCAACCCCGCCGTTCATTGGCTACGCCAGGCTCCACTGCCGCTGCCATGACGCGAGATGACAAGGTCCCTAAAGAGACAGTCCTCTATTCACGTGACCAGGCTCAAAGAGAATGGCTCAGGTGCTTAGAGGACATGGATTGTTCAAATACGAAGATACAGCCCTTTAAGAGTCCATTCACCATCTTCACAATGGAAGAGGGAACTCCGCTTCCTTTCCTTACCAAGATTGCTACGGTCACTATCCCAGCGGCCCAAAAGGGTGAGTCGTTACCGCAGCTAAAGGAAGCGGACCCTACATCTCCTTTACTTCCCTCAACCGGAGATTTGTGGGAAGACCTGCCCAACACTTTTTCGGCGGGCAAACTCAAACCAGACTGTGCTATGGAGCAGTTTTTGTTTTTTGCGGTGAGAAGCTGCCTAGACTTCTAGACAGCCTCATTCAGGCAGAGTTTTGATGCCAAGTCTATGGCTGGCCAGGTCTATTAACACATGGCCATGACAGAAGTGGCTACCATTTCTATGGTTCCGAGCCACTATTCAAGCTGATCACCAAGTCACTGACTCAAACGGTACAGTCTGACATGTTCGAGTTCGCCACAGCCAGAACGAATTGTCGGAAGCATGTCCTCCAGGAAGCAACTATTCGGCATGAACCGAATAAGTTGCTTTGTTCATCAAACATCGTGGGGAAGCAGACCTCTTCCCAGATGCAATGGTAAAGGAGGTCCAGGCGGAGGCTACAAGGCTTAACCAAAGCCTTAAGGATCGTTGGGGTCTCACTGCAAGGAGACGCCAAGATCAAGCAGTGAGGGGTAAGGCTCAGAAGAAACCCAGACGTTTCCAGCCTTACCAAAAGAAACAGCAACGCTTCGCCCAGCCACTAGTTTCGGCTGTTCCGTTGGTGCAAGGCGGCCCAACCCTCTACCTCCAAGGCCCAATCACAGCCTATTTATGTGAATTTCCCCCCAGCCTCAACCTTCCACCTCTTACGCTGTCTCCCCAGCCTTCAATCAAGTGTTTCGAAGGCCAGCCTTTCAGCAATATGACCGCTCGGGTAGGGGAGGCAGAGGTAAGCGATCCTTTCGTCAGACAGGATCAGGAAGGTCCCTTAATAGAGGAAAACACTTCCGGGGAGGCCGCGGAGGCTACCAGCATCAATGAGAACTTCCAGGTAGGAGGGAGGCTGTTTCTCTTCCGCCACCGGTGGGGATTCAGCAAATGGGCACAAAGCATTGTGTCGAAAGGCCTGGGTTGGAGTTGGGTGGCGAATCCGCCCCACCCAGACCTTTCCTTCAACTTCCATCCAAAGAATTGACTAGTATGCGTAGGACCTCCTTCAGAAAGGAAGCAATAGCGAGAATCACAGATTAAAGTTTCAAGGGCGCTTGTTCAGCGTTCCAAAGAAAAGGCTCACAAAAAAGAAGGGTGATCTTAGACTTGTCCCGTTTAAACTTGGCCATTCGCTGCGACAAGTCAAAATGCTCACTCTCGCAGGTGCGGACCTTACTTCCCCGTGGGCCGTCCACCACTCTATCGATCTTACAGACGCATACTATCATATCCCTATTGCAAGACACTTTCTTTCGCCCTTATCTGGGCTTCAAGATAGGAGATCAGGCATTCCTCCTTCAAGGTAGTTCCCTTCGGTCTCAACGTAGCACCCAGGGTGTTTCACGAAGTTGGCGGAAGTAGTCGTCCAACAACTAAGATCGCAAGGGATTATGGTAGTAGCGTATCTCGACGATTGGCTAATTTGGGCTCCAACAGTCGAGGAATGTCGCAAAGCAACACTGAAAGTAATCCAGTTCCTGGAATATCTAGGCTTCAAGATAAACAGGACCAAATCGAGACTCACTCCGGAGTCAAACTTTCAGTGGCTGGGCATTCAATGGAATCTATCCTCCCATACTCTGTCGATTCCATCAGCCAAGAGAAAAGAAATAGCGAAGTCAGTAAAGCAATTTCTAGGACACAAACTTGCTTCAAGGAGAACCCAGGAAAGGATTCTGGGTTCACTCCAGTTTGCATCAGTGACAAACATCTTGATGAAAGCCAAACTGAAAGACCTAACCAGAATCTGGCGCTCACTGAGCAAATGTCAGGTCCAGGGACAAATTATCATCAGTCCCTCAGATTCTACGGAATCGGTCTACGCCCTTGGTCCGAAAGTTCAGAACTTGTCAGTATCAGTACCCCTTCAGTTTCCTCCTCCGGGGATTACCATCCACACGGACGCTTCATTAGCGGTTGGGGAGGATATTCTCAGTTCAAGAAGGTTCAAGGAACCTGGTCACCCCAGTTCCGTCAGCTTCACATAAACGTACTGGAAGCAATGGCAGTGTTCTTGACTCTAAAAAGGTTACGTCCGCCAAAGAACTCCCACATAAAGCTAGTCTTAGACAGCGCAGTGGTAGTCCATTGTGTAAACAGAGGAGGCTCCAAGTCACGTCATCTGAATCATGTCATGTAGCCATCTTCTCCCTGCGGACAAGTTCAGTTGGCACCTCTCCTCCACCCATAATAGCTGGAGTGAGAAACGTCATAGCAGATGCTCTATCCCGATCATTCCTCTGGAGTCGGAATGGTCACTGGACAACATTTCGTTCCAGTGGATCCTTCAGAGGGTTCCAGGTCTACAAGTGGATCTATTCGCATCCCAAGCGAACCACAAACTCCCATGTTATGTGGCCCCCAACCTGGACCCTCTGGCCTATGCCACGGACGCCCTGTCCATAGACTGGAACAACTGGGAGAAGATTTATGTCTTCCCTCCAGTGAATCTTCTCCTGAAGGTACTGAACAACTCAGGACGTTCAGGTCAAGTGGCTCTAGTAGCCCCAGACTGGCCGAAGAGCAATTGGTACCCTCTCATTCTGGAACTGGTCTTCGTCCTCTTTCGAATTCCCAATCCCAGGCTCTCCCAGTCAGTACAACGAAGACTGTGTTCGCTTCCTCAGGAATTCTCAAAACCCTAACTTTATGGATTTCATGAAGTTTGCGGCTAAAGAGATGCGAATATTGATCCTCAAAAATATTCTCTTCTTGGAATCTGATAAAAGAGATTCAACTTTGAGACAATATTGATGCTGCAGTCAAAAAGTTAGCAACCTTCCTGAGAGAATCAGATATTAGAATCATGACAATCAATTCAGCTATATCCTTTTTCAGATCTTTATTTGAAAAAGGCTTAGCAGCTAGCACTATTACGACAAACAAGTCAGCCTTGTGAAAAAGATTTTTCAATTTGGTTTCAGCATAGACTTGACAGACTCTTACTTCTCGTCTATTCCCAAGGCTTGTGCTAGACTTAGACCTTCAGTGAGGCCTACGTCAGTATCATGGTTCTTAATGATGTTCTAAAGCTGGCTTCAGAAACAGATAATAACACATGTTCATTTATAATGCTCTTAAGAAAAAACTCTATTTTTATTAAGCTTGGCTTCAGGAGCTAGAATTTCAGAACTGTCGGCATTATCCAAGATCCGGATCATGTTGAATTTCTTCCCACAGGGGAAGTTCTACTTTCATCCGGAACGTAGTTTTATAGCAAAGAATGAAGATCCTTTTGATGAGGTGGGAACCGTGGAAGGTTGTACCCTTCCACAAGATATTTCTCTTTGTCCAGTGTCAACCTTACGAGCCTTTCTGTCCAGGACATCCTCATCCTCATCGGGTCCTCTCTTTAAGAGAGAAAAAGGTGGTACTTTATCTATTAAAGGCATCAGGCAACAGATCCTGTACTTTATTAAGCAAGCCAATCCTGACTCCTTCCCTAAAGCACATGATGTCAGGGCAGTAGCCACCTCAATTAACTATTTCCAACACATGAATTTCGATGATTTGAAAAAATATACTGGATGGAAATCGCCGACAGTATTTAAGCGTCATTACTTAAAGTCCTTGGAAGCTCTGAAATTTTCAGCAGTTGCGGCGGGTAACATAGTTTCCCCCGACTCTGCGTAATCTTTAGTAGAAGATCCAGTTCTCCTTTCTACCTATCTCACCCAACAGTTCGTCTATACCTGCCATGTTCATCTACGTTTACCTTGAGTCTTAGTTGCTCTTATGATGGTATAGTGGGTGCCCCTTATTTTTTTGCTAGGGTCACTCACAATTGATTGTATATAATGATCTCTTTGATGTGTTCCCCTTATTTTTATGCTAGGGTGACACATCGTATTTACAATGGTTACGGGTTTTGTATATTAAGTCATATACATTCCTTTATTATATTATTATTGAAGTTTGTTCTATTCAGTTTATTGTTATAATTGCTTTGATCTTTTTGTACATAATAACTATACACAGATACTAATCTCAACATATATTCCTTGTAAGCCCTGTATATATATGTTAAATTTAAGTTAATTTTAAGAAATATTATTAACCTTAAGTTAATTTTAAGTAATATTTCTATTTTTGTTGTATCATTTTGTGTATATGTATATTGTTAGCAATTATATTTTTTTTCATTTTATGTTATCTTTTATTTGAGACCCTTTTTTGTCTGTTTTATTTTGTTCTTACAATCTTGTGCTATTTCTCTGGTACGATTTCGCGCAGCGACACGAACTGAGTCCCAGAAAAGGGATTTTGACGTAAGGAAAAATCTATTTCTGGCTGATTGGTTCGTGTCGCCAGCGAAATCCCGCCCTGCCCTTCCCATCGCTCAAGATTGTCTGCTAACTTCAGGATGGCCACCAGAGGCGCAGCAGTCGGCAGCATGGGATGGAGTAGTAGTTATTGTTGCCTGCCCAACTCTGTGGGTTCGGCTCCCCTCTAGTGGGGATTTTGTAGTGGGAGATTTCTATTGGCAAGCGGTTCGTGGTAGTGGTCTCACTCGCCATAGTGTTCATACCGACACCCCTCTTGGAGGGTGAGCGAGTCAGTTTATACTGACCTTTTTCTTTATTTTATTTATTCTCTGGTATGTGTTTTAGTACATTTACCTTAGAATAATGGATTAAAGGATATTTCCGCTGGCGACACGAACCAATCGCCCAGAAATAGATTTTTTCCTTACGTCAAAATCCCTTTTATAGGAAATAAACACAGTTTTTCATACAGAAAACAAAGAAATAAATATAAATGACTAATGATATAATAAATTAACATCACTCTTACCTTTCTGAAAAACACATGTTAAGAGTGTGGATGACAGAGAGGAGTGGAGAGGGAGGAGGAAAGGTTATTGTTTGGAAGGGAATCTCCTTCCAGCAGGACTTCAGTATCAAGGACCTATCTGGGGTTACTTCTCTTCTTTTTATTGGCACTAGGATCAGCTTGAGAGTTACTGGACCCCTGTTGCACAACATAACTATCCAGAAACATTTGTTTCTGGCATTTCTTTTAAATTTGCTTAAACAAGTTAAACACAAAACTGCATTGTCATTAAACATGTTTGGAGACAGGGAGGGATTACAACTTCTTTGTTGGGATAATAATTCTTTACAAAATTTTTTGCACCATTCCACATGGCAAACATGTCCTTAACCCTTAATGGACAGATTGATTTTCAAGAGTAGTATAACAGGTTTGGAGTGGTGGACAGATTGATCCTGTAGATAAACAATATTATGCACTAATGGCAACTTTACACTGGCTAAATTCGTGAGTGTGGGCATCTCAGGAGTTCAGTTCTGCTTGTGACTTGAAAGGAGAATGTTCTGGGGCTCTCTCTCACACGACATCTTTTTAAAAATTTGCTCGTAAATATACCAATGGGTTGCTGTCGTTTTTTGTTCTTGTCTTTTACGATAGTATGTCGGTTGTAAATGTAATTTTACAAAGAAAGGTGCAAAGAAATATTAGAAAAAACAAAATTTATTTAAAGTAAAAATAAGCTACTGAATCTTCATTCTTGGTAAATTTACGAAAATATTTTTCAACAAATATGCTAAGATTTGTTACTGCTTTTATTTCTTATCTGTTTTGATATTGTGTGAGCAATAATTATAATTTTACAAAATAAAGTAAATCTATTTTTTAGAAAAAACATAAGTTATATATCAGTTGGTAAAATTTACGATTGTCTTGTAAAAGAGGCTCCACAAGGGGTTGTAAATAGTCATTTTCAACTTCTCATGGAAGGTAGGGAAAATTTTTTAGAATTTTTTTCTTTCACCATGTACATTTCCATATCTTCCTCTTTCCATTGATGTGTTGTTTTCACAAATTGCCAGACCTCAAAGTTTACCCAGCCTGAGGAGCTGCATATCCAGTAAGGGTTGATCCCTGAAGTAGGCACATTATGTATGCCCATTCATTTTCTGAATTTTTCAAACCAGCCTATGCTGGCCTTAAATTCACTAACAGCAGCACTTGTAGGCATTTTCACTTTCAGATCGGCATGCAACTTCCTCCAACACTTTGCTCCGAGTTCTTTCTTAATTTCTATAGTTTTTCTTGCCTTTTTTTTACAGAAGGACTAGCACTTAGAAATGTGGCCCCACGATGGCTTATTTTGCAGTTGCTCTTGAATAAAAAGCACAAAAGTACAAAAACATGAACACTAAAGCAGAATGGGTAAAAAAAGATGGGATGCTTTGTTTGGGCACTATATGGGACCCTGTCATGTGCTTGGCCCCTGATGGAGTGTTTCGGAATGGATGAAAACCGAGGAAACGTGCGATAACTGAGAAAATTGTGTAGAAAAACGTCTTATAAAAACTGAAATGTACAAAAAGAGAGTCGTACAAAAACCAAGGTTTGACTGTATATGGTTCAATGTATAATCACAGGTTATTAAAATGCCCTTAATGCTGCCCATATTTTTGTTTCATGTTATTGTATAATAAGGAAAATACATTTCCAAATAACAAATATTGTGTAAAAACATAATAGAAAGAGTATGTAAAGATATAAAAAAGTTGTATACAGTGTACAGGTAGTGTTCAGGTAATGATAATTTGCCTTACAATAATCTGATTTTACGATGGGGTTAGGTTAATTAACTAATACTGATGTGATATTTGAAAAATATTTATAAATTTTGCTCGTAGTGGGTGCAGGCAGCAGTGTACAATCTGGGAGCAAGAGACCAAATTACAATTCCCATCTATTAGTTCAATAAGTTCAAAAACAGCAAAAGATAATGATGAAAGTATTGTGATACTTGTTGCGTAAATGTGTACAACCATGAAAAATTGAATGTGAAACAACTTTTTAGCTAAGTACAACCAAATTGGATAACAACAACATCCATTTGGCTTGTATTTCAACCATTTTGCAATAGTAAACAATTACTGTAGTTGTTATAAATGACATTATGTAGAATAGGACTGATATATTTTTATATAATAACTTTTATTTGCTATAGATCAAAGATCAACAAGGAAATATACTGTTAAATTTAAACCAGGTTGTAGCAGAAGCTGAGAAAACTGTTCGAGCTGCTAATGGTTTATCGTACATTGGCAACAAGGATGAAACTCCCATAAACTTATGCCATCAAATACAACCAGAGAAAAAATTGAGAGAAAATCGTTTTTAACAAAACGACTGGGCTTGAAAGAACACCTTTCACTGTTGTTTTCACGCTGTTAAAAAATAGATATGTAACGTAAAGCTCATATTACAATGAAATAAAGTGAAAATAGAGAACAGAATCATGTAATGTTTTTACTCAATAAACATACTGCAAACACAGTCTGTTAACAAACAAAAATAATTTAGTTCACGATCACAATGAGATGTATTCAAGTCATATTTCAACCTAAAAACACATCATATAACAAAGAATTACCTTGTCATATGTAAATCAAGTAACTAGATGTTTGTTTATGCTAACTAGGAGCAAGAAAATTCACTCAGAATTGAGTTAGATATGGCAAAATAAACTTGTATTTGCCATTAGCTGATTTCCAAACCAAAACATTGACCGCTATGTTAGTATTTTATAATACAATGATATGAGAATACATACTATATTGGATAAGTTAAAACTCAAGAAAAACCCACTAAAAATTTGTATACCTGGTTTTTTTATTAGTTGTATCACAAAAAGTGCATTTTATGATGAAATTGATATAAAACAGGAATTTGTGGCTATTTCTCAAAGAAAAATACTGTGAATAGGCGAATTTTTTGTGAATAATGTGGGGAAATGTTCCAGAGAGAAATCCGCGAATGTGTGAGTCCGCGAATCTGGAGAACACGAATACAGGGGTTCTACTGTATATTTTCTTTTTCTTCTTTGCTTATCTTAATTTTTGCCACTTCGCCATCTACGTATCGGCGGCATCTCGAGCTCGTAC
>NC_061108.1:42887178-42922178 GCF_015104395.2 Macrobrachium nipponense
TATTTTTTAAATTTTTTTAGTGACGCCTCATATCCGGAACTAGTTTCCGAGTGAATGAATACACTAGCTTGGGATGCGCAGTTTATAACAGTCCAAAAGCGCAAATAATGAAAAAATCATTGCTTGTTTCCAGTATACATAATTAACAAAACTAAGTTTCTGGTTAGATTACAACGCAAATTCCAAGGTTACGACAGTTTTTTATGCCTTTTAACGATACCTCATACGCAGAACTAGTTTCTGAGCGGAGGGCGCATATATTAATTTATGCTATTAAACTGTATGGTAACCATAGTCAAGGATAAGGAATGCATTCTCAAACAGTATACATATCCTTTAATACAAAACAGGAAAATATCATTGAAACATTATTTCACTTAAAGAATCCATTTATACTCTACTTAGACTTGGATATAAAAACCATAGTTTCTCTCTCTCTCTCTCTCTCTCTGCTCTCTCTTCTCTCTCTGGTCTTCTCTCTCTCTCTCTCTCTGTATTTTCCGACGAAAATAATCACTAATTAGTGTATTTTGATGTTTATTTTTATGACTAAATACATTTTTATAATACAAAAAGGATTTACTAATTTTCAAATATTAATTTTGATTGATACTGTATTAGTAAGTTTAACTCCTCTTACGCCGATTGGACGTATTAAACGTCGAGTCAAAATGTCTCCAGTATGCCGATTGGACGTATTATACGTCTGCTCAAAAAAGTTTTTTTTAAAAATTCGCGGAAAAAAATACTTATAGGCCTACCAGCCGAAAAATTTTGTATCACGCGCCTTGGGGATGCTGGGAGTTCACGGATCAAGGCGTTGTTTTGTTTACAATCGCTACGCAGGCGCGCAAGTGCGAATTTCTTTCTTATCACACTAAAAAGTATCAGTTGACACTCTCTGAAATTATTTTGTCACTTTGACATAATTTTTGCACCATTTTAAATATCCTTTACATGAAGTATTATATATGAAAATATGCGCAATTTCATGTACAATACAACAAAAAAATACTCATGATTGTAGCTTTTTATCAGTTTTGAAATATTTTCATATAAATAATGATAAGTGCAAAAATTTCAACCTTCAGTCAACTTTGACTCTACAGAAATGGGTCGAAAAAATGCAATTGTATGGCTAAAATTCTTATATTATAGTAATATTCAATTTATTTGCCTTCATTTTACATCAAATTGGAGGTCTCTAGCACAATATTTTCGATTTATGGTGAATTTATGAAAACACTTTTCCTTACGTTCGTGCGATAACTCTTCCGATAAATTTTTTTGTGCGATGTCGTAATGTTTTGCACCCTTTTTAAATTTGCCGTTACATAAAGTTTTATATATGGAAATGTGCGCAATTTCATGCACAATACAACAAAAAAATACTCATGATTGTAGCTTTTATCAGTTTTGAAATATTTTCATATAAATAATAAGTGCAAAAATTTCAACCTTCAGTCAACTTTGACTCTAACCGAAATAGTTGAAAAACGCAATTGTAAGCTAAAACTCTTATATTCTAGTAATATTCAATCATTTACCTTCATTTTGCAACGTCTTGGAAGTCTCTAGCACTATTTCGATTTATGGTGAATTTATGAGAAAAAAAAAAAAAACATTTTCCTTACGTTCGCGCGGGGGTAACTCTTCTTCCGAAAAAATCAGAATTTTTTGTGCGATTGTCGAAATGTTTGCACCATTTAAAAGAATTAGCTGTTACATAAAGTTTTATATATGAAAAATGTGCGCAATTTCATGTAGAATACAACTAAAAAATGATTGAAGTTGTAGCTTTTCTCTTTTTGCGAAATATTTGCATATAAATCATGATAAATAGAAAAAAAAACCACGTTCTGTCAAATTTGACTCTACCGAAATAGTTGAAAAACGCAATTGTAAGCTAAAACTCTTACGGCCTAGTAATATTCCGTCATTTTTTCTTCATTTTGGAAACAAATTTGAAGTCTCTATAACAATATTGTGATTTATGGTGAATTTTTGAAAAATATATTTACCTTCACTCCGCGCGCCGATTTGCGGCCGCAAGTCTCCGAAATACGTACATCGCATTATCCTAATATTTGCTCCTTTTCATAATACCTTTTTAGGAGTTTCATATTTCAAAATGTGCGCAAATTCATGAAAAATACAATAATTAAAATGAAGGTTGTAGCTTTTTCCATCTCTGAAATATGTGCATATAAAGAAATATATATATAAAAATTTCGACATTCGGTCAAATTTAACTCTTCCGAAATGGTCGAAATCTGAAATTCTAATCTAAAACTCTTACAGTATCGTAATATTCAATCATTTGTCTTAATTTTGAAACAAATTGGAAGTCTCTAGAACAATATTTAGAATTACGGTGATTTTTGAAAATAACATTTTTTTACGTCCGCGCGTTACGAATTCGTACATCATTTTGTGATAATATTTTTTCCGGTGTTGCTTTATTGTTTTACTATGTATTATATATCAAAAGAATTGCAATTTAGTGTACAATACACGAAAAAAAAAAGTAACTCGTTAGCTTTGACCGTTTTTTGCACAGCGTGATTTGAATACAATTATCTATGAATTTTTTTTTTCGCTACCATATATCGCATTATTTACATATGATAATGATATTATTTTTCATTTCTGATGATTGCATACTAAACTTCAGGCAATGAAAAAAAATGAGCCAAAAATGAACCTCTTATCTTCAAAACTAAAGCGCGCCTGTGATTTTTGTTTGAAAAAATTATTTTTTTTCCGCTTCGGCGGCGCTCACTCCAAACCGGCGCCGGGCATACAGGAGAGATTTTATTTTTAGGGCTTCGGCGTAAGAGGGTATTTTTAAGTGAAAAGTGATATAACATGATAAAAATAATAATTCTCTCTCTCTCTCTCTCTCTCTCTCTCTCTCTCTCTCTCTCCTCTCTCTCTCTCTCTCTCTCTTCTCTACTACAAAGTGATGTTTTTTGTATGATAAATAAATGATTTATTATTTTCAAATATTAATATTAATTTATACAGCAATAATATCAATTCATTAAAGAAAATACCATAGTGCAATTAGTAGTAAGATTTTAGCTTATCTTTAAAAATATTATGGAAGAATGAAGGAAATTCCCAGTCTTCTTTCAGTAACCTTTTTCTCGAGATCCAGGTACTAAAACTGTCAAGATATATCAAGTTCTGTGACAGCCAGGAGGGGGAAGAGCTGCAGTGTTGCAATCAGGTGTTAACCCCCCCTGAATTTCCCCCCCCCCTCTCCCCCCCTCTCTCTCTCCCTCTCTCTCTCTCTCTCTCTCTCTCTACTCTCTCTTCTCATCTCTCTCTCTCTCTCTCTCTCTCTCTCATTTACTGAGACTCGAGATTTTTATGTACTTGTACTATTTGTTTTTAATACGTTCAAATAATAATAATAATAATAATAATAATAATAACTGTAATTACAAAATTCATATGTGATAGTATTTTAAAGAAATACAATACTAATCTATCCATGTCACTTTTAATTAAGGTTAACTCTCTCTCTCTCTCTCTCTCTCTCTCTCTCTCTCTCTCTCTCTCTCTCTCGTCTCTCTCTCTCTCTCTCTCTCTTTTGCCACAAGATGATAATGTGTCATAGTGGTAACTCCCTCTCTTTTGCTGAAGCGTTATAGATTTTTTGAGAGAACAGAGAGAGATAAACTCTCTCTCTCATTCTCTCTCTCTCTCTCTCTCTCTCTCTCTCTCTCTCTTACCAAGATGAAAGAATTTTTTATGGTACTAGTATGTAAAATGTTTATTGATAATTTCAGCTATTTAATAATAATAATAATAATAATAATAGTAATAATAATAATAATAATAAAACTGTAATTATAAAATTCATAATGGTTGTATTTTAAAGAGATGAAAATGACCTTTCCATTTCACTTGTAAGGATAATTCCTCTTTCTTACTGAGATGAGAGAATTTTTATGGTAGATGCACGTGTTTATTATCATCAATAATAATAATAATAATAGAAGTAGTAATAATACGATAACTAATTTCAAAAGAAAATTCTTCCCTTCGTCTTTTTCTGTATCAATTTCCCTACCTCATAACTCCAGTGACACTCGGAGCTGGGAAAGTAACAATACCATACAATGGTCAACAAATTTAATGGTTTTATGTAATCTCTCTCTCTCTCTCTCTCTCAATCTCTCTCTCTTGTATTTTAATGAAAATATACAGTAATTTGTGAATACACAGTGTTGCCACATGAAAAAAGTCAAATTAGTGATAATTTTAGAGATACGGCCCTAAGAAAAATTGCAAATTAGTGAAATTTTCCCTGTAGACATGTTTTCAACAACGGCGTTCCGGCTTACGACGATTTTCAGGTTACGACGCGTCTTAAGAACGGAACCCCCGTCATACCACCGGGGACTGCCTGTATATATATATATATATATATATATATATATATATATATATATACATACACACACACACACACAGTGGTACCTCGAGATATAAAAGCAAATACGAAGACTTTTGTGGCTCTATATACGAAAATTGTTCAAGATACGCCGCCAACTGAGTAGACTCGCCACCATCCTCCCGCTCCCCCATTGGTTCCTGATGCTAGTCACCGCCATAAGATCCTCCTCTCCTATTGGTCAGCATCTCTCCCATGATCCCATCATGCATCGTACGTAGCGGCGTTCTTCTTCAGCCATTGCTTCTCACCAGCGTTATCGTACACACGCGGAATTAGTTTGTTCACATATAAGATTTTGTTTGTTAACGTAAATTCGTGCTAGTGATTTCATTGTACTACTTTATCATGTTGTATGAGAACTTAATTAGTATACTACATAACTTAACTATGTACAGTATAGTCATGGGTCCCAAGAAAGTTGCTGAAGTTCACAGAAAGAAGAGAATGCTTTCTATGCAGACAAAAATGGAGATAATAAAAAAGTATGAGGCTGGCTTGCGGTTGAGTGTGGTCGCTAAGGAAATCCGTCGACAATAGGCACCATCCTTAAGCAGAAGGAAGCCATCAAAGCAGCTACACCTTCCAAGGGCGTCACTATTTTGTCCAACAAGAGGAGCCATGTGCATAATGAAACGGAGAGGCTGCTTCTTCTATGGATTGAGGACAAAGAAGTCGCTGGCGATACGATAACAGAGACGGCAATCTGCCAGAAGGCCAGCACTATTTTCGGCAATTTGATTGCCCAAGCCAAAGATGACAGAGGAGAGGGGACATCGATGGCAACCCCAGAGTTCAAGGCTTCTCATGGGTGGTTCGAAAAATTCCGTAAATGGACTGGCATCCATTCGGTAGTGAAGAAATTGAAATTTTGTAAAATACATAAACTATAAAAAGGTTTAAAAAATGTAAAAATCAGAAAAAGACAAAAAAAATTAATTTTAAGTTTATTGTAAAGTTAAGTGTTACAGTTTTGTTAATGTTCGTAAAGTTTAGTTTATGTTTTCCTGACATTTTTTTGTGTGTTTCATAAAGTTAAGTGTACGTATCTGCTGTTTGTCCTCCTCCTCTGTTGCCACTTTTGGAGATAGCCTCACTCGAAAGGTAAGTTTCCACATTTTACTACATACGTACGTATGTACGTACAGTATTTCTTGTATACCATGTACACTAATACACTTTATTTACAGATGCTATGTAGTACATATTAGCAGTACATATTAAGTTAGGTATTGTGTGGTCCAAATTGTTGTAGTATTTCATTGTTTATTAGTCAATTTAGCTTTATTATGAAATTTACTGGGGTGTTTTTGGAGGGCTTGGAACGGATTAGCCATTTTACATGTAAAATGCGGTTCAAGATATGAAAAAGTCATGATACGAAGGGCGTCTCAGAATGGATTAATTTTGTATCTCGAGGTAACCTCTGTATATATATAGTATATATATATATATATATATAATATATATATATAATTTAAATATAATTTAATATATATCCATATATTATATTATATATTATCTATATATAGTATATATATATAATATATATTATAATATCATAATTAATATATATATTTTAATATATATATTATTATATCTATAATATATATAATATTATATGTATAATTATATATATATAATAATATATATATTAATAATTATATATTATATAATATATATATATATATGTATATATATATATATATATATATATATATATTTAATATATATAGATATATCTTATATATATAAATTATATATTCTTATATATATATATATATATATACTATATATATAGATATATATATATATTACTATATATGATATATATATATATATAGATATATAGATACACTATATATATGATATATATGTATATATATATATATATATATATATAATATATGTGATATATATATAGATAGTTATATATGAATATATATTTATATATAATATATATTTTATATATAATATGATATATATATATTTTATATATCTATGTACTATATATATATATATATATATCTATATATATGTAGATATATTATAGTATATATATATATATAATTATAACTAATATATATATACATATATATATATATATATATATATAAATAGATATATATATTAGATATAATATATATAACAGATATACGATATGTATATAGATATATATATATATATATATATAGATATAGATATATATAGTATATATACTATATGTATATATATATATCTATATATACATATAATGTACATATATATTATATGTATATATATGTACATATACTGTATATGTATAGATATATATCTATATATCTATATCTATATATATATATATATATAGTACCTCGTACTTCAAACTTAATCCATTCCAGAAGGCTGTTTGAAGTACGATTTGTTCGAAATATCAAACAAATAAAACAAAGGTTAATAAAAGAAATAGCAATTCCCAGATAGGAGGGCAGGGGTGTAAATGACAGTTAGATATGTATTGGCAGTTATCCTGTCTCTCTCTCTCTCTCTCTCTCATTTCATTATTATTCTTTGTGTCACAGAAATAATAATTTCACTTTTGATGGTCAGATTATGATGTTGCGATTCAGTGCTCTCTCTCTCTCTCTCTCTCTCTCTCTCTCTCTCTCTCTCTCTCTCTCTCTCTCTCTCTCTCATTGGCTGTATGTATATATTTTTTATGGTAAAGTGTTATATTTAAGATGACTGAAATTATATTAATAATACAGTGTTCCCCTTGTTTTTGTGGGGGATAGGTACCAGACCCCTGCAAATAGGTGAAACCCTCATTAAAATGCTTAAAACTGCCTATTTAGTTAGGTAAAGCTCAAGAAAAACTCACTAAAAGTGTTTATATCTGTTTTCATTTGATATTTGAATTTTCAAGATAGGCAGTTATAAGCATTTTTAGAGGGAGTTCCAAGTATTCACAGGTTTTCTATTTGCGGGGGTGGGTCTGGTAATCATCCCCTGCGAACATGGGGGTCCACTGTAATTATTTTTTGCAAAAGAGTGAGTTTTGATAAAATAATCAACAAAATCGTACTTTTCGTATATTTGCTGCTCAAGATGCTTCAATATGTTGAAAATGGGATTTATAGAAAAAGCGTACCTGATCTGGAAGTGTTACCCAGATGTTTTTATAAGGTCTTGGTATGTAGAATTAGAAAATATATGATTTGCGCTATGGGAGAGATGGCCATGGATCACCCCCCAACACCTACAGTATGTAGGACAGGAGTTAGAGCCATTTGTTCCGAGTCCTTTATATATTCACTGTGTCATCAAGCACCATTCTGGCAAAAACCAATTGTAAGAGAATTCTTTGTAATTGGTTGGTCTGTCTTATGGAGCCCTGCTGGGCCCAGAGATGGTAAGTCCTTTGAGGACAGACAGTGTCTATGCTATCAAAAAAAAAAAACCCAAGATAGAACTAGAACCTTTATTTTACTAGAAATACCAGTATGAATAGACACCATAACTTGCTGGAGACTCAGAAGGTTGACAGAACTGTAAAGAAAATCTATTATTCTGCTCAGTAAGAACTGATCTAAACCAACCACTAAACTTAGTATTGGAATCTGTAGAAATATGTAACATGAAAACTTCGTATTGTGTCCTATCATCTTAGGACATCTCCGATGAGTAGCATACTAATCGTATGTCATCATAAGGGATCACCTCATAGGGCATCTCTTTTGTTGGAGATGCACATTTCCTGGGAAGCTCAAGGACTTCTCCCCTTCTACAGTGCAATACGTACTTTGACAATGCACAAGTTGACAGTAGGATATATAGAACATATCTGTGCTGAACAATTTGTCATAGGACATCCCCGTCGGGTATCCTATTATCTTTGACAGAAGCCAGAGGTCTGCTATTCATGTTCCGAGAATTGTTCGTTGCAGAAGAGCTCATTTCTGCTGCCAGCTCAACTCCTTGCCATCTTGGTTGGTGAGACGTTCCCGCGCGCAGTCAGATTAATCAACAGATATCACAAGTTTAACTTACGTCTAGAATTTGAGAAATATCTAGAAGTGTTCGTGAACTATCAGTGATAAGATTAGTGTGAAAATAGTAGGATAAAGCGTCTACTAAGTTAATTTATCAAGTGAAATACTGTAAATCAGAACAAGATGGCAGTAAGTTCCAACTGTGGAAAAAAATGGCGAAATTTAGCTTGCTTGGCAGGTTCACAATACGATGAGGTAGCAGGAAGGGACTGGGCATTTTCTCATCTATGAGATCAGCAACAGTCCTAACCAAAAGATACAAAAGCATTCATAGATATATTAGAAGGATATAATCCTTCAAACTGGAACAAATCAACAGAAAACATCTTGAAAATAATTGAAGAAGTTCCAAATAAAATCTAAGTGGTAAAGAGACTCATAAAGAAAATATTCATAAACCAACATATTCCGACAAAGAAAATGAATAAGGTTAACATTGTGAATATCCTAATTGATGCATTAGGAAAAAGAATGCCAAAAGCATGCAAACTTTGTAAGGTGTGGTATAGCATAGTTAATCCACAAAACCTAATCAGAAAATGTGCTAGCATGCAAACATTTTCGTACCTCATACCACAATGGTGGCTGATGGTGCAATGGCAAGATATGAGGAAAAGATTACCCAGAATATTTTGCTCAACATGTCTATCATGGATAGACAATGTTATTAAGTCAAGATTGAATGTACAAATAGTTGAGGATGAAGAAGAAGAGGAAAACGGAAGAGAAGTAAACAAAACTGAAATGACAGAAAAAAATAAGGAAAACAAAGAACAAGGTAAAAGTATGGATGCAGAGATACTCATTGATACTACATATGAGGCAATAAAGCAGCATACTTACAAAGAAATAAATTACGATATGACAACACAAAAGAAAATCCCGAAGAGCTCTACCCCAGATTTACACAACTGATGGGAAAGAGGAAAAAACAAAATAGACAAAAAAGACAAAGTCTGCAACCTTTCGAAAGAGGGATTTGCGATTTGGGAGAAAGATGTTACTTACAACAAATCCTAAGGTATGTCGCACTATGAAATATATGGTAAATGTGCATACCTAGATGGCTATGAGGATGATTGCAGAGATCTGCATCCAAAAATATGCAAAAACCTAAAAGAAGGAAAAGGATGTAAGTTCGACAAAAAATGTAAATATATGTACCCTGTAGCCATGAAACATAATCAAATAAATAATTAATCAAGTAATAAAATCCAAAATAAGAAAGAAACAAATAAAGAGGAATAAAGAATATCAGGTAAAAGAAAAAACTAAGCCATCAACGAGATATGCAGAGATGTCAGCAAAAAATTTCAAAGCCTCAGCTCCAAGATTCTACTCAAGAGATAATAACTGTATTTATTATGCAAGAGGATATTGCAGATACGGAGAAAAATGCAGATTCAGGCACAAAATGAATAATTATGATGAAGGAAGATAAAATATTATGGAAAAGTTGGATTTTTTAATGTCAGAATTTCCGGAAATGAAAAAAAGAACAACATACCAGAACAGGAAAGAGACATGGGAAAATCCTTATTATTACCAACCTATTAAATGAAGGAGAAAAACATGCAAACCATCATAGTGATTAATGCACAGGGTTTAGTTACGAGTAACTCAAAAAGAAAAATAGAGTACTTAGAAGAACTAACCCAAATTGAAAAGAAAATAGATATATGAATATAAGTGAAACCTGGTATTTCCCAAGAGACTGGGAATGATGATCAAATAAAAAGGTTCCAAACTTATAGATCAATAGAAAAAATAGGAATCAAGGGGGAACTGCAATATATGGGAAAGACAAAAACAAGAAAAATATATGAGAAATTTAGTAACTCAGAATGTGAACTAATAGCGGTAGAATTTGAATCTGAAAAATAATGAACATAGTAATATATAGACCTCCTAATACTAAAGAGTTTGACTTAATAATAGAAAAATTGGATGATATATGTAGAAATCACAAGGAACTGGACTATCTCCTATCTGGAGACTTCAACTTTCCTTTCGTAGACTGGAAAAGAACGAATAGGAGATTATGGTTGTACTTATACATATAAAAAAAGAGAGTAATAGTAGTGCAGAAGATAAGAGGCAATTCGAAAGGCTATTAGATATGCTACTAGAATACAACATTCAACAAATAAATCACCTGCTAACAAGAAAGGAAATACTTTAGACCTAGTATTTGTGAACGAGATGAATTATGTTAAAGAAATAATAGTTTATTAATGCGAGTATTTCAGACCATAATGTCATAGAATTAACAGTCCATTCCAAAGCAAGTGAAAACAGAGATAAGTGCGAAGAAATGGAAAAGTGGGAAGGATATGGAAAATACAACCTCTACAGTAAAAATATAAAATGGTCAGAAAATAAATGAAGAATTAAACAAGATTGGGATAACATTTTTGTAAGTGATGACATAAGGGTAAATACGGAGATATTAATTAAAATATTAGAGAAAATAGTGGATAAATATATACCGAAGAAGAAAAGTAAACATCAGTCATGCATACCATGAGACAGAAGGATCTTGTTCCAGAAAATCAGAAAGTGGAAAAAAGGTCTTGCAAAAGAAAAAATGCATGGAAAGTTATAAAACTAAAAAGTAAGATGGAAAAATGCAGAACAAAAAATTATACAATCAAAAGAAAATGAAAAATGTGACTTGGAAGAAAAAACCCTAATAAATATCAAGCAAAACCCCAAACTATTATACTTATACGCAAAAAAGATGAATAAAAGAAGAATAGAAATAGGCCCTCTAAGAATTGAGGGAGATTAACGAATGAAAAAAAGGAAATTTGCAACATATTGGCAGAACAATATAAGAGAGAATTCACCCCTAGAATAGATAATGAAGATACAGGCAGTCCCCGGGTTACGACGGGGGTTCCGTTCTTGAGACGCGTCGTAAGCCGAAAATCGTCGTAAACCGGAACGACGCTTGGTAATATGTCTTAAACTAATAAAAGTTATAAAAACCTTACTTGTAATCCTTTGGTTACACTACATGTTGTTTCCTGTAGTTTTATGTACAACCTGGAGTTATTTTCATAAAAGAATGCTGGTTCTTGAAGGTAAAAACTATTGTAATCCTCTGGTGACACTACATTCTTGAAGTTTTATGTACACCTGAGTGATTTTGCCAATCTTGAGGGCTACAATAACAGCTGATTACTATTTACGTATCATATAGACTAATTAAAGTAAACGTATCTTTAAATAGGCTTATATATTAGTATCAACAAAACATTTCCTGCCATGAATCAGAGGCCGTTTAATGAAACGAACACTTCTCTGTCCTATCTGTTCAGAAAATAAACGTTACGTCAATCCCCGAGACCATTGTTGCCAAAGCGTCTCTCTCTCTCTCTCTCTCTCTCTCTCTCTCTCTCTCTCTCTCTCTCTCTCTCTCTCTCTCTCTCTCTCTCTCTGATCAAATTATGTACTGGATAATGTCTCTCTTTGGATACTTCGATTTTGCCAAAATCTTGAGGGCTACAAGAACAGTTTGATTACTATTTACGTATCATATAGACTATTTAAAGTAACGTTATCTTTAAATAGCTTATATTATTAGTACACAAAACATTTACTGGCATGAGTCAGAGGCCGTTTAACGAAATGAACACTTCTCTGTCCTTAACTCGGAGCGTCGGAAGACGCCTATCTCTCTCTCTCTCTCTCTCTCTCTCTCTCTCTCTCTCTCTCTCTCTCTCTCTCTCTCTCTCTCTCTCTGATCAAATTACTGGATAATGTCTCTCTTTGGATACTTGGAAATTTGCGTTGTAATAAATAACCAGAAACTTCGTTTTGGTTCTTAGTTACTGGAAACAAGCAATGATTTTTTCATTATTTGGCGCTTTTGGACTGTTATATGTAAACTTTGCGCACCGCAAGCTAGTATGTATTCATTCGCTCGGAAACTAGTTCCGCATATGAGGCGTCACTAAAAAACATAGAAAAATACGACATAAAAAGTGTCGAAAATCATCATAACCTCAAAATTTTTGTTGTAATCTAACCAGAAACTTATTTTTATTAATATACTGTGCTAAACTATAAAGGATTTTTTATTCATAGTATGAGTTTTTTAAAAGCGTCGTTTAACTCGGAGCGTCGGAAGCGTCAGTGTCGTAACCTCAGAACAAGCGTCGTAACCCAGGACGGATTTTTCCATTGAATATTTCAGAAAAAGCGTCGTAACCTCGGAACGTCGTAAGCCGGAACCGTCGTAACCCGGGGACCGCCTGTAATGATATAGAGGTAAGGGACAAAATAGTGAATATTTAGCTGACATAGATATTAATGAAGCTGATATTGTGCAGGCTATTAATGAAATTAAAAATGGAGCTGCAGCAGGGCCTGATGGAGTTCCTGCTATTTTGTTAAAGAAAGTAGTTCATTCTATCGCCACTTGCAATATTATTAAGACAAAGTGCAGATACAGGCACGATTTATGATGAGCACAAATTAGCATATATTACCCCTACTTTCAAAAGTGGATCAAGACTAGAGGCAAGTAATTATAGGCCTGTGAGTCTAAAATCACATATTATGAAAGTGTATGAAAGGGTAATGAAGAAAAATATCATGAAACATTTAATAAAAAATAATCTGTTTAATAATAGGACAACCGTGAAAACATATACAAAATATGAAAAGTGGAAATGAAACAGATGTGGTTTATCTAGACTTTGCAAAAGCTTTTGACAAGGTAGACCATAATATATTAGCAAAGAAAATTAAAAAACATAATATAGTGGATAACGTAGGAAGATGGTTAAAAGAATTTTTACACAACAGAAAACAGATAGTTATTGCAAACGATGAGAAATCGGATGAAGCTAAGGTAATTTCTGGTGTGCCACAAGGTACAGTGTTAGCTGCTTCAGACATAGACAGTAATGTTAAGGACTCGGTAGTGAGTAGTTTCGCCGATGACACAAGAATAAGTAGAGAACTAACTTGTGATGAAGATAGGAACACGCTACAAAGAGACCTTAACAAAGTATATGATTGGGCAGAGGTAAATAGGATGGTATTTAACTCTGATAAATTTGAATCAATAAACTATGGAGACAGAGAAGGAAAGCTATATGCATATAGGGGACCTAATAATGAGACAATCACAAATAAGGAAGCAGTTAAAGACCTTGGTGTGATGATGAATAGGAACATGTTATGCAATGATCAAATAGCAATTTTATTGGCAAAATGTAAAGCAAAAATGGGAATGTTGTTACGGCATTTTAAAACAAGAAAAGCTGAACACATGATTATGCTTTATAAAACATATGTTCGTAGTCCACTTGAATATTGCAATATGATATGGTACCCACACTATCTAAAGGATATTGCACAAATAGAGAGTGTACAAAGGTCCTTTACAGCTAGAATAGAAGAAGTTAAAGACCTTGACTACTGGGAAAGACTACAATCCTTAAAATTATATAGTCTAGAAAGGAGAAGAGAATGCTACATGATAATTCAGACATGGAAACAGATAGAAGGAATAGCTGAAAACATCATGGAGCTAAAAATATCAGAAAGAGCAAGCAGAGGTAGATTAATAGTGCCCAAAACTATACCAGGAAAAATAAGGAAAGCACACAGGACATTAATCACTACGCACCAGCAATCGATAATGCAGCGTCATCAGTGCGTTGCCAGCTCATCTGAGGAATATAACAGGAGTGAGCGTAGATGTGTTTAAGAATAAGCTCGACAAATATCTAAACTGCATCCCAGACCATCCAAGATTGGAAGATGCAAAATATACCGGAAGATGTAATAGCAACTCTCTGGTAGACATTAGAGGTGCCTCATACTGAGGGACCTGGGGCAACCCGAACAAGATGTAAGGTCTGTAAGGTAAGGTGATGTACCAGTGGGCGATCGACAACTCGGAGGTCATGGCCAGGTACATTGCAAGCAGGAGGAATATGGTGATTGACGCACTTAAGTCGTCAGAGTCAAGTCCTAGGTACGGAGTGGTCCCTGCATCAGGATGTAGTGGACAGGCTGTTTCACCTATAGGGAAGACCCATGTTAAATCTCTTCGCCAATTGCTTCAACAGGAAGCTGGAAGTCTACTTCTCGTAGTCCTGGATCCTCTCGCTCTGGTGGAGGATGCTCTACAGCATCCTTAGGACAATCTCAAAGTGTACACCTTTGGTCCATTCTGCCTGATTCGTCAGGTCCTGAACAGAGTAATGAGTTCTTGGAATCTCAGGATGACCTTGGTGGCTATTATTGAAATATAATTTTTCTCCTCAAGAAAAATTGCCTTTCTCTTCTCACCAGTAGCAGTAGCATTTTGATAGATATGGTGGCTTCTCAACAACACAACATAGATATTAAAAAAAGAATAGTAACAAAATAATACAATATAAAGTATCAGTTATACATTATATACTCTTGCCATTGCACAGCAAACTAGAAGAGAAAAGTTGCTGTTCTTTGGATGCCCAGCATTCGCAAGAGAATATTATACCGAGTGTCATGTGTCTTAGAGAAAATTTAAATTCTAAATTGAGAAAGTAGTTTTTGCTAAATGAGTATTCTCACTATCACTGTTGTAAAGTTGTAATAGTACTGGTGTCATAAAGTGAACTATCGTAACACGGGGGGATTGTACTTTGTCCCTTTCCTGTCTTTGCTATCCTGAATATTTTCATCTTATCCTCAATGATGGTAAGATTCTGATTCCTTTCCTCTCAACTTACCTGCTTTGCCATTAACCCTATATTATGTTTTGGAAACTTTTATTAACTTTTTGGTGTGTATGCATATTTATTTTGACAGGGTATTTTTTTAGTGTTATCATAGTTTTGTTTTCAGTTAGTATTTGTTAGATTTTCATAATTTATTCAATATTAAAGGTTCTTGAAACTTCATGACGAGAAAACCAAACGTTTATGGTTCCTTTGGCCTCAAGAATTAACTAAAGTGTCAGCTCAAGTTTTTGGCAAATGTGGGTGTGTTGGTGGCTGTGCATTCTTCGGAACAAACAGGAATGGTCCTTACTTCTTTAAACCCAGCAGACAAGATTTCTCAGGCGGATATAATGTTGCTCAGTTACGGTAAGTTTACTTATACAACGATTTAGGATCCTTTAGAAGTAATGTTTAATAACCTTTTTCATTGCATGATATGGATGACATACAGATTTTAACTGTATTGTTATGGTGAACAAAAGAAATACTGTATTAGTTTTAAGAAACAAAAAATAATATGTAAGGGCTGATTACCAAGAAATTTGTCCAAACTTCTCTTTTGAGGGTAAGAGTATTTGGTAAGACAGTATTTAGAAACATCTGATTTGAGCATGTTTTGTGTTTATAACAAATCCATTGATTATATTTAGCCAAAATTTTGGCAAAGTCTCCAAAGGTGTACCCATAATGAAGTCATGAGAACTAAAGAAATAGAAAAGGTAGGAGAGACAGTCTGTGCATCTGCACACTGAACCACCAATTGAAAGGTACTATTTAACTCCTTCTATTAAGTCTTGTGACTGTAAACTTCCCTGTGGGTCTCCAGCTTTGCTTCAGTTATTCAAAATTGCTTATTCCAAATTTATCCATTTTTCAATACAGCCAGTCCCCAGTTATCGGCAGGGGTTCTGTTTCTGGGGGTGTAACAATAAGCAAAAACTGCCATTAACCGAAACTCAGTGACTTATGGCCCCATATGGCGCCAATAACCGGAACTCGTCCCTTTATGGCGCAATAAATTGCCGATTTTATGGCGCTAAACAAGCCCCATAAAACCGGATCGCCAATAACTGAGTCCACCAATAACTGATGAGTGCCTGTAATGAGCATGCTGGTTAAGTTTTGGAAGACTGTATTCTCATTTGTGAAAGAGAATCCAACATTTAATATCTTGGCAGAGTGGTATTCCAAACAGTTTTGAACAAAATCTCCTAGACTGTCACAAATCAGGCATCTTGAAGAACTCGAGGATTCTTTAAAAAAAAATCCAATTATCTCTCCATGGTTTGTTTCAGAAGCATTTATTGTTCATATACTGTATGAACATGGTAATCATAATAAAAAATTAACCAAAAAAGTTTACTATTGGGTCAGAATTGCAAGATAGGTTTATACCGGCTGCTGAAAAGCAAAAGCCTGTGCCAGTATCTTACTGTATGTAAGATAGGGTAGGTTGTGTGATAGTATGTGAAGGGGAGTCATATGTTGCTAAACTCTTCATCACTTTTTAACGCTGAATCAACTGTCATAGTGTTTTGAAGCTTGTGAGAAAAAATTTGAATGCTCTGGTTATTTAGAGTGATTCTGGAAATTTCTTGGTAGCATTGAAGAAACTTAACCCTTCTTGTCCATTAATCCCGAAGACTCCGGAGTGCTCTTTCATTTCTATGTAAGCTTAAATCGTTTGTTGAATGCCCTCATCCAGGAATACAAGGCAATGAATCAGCTAACAGGGAAACTAAAGATGTTGCCAGATGGAAGTTTTTTTATTAAATAGGTTCCATTCTGAGATATGGAAAGGGTCACAAAAGATACTTCAGAAATTTTAAATGACATTGTAGATGTAGGTAGCCTTGTGCCCTATGTACAAGAGGCCAAGATTTTTATTGAATGTAGTACTATGTAAAATATTATATATATGTATATATATATATATATATATATATATATATATATATATATATATATATATATATATATATATAATATATATATACACACATATTGCATCTAGTATTATATGATAAGGGAAAAAATTCTATATCCCCAAGTACCGCCAGAAAATTGTAAATTCAAAGGTGCTGAATAACCATGAAAAGATCAGTGCTTTGCTTTAAGGCCTAAACCTCATAATCAATCGATTAAGTCATCTTTAACAATTGTCTCCATGGTGAACAAAGGCAGTCTAGTTTGTGAAGAACATGAAAGACCCTGGTTAGGCAGGGGAAAGTGATGAGAAGCTAGAACCATGACCCTTCATTTGCCATGGTATATCCTCACTGATAGAAGAGAAAGACTTAGCCAGAAGGAGCTCAGATGCCTTCAAACTCATAATGTTCTCATCATGCAGAGGCTGCATTCACCGAAAGTTGTTATGGGAAGGAAAGAGGAAGGAAATATCACTTGAAAACATGGCTGAAGATGATATACAGGGTGCTTTTAAATTAAGAGCCCCCCCCCTCTACAGCATAAAATAAAATTGATATGGACAAAAACAAAAGTAATTCAGAATAGGTATTTGTTTAAGTTTCTCTCTGAGTATTTAATATTTTGTGTGGCCTCCATCTGCCTGTACCATAGCCTGTATTCTTGAGGGGTATGATTTAGGCAAATCACAAAAAAACTGAGACTCAAACTCCATTTCCCTTAGCACTTTGGTCACCTCTCTTCGCAGGTCGTTGAGGCTTGGTATATCATTATAGTTCACTGTGCGCTCTTCAACACGATCATTTAATATACACACACTAAGGTCAGGGGAGCTACCTGGCAATTCAATTGACGAGAAGAAATTGATACCACTGTTTTGAAGCAGCTCCTCTGTCTGAAGAGCCTTGAAAGATGATGCCTTATCATTCAAAAATGTGACTTCTTCAACAGATAACACTTTCTCAGGATCTCTGAGGAGAGGAAATACTCTACCAGTAAGCACAGTTTCTCTGAAGTATTTGCCATTCCATGACTGTCCTTTTTCTTTGATGATCCACATTAACCATTTGGCTGTGAAACAGAGAAAAAATTCCCAAACATTCAGGAAATTTCACAACTTGGCGATAGCGCAACTCATTGCTATCATCCAACTTTGCAGCCCAAACTATGTCATTTTTATGATTTGGCTTCCTGACTGTGTAAATGAAGAATTCATCTGATGCGGCAACATGGAGAAAGTCAGCTTCATCCCAATCTTTAAGAAATGAACCACAAAATCATGCATGGTCTTCTCTCTCTTGCTGAGTGATGTTGGGCTTGCTGATAACATGAAATGGCTTGGTACCAGATTTTTTCAACTCCCTATATACAGCTCTTAAACTTCTCTTCTTTCCTCCCTATATACAGCACTTAAACTTCTCTTCTTTCCCCTTTTTGTTTCTAGTTCAAATGCCAATTTACATAAAGACTTTCTTGGTCTACCCAGTGCCTCAGCTATGATGTCTTTTGACGCCTGAGAAAGGACTTCAGGCCTTCCAAGATTCTCACTCTTTTCGCAATGACAGTCGCATGGATTTTTGTTTCAGTTTCTTGTAACAAAAGATTCATCTCTTGTAATGTATTTAGCTATCCAGGAACATGAAATGAAGGATGCACTAGCATCCCTGGCCTATCTGAAGGTTATAACCCGGATTCGGTCAATCCATCTGATTTCCTCCAAGTCGTTAGACATGGCTGTATCTAACTCCATCACTCAGTCTGAAAATACAAGAAATGTAAAGTGAAAATAGCTTAATAGAAACTTAAGATAATGTACTAGGAGATAGGCTATAGCAGAAAACTTCATAACTTTCCATTTGTTCTGTGGAGGATGGCTCTAATTTCAAAACACCCTGTACAATAAAGTACTGGTATAACTTGCAACCATAGGCAAAGAGGAGACTGCTGATGGTAAACAAGAATGTCCTGAGGATCAATGAGAGCCTGTAGACTTTGGAGAGCCCTGTTTACTGGAATGACCTGGAGAGTGGTGATGTAAGTCCTTTCTGTGCTAAAGTGATTTAAAATGCTTGTGCGCAGTAATTTGCTGGGTAACTGAATCAACTGGATCTGGAGATGATGATGTCTTCAGTGGTCTCTTTTGGCATGCTTTCAGATAGAAAAGGCTTCACAGGAACAGTGAGGGCCAGACCACTTAGCAGTGGAATATCTTTTAATAGATTTTTCACTTTTTTATTGAAACCACAATTCACACTGTCTGTCGGGTTCTTATTTAGTTCTTTATAAGTACTATTATCACCCAAAAGACTTTCCATTTTTTGTATATCATTTTTGTGGTTTCAATAAAAAAGTGAAAAATCTGTTAAAAGGTAACGAAAGCCTTATAAAGAAGTTGTGTGTGACATCTCCATCGCTACCGTATATGTATGGTACGATAAAAACCCAAAAAACAAATTTCCTGCCAGACCAAATATCAGCTAAGTGGGTTCCGCATCTTAAAAATTAGCGAAGTATTTAGTGGATATCCGTAACCCATTGGTAGGTAACATCTCTAATGCCAATATTAAGAATAATGTGGACTTGATAAATAAACTAAATAGTGTACAAGTTAATAGTGAATCGAAACTTGTGAACTTTGATGTAGTATCACTATTCACAAAAGTGCCTATTGATGATCTATTGGAGTATCTATCGGAATTATTAGAAAACAAGCAGCTGGATATTCCATTTTCTAAAAGCACCCTAATTGAAGTGATCAAATTATGTGTAAAAGACTGTAAATTTTCATTCAATGGAAAATTTTTTAGATATGTTGACGACATAATTTGTGTATGGCCAGGGAACGAAAATGTAAATAACTTTTTTGCCAGGTTAAATCAATTAGTACCATCAATTAGATTTATTATGGAAATGGCAAAAGATGGATGCCTACCCTTTTTGGATGTCCTCATACAGAGAAATAGTAGTGGGTTTAAATATAGTGTTTACAGAAAACCTACTAATATTTCTTCCTATGTACATTTCTATTCTGAACAAAACAATACGGTTAAAAGATCAGTGTTTGCATTTATGTTTCTAAGAGCACTATGGATATGTAGCCCAGAATATATAGATGAGGAGATAGATAAGATTTGGAATGCAGGCAAGAAACTGAAATATCCAGATAGTGTACTAAACAGTGCATTAGAAGCAGCAAAAAAGACCATGTATCAAAACCAAAAAGAACCTTACAACATAAAAAATTTGCTTCTACTACCTTATAATAGTAATATGAAAGATATCCCACATCTGAAGAATTTTGGTGTTAATGTAGTTTTTAAAAACAATAAAACAATGAAACAGGTACTTATTAAGAAAAATTCTGTGTAAGTCTTGTGACAACTTTTACATTGGTCAAACAGGGAAAGCACTGGAAAAAAGAATAGAACAACACAACAATGTGTGAGATATGCACAGGGAATAATGGTATATTTGTACATGTTGGTGAGAACAATCATGCTATTAACTGGGAAGGGGCAAAAGAGCTGGTGTGTTCTAATAATGCAATGGAAAGGAATATCATTGAATCTACTTTTATAAAAGAAAGTTACAACAGTAATATGAACATCAGTCAAGGAATGTATAAACTTAATCCTTTAATATGAAAAGAAATTTGTGAACTGTTTAAATTTTAAGGTAGGCAGTTGAGATGTATGGAAATAGGATTATTATATTTGTAAACACAGTAAGGGGCCAGTAGTGGTAATGAGATGTCCAACCCCGCCTCCATGACACCTGTCATGTGCAGACTTGTCTCCTACGAGGGGTACCGTAATCGGTAGTATCCCTTGAGAATTTATTGTAAATTTTAGCCAAATGATTTTTGAAAGCCACTCCTACCTTGACACCTGCCTGTGGGTGGATCTGCAGTCTCAAACGTTTGTGTGTATGGGTGTCAGCACTGTCTGTAGTATATATACTTGTGACTTCTAATACTATGTATCAGTCCTTTGTCAATGGCTTGAAAATAAAGCCGAAACCAGTCAGGACCTACACCCTGCCTCATATTTTTCACCTGTGGATATGTGTGATAAATGAATCACGTGCTAAAGTGATTGTAATCATCATGTGTGTGTATATATATATATATATATATATATATATATATATATATATATATATATATATATATATATATATATATATATATATACACACATACACACACACACACACACACACACATACAGGCAGTTCCCGGGTTACGATGGGCTCGGCTTACGACATTCCGAGGTTAATTCGCATTTCAATTATATTCATCAGAAATTATTTCCAGGGTTACGACACATGTTCCAGGGTTACGGCGCCTACAACGCTCATCTGGCACAAGAAATATGACACCGAAAATGCAAAATAATCAATATTTGAAGGTTTTTTGATGAAAAATGCAATAAGAATGCAGTTTACATAGTTTTGAATGCACCCAAAGCATTAAAAGTAGGGTTTTATACATTCAACTTCCCTGCCAGATATATACTTAGCTATAGACTCCGTCGTCCCCGACAGCAATTCGAATTTCGCGGCACACGCTACAGGTAGGTCAGGTGATCTACCGCCCCTGGCAGGAATAGGAACCATTCCCATTTTCTATCAGATTTTCTCTGTCGCCGGTGACCACAACATCGTTGTTGGTACCTCCTGACTTGATTTTCGTATTTCATCGCCGTTGATCTTCTGGACTGTCTTTTTGGTGACGTATTTGAATCTGTGGTTTGGCATACGCTTTTGTGAAACGTTTTTTGGATTTTGCTTTGGATTTTGCTAAAATGTCTGATTCTAGCTGCGAAGTTAGAAGATGTGTGAATGAGGGTTGCTTGGTGAGGCTACCGAAAGTGTCGTTAGATCCTCACAAGGTATGCAAGAAGTGTAGGGGGTATGAATGCACTAGAAATAACACTTGTGATGAATGTGTGAAAATGGATGAGGAAGGATGGAAGACCCTAGATTCCTATTTAAGGAAACTAGAGAGAGATAGGGTTAGAAAGGCTGTCTCTAGAAGCATGAGTAGATCTCGCTCTAACGAGCCAGTTAGTATAACTAACCCCCAATTAATTGCTTCCTCACATGCAGTATCACCCTCCCGTAGCAGATGTTGCAAGTTCTGCTGCGGAGATTGCAAATCTGAAGACTGCATTAAGGAGGATGGAGCTTGAAATGCAAGCTCTTAAAGGTAAGACTGTGGAAAGTGACATAAGTGTCCCCAGTGTAGTGGAGGGTGCGTCTGATTGGCTCTGTCTCGCTCCCAGACCGCTTCCAAGCTCCCAGGTCCAGAGGAGAAGGAATGTCGACAATCGTACGGAGGTTACGGAGAATCCCCACTGGTCAGGCGTCCCAGACTGCCAAGGATCGCCATTGGAAAGGCATCCTAAAAGAGTGCTTTTCATCATCCAATTCGTCTCCTCGCAGAAGTGGATGGACTTCCGATGAACTGTCGCGTCCGATCAAGAAGAGTTGGAAAGCTCCGACGCTGGACTCGAACCCGGAACGTCTCCGGACGATTCTCCCTACGAGAGGAAAAGAGCCAAGAGGACAATGTCTCGATCTCCTACGCCTTCCAGGGCGCATTCTCCTATTCATGAGAAAGAAAAGGAAGAAACCTCGACGGACATCCTACTTAAAATGCAGGAACAGATTTCCTCATTAGTAGGAGTATTGAGAAAAGACCTTCCGAGGAGAAAGGACGATTTTCTTCCTGTTAAGAGATCTCGTCCGACGGGCGTTCCGGACTCCAGACTCCTCTCCTCTACTCCTCGTCCGAGAACAGAGATGAATAAGGAAAGACGGACGAAAACTCATAGGCTTGGGACGCCAGATACGGACAATGAAGAAGAGTGTCCGAGTCGGACAGAACCATCCAGGCGCTCGGCGCCAGAATTGGACGACTCGGACAGGCAAAAGTTTCCTACGCGGACGCCCCCAACCAAACACCATCCGCCAGACGCGGACAGCCCGGACAGGCAGATTTGTCCTATGCGGACAACTATGACCAAGCACCGTGTGTCGATTGCGGACAACCTGGACAAGGCGGACAACTTGGATAGGACAAACGTTGTGCGCAGGCGCAACTGTCCGGGCGCCAGGCGCCAGAAGCGGACAAGACGGACAGGCAGAAGTGTCATACTGGAACGCACCAGCCAGGCGCCAAGTTCCAAATGTGGACAGCTCGGACAGACGACACTGTCCGAGACGGACAGATACGTCCAAGCGCACGGAACAAATCAGACTTTCGGCGCCAGATAAGCGCCAAGCGCCAAGATTTTCTTCAAGAGAACCATGCGGAGAAATCAACCAGGAAGCGTCTCTTTATGATTTAGACCAGGAACGTTTTTCTCTGGACAGAGACGAAAGATGTCGCACAGGCGGCCGTCGTCCTGGTCACGAGATGTCCGTTTCTGGTGGGAACTTTGCGCAAGCACAAGTGTCTTGTTAGAAAGGCTTAGATGATGATCGGGTTTCTTCTCAGGATCAGCGTTCGCCTGACAGGGACGCAAGATGTCGCACAGGTGGCCAACGCCCTTGTCGGGAGGGAGCTGATCCTGCGAGGAGCCCTTCACCTTGCGAGAAGAGACGTTCTCCCGCGGCTGATAATGATTCTCCGGTGGAACTCAAATTGGAAGATGTCTCTGACACTGAAGATCAGAAAGGGGTGGACTATCGGACTACAAAGCGTTGGTGGCGCTTTTGCTCCAAGAATTTGGAGATTCTTAGAGTCCTGCTGCCCCTCCGTCTCCTCGGTCGCTGTTCACGAGCACGAAGACCTCAAAGTCGTCCTCCTTCTTGAAGATGCGGCCAGCAATTTCCATGAAGAAAGCTTTGCAGTCTTTTGGAAACTGGCTCAACTCCAGGAAGGAGGCGGGAAAGACTGTCTTTACCTGCCCTCCCTCCAGACTTTCTGGGAGGAGGGGTATCTGGTATGAGACAGGCGAAGCAATGGGATTCGCCCTCCCAGCTTCTGCGAGGCAGATTTTTCAACTCTGGTGGACGCGTCGAGACATTCTCTCTCCTCAGCCCAAGACCAACTTGGGGAATGTCTGAAATTGGACCCCACTCCTCAAGGGATTGTTCCATGTCTTGGAAGTTTCAACATTCTGGACCGTCCCTTGGGGTGGTGGCCAAGACCAATAGGACACAAGACAATGAACGCCTGAGCCCCGATGTCCTTAATAGTATTTTGGCTTGTATGGACAAGGCAGTGCAAGACAGATCGGGAGAAGTGGCCTCCCTTTTCGGGGCGGGAATACTTAAGAAGAGAACTGTGTTTAGTTCTTTTCTTACAAAAGCAGTCTCTCCGGTACAGATGTCGTCCCTACTGTACGCCCCTCTGTCCAACCAGCTGTTCCCTTCTCAGTTAGTGAGAGACATTTCTCACTCACTGACTGAGAAGGCGACACAAGACCTGCTGGTACAGTCAACCAAAAGGCCGAGGAGGCAGCTGTTCCCTCTACGAAGAGGGAGACACGGAACCCAAATCCGCCCCCCTTTTGAGGAGTTCGTCTTCTCGTCCTCCTCCTTTAAGAAGTAGGAGCAGAAAGAAAAGGTAGGTCTTCTGCCTTTAGACCTACCAAGAAAAACAAGTGAACCTCAAGTCCTCCAAACACCAGTAGGCGCCAGACTTCTGAACTTTGCAGAAGAATGGGCGTCGAGAGGGGCGGACAACTGGTCCCTCTCAATAGTGAAGAGAGGATATCTAATTCCCTTCAGAGACAGGCCTCCCTTGACGTCTACTCCAAGGGAACTGTCAGCGAAGTACATGGACCCTGTCAAAATGAAGACCCTTCTTCAGTTAGTAGAACAAATGTTGGACAAGGAGGCCATAGAATTAGTGCAGGACCCACACTCTCGGGGCTTTTACAATCGACTGTTCCTCGTACCAAAAGCCTCGGGAGGGTGGAGACCTGTACTGGATGTGAGCGCACTGAACCGATTCGTAGAGAAACAGAAGTTCACTATGGAAACTTCCAACTCGGTTCTTGCAGCTCTCCGTCCAGGAGATTGGATGGCCTCCTTGGATCTACAGGACGCGTATTTTCACGTCCCTCTTCATCTGTCATCGAGGAAATACCTACGTTTCATGATGCAGGGAAGGGTCTTTCAATTCAGGGCCATGTGCTTCGGCCTGTCTACGGCTCCCCAAGTGTTCACGAGCCTGATGAGGAACGTAGCACGATGGCTTCATCTGGAGGGTGTGAACATATCCCTCTATCTGGACGACTGGCTAATAAGGGCCAAATCGAAACAACAATGTTTGGAGGACGTGGAAACGACTTTGAATATCGTTCGTTCACTCGGACTGCTCGTGAACCTCGAGAAGTCTCAGATGATCCCCAGCCAGGACATTGTCTATCTGGGGATTCAGATGGATTCTCGGGGTTTTCGAGCATATCCATCGCAAGACAGAATTGCTCGAAGCTTAGAAAAAGTCTCAACCTTCTTAGGGAAAGAACGAAGTACAGCAAGGGAATGGTTAAGTCTTCTGGGCACCCTTTCGTCGCTGGAGCAGTTCGTTTGCCTAGGGAGGCTAAATCTGAGACCTCTGCAGTTTTACCTGCAAAGAATGTGGGACCGAAAGAGAGGGGAACTTTCAGATCAGTTTCCCATTCTACAAGAGATAAAGTCAGACCTGAGGTCGTGGTTAACCCCTCTTCAAAAGAACGAACGTATATCCCTTTCGATTCGGAACCCTCTCCTAGTGTTGTTTTCTGACGCCTCGGAAACGGGATGGGGAGCAACACTAGGGAAGAAGGAAGTGTCAGGAACCTGGACAGAAGAACAGGTGTCCTGGCATATAAACGTAAAGGAACTTATGGCAGTTCATCTAGCCTTGAAGAACTTCGAGTCGGAGGTCAGAGGCGTGGTAGACCAGCTAAATTCGGACAATACCACGGCTCTGGCTTACATCCGAAAACAGTGGGGGGACTCACTCACTCACACTATACAAGATACCGAGAGACCTCCTTATATGGGCAGAGGAACGAGGCACTTTACTCTTGACGAGGTTTGTACAAGGAACCAAAAATGTAAGAGCAGACAGACTCAGCAGGAAGAACCAAGTCCTTCCAACAGAGTGGACCCTACACTCCGGAGTCAGCAGGAAGAACCAAGTCCTTCCAACAGAGTGGACCCTCCACTCCGGAGTCTGCCAAAGGCTCTGGTCCCTCTGGGGGAAGCCCCAGATAGACCTGTTCGCCACGTTCCTCTCCAGAAGGATGGAAAACTTTTGCTCCATAGTAGAAGACCCCAGAGCAATAGCAATAGATGCCCTTCTGATGGACTGGTCGGGCATAGATGCCTACGCTTTTCCCCCATTCAAGATTCTGGGGGAAGTGTTAAGGAAGTTCCGTTCCTCGCAGGCGACGAAACTGACACTTATCGCCCCATATTGGCCCACTCGAGACTGGTTCACAGAGGTACTGGAGTGGACAGTGGACTTCCCCAGATCTCTTCCCATGAGGACAGATCTGCTCAAACAACCCCACTTCGAGAGATATCACGGAAACATCCACGCTCTCTCCCTGACTGCCTTTCGACTATCGAAAGACTTGTCAGAGCGAGAGGCTTTTCTCGAAAAGCTGTGAGCGCAATTGCCAGATCCTCTACTCTGCAGGTCTATCAATCGAAGTGGGAAGTCTTCCGTAGATGGTGTAGGTCGAAGAAGCTGTCCTCTTCCAATACCTCTGTGACCGAAATTGCTGATTTCCTTCTCTTCCTTAGAGAGGAATCACGCTTAGCTGTTTCAACCATAAAAGGTTATAGGAGCATGCTCTCGGCTGTATTTAGAAACAGGGGCCTCAACATAGAGGACAACAAGGATCTCCATGATTTGATACGATCCTTTGGTACTACAAAGTCTAAGTCCTCTGTCACACCAAGTTGGAATCTGGATGTGGTCCTCCAGTTTCTCTCTTCGGATACTTTCGAACTGCCGAATAAGGCATCCTTTAGAGACCTCTCGAGAAAGTGCATTTTTCTCTTGGCCCTCGCGACTGCCAAGAGGGTCAGTGAAATACATGCATTAGACTCTCGGGTAGGTTTTAAAGGAGATTCTGTTTCTGGCCAAGAATGAGAACCCTTCTAAACCTTGGGCCAGAAGTTTTGAAGTTAAGGGCCTCTCTCCCCTTGTGGGTAGAGAAGCAGAAGGGTCTCTCTGTCCGGTCAGAGCACTGAAGTTCTATCTGAAGAGAAAGAGTCAACTTCAGGGTTGTGATCAGAGCCTATGGTGCGCGGTAAGGAACCCGAAGAGGCAAATGTCGAAGAACGCATTAGCATTCTTCGTGAGAAATGTGATGACGGAGGCTCACATTAAATGCCAAGAGAAAGCCTTTAAGCTGCTTAGGGTTAGAGCACACGGAGTACGTGGCAAATTGCAACTTCCCTAGCCTTTAAATAGGAATATGTCAATGAAAGACATATTAGCAGCAACGTATTGGAGATGCAACTCAGTTTTGGGGGGGCTTCCCATACCTAAAAGACGTCAGAGTGACTTATGAAAAGTCTTTTCTCTCTGGACCTTATGTATCAGCGGATACCGTGCTGGGACAGGGAGCTGGTACTGATCCTTAAACAAAAAAATAAAAAAATTGTTTGGTTTTGATTTTTTATGGTCGTTTGAAAGGGTGTTGGGGGGATAACTCCTTTCAATCGTAGTACTAACCCCGGTGATAGGATCAGGTGATCGAGATCGGTGTTATGCTCCTTGATGACGCCATTTGGCAAGGTGTTTTGTCATGTAAGTGGATAGGACCCCATTGACAAAGATCCTTAGGTTCTGTCGAGTAAGTGGATAAGACCCCATCGACAGACCATCAAGAACTCTTAGCATGAGGTCACTACCTCGCTGAGGCTCTTGAGGCGATGTAAGCTCCTAGGCAGTAGCCATGAAGTCTTTCGCCGACACAGGTAGGAACCAAGGTTTCTTATATTATTGTTACCTACAACGTATGTTGTTTTCCTGTCTATTCAGTAATTAGCTGTTTCCTACCCTCCGCCAAAGGTGCCAATCAGCTAAGTATATATCTGCCAGGCAAGTTGAATGTATAAAAATGATATTGTCATGATACAATAAAGTTTTATACATACTTACCTGGCAGATATATACAATTAAATGGCCCACCCAGCCTCCCCTCAGGAGACAGGTGGAAGAGAAAATCTGATAGAAAATGGGAATGGTTCCTATTCCTGCCACCCAGCGGCAGGGGCGGTAGATCACCTGACCTACCTGTAGCGTGTGCCGGGAAATTCGAATTTCTGTCGGGGACGACAGAGTCTATAGCTAAGTATATATCTGCCAGGTAAGTATGTATAAAACTTTATTGTATCATGACAATATCATTTTTCTTAGGATTTTTGACGATATTCTGACTTATAACGATTTTCGGGTTACAACACATCTCAAGAATGGAATCCTTGTTGTAACCCGGGGACTGCCTATATATATATATATATATATATATATATATATATATATATATATATATATATATATATATATATATATATATATATATATATATTTCTGGGCTCAGCTCGTGTCGCTGCGCGAAATATCCTTTAATCTATTATTTCTAGGGTAAATGTACTAACACATACCAGAGAATAAATAATAAAGAAAAAGGTCAGTACAACTGACTCGCTCACCCTCCAAGAGAGGGTGTCGGTATGAACACTATGGCGAGTGAGACCACTACCACGAGCCGCTTGCCAATAGAAATCTCCCACTACAAAATCCCCACAAGAGGGGAGCCGACCCACAGAGTGGGCAGCACTAACTACTACTACATACATCCCATGCTGCCGACTGCTGCGCCTCTGGTGGCCATCCTTTTCAGTTAGCGCACACTGTATACACGTGCCCTTTTTGCTCTGTGTTTTTGTGCCCTTATTTTTGGATTTACTCATCATGGAGCGTGCAGCCATCGCAGCAGCTAAGTTAAGTACTCAATGTTTATTGCTATTTGGTTTTTTCCGTCTTTGAGTCAGTATTTGCCGTTTTTTTAGGTATAAATACGAACTCTAGGTCGGAAGCAATGGCAGCATGGTTCTGCCTCGTGGCGGGAGTTCGTTCTTGGTCTTCCATACCCAGAACCTTCCCTTACTTTAGTACGCTCTATTTTTAGTCATCCTATTTGTTTTAGGGTACAGTCTACGCGGTTTATGTCATGCATGCATGTCTTTTTACCTTACGTAGGCTTCTTCTATCCAGACCCTAGCCACGGCTCTTAGTATCTGGCCCCGGCTAGCTTTGAGTGGTAGACTTTCTTTCGGGTTAGTCGTACACTCCTGGATTTTTTCTCCTACTATTTTGTTTTCTTTCTTTCAATGTTTTTTATTTAATTTATTATGTTTTTGTTAGTGTAGGCGTCTGGCTTCATCTAGCCTAGGTTATGGCCCATAGGGCCCATGCGCTACCGCTCTTCAGTTCGGTTTGCTTCCTTATAGCTTCTCTCTGATTCAGCCGGTTGTGTATTCTAGGCATTATCGTTTCATTGTTTTGTTGTTACCCCCGCCCCCGTGTTCACTACGTGATCACGGAGCAGCCATGACGCCTGTCCAGTCATCTTCCCTCCTCCCGCTCTTCCATAGGGCCGGGGGTAGGGTTGGTCTGCCCACGCTCGCTCCGCATACCCGAGCCTGCCTCCCTCTCCCCCCAGGCGGAGGGAGTAGAGGGACGGGACAGACCCAGACTGGACTCGACCTCTCCAGCTTCTCGGTCCGGCGGCCGGATGGCTAGGGGGGGGGGGGTGGGGGGGGACTGGCCTTTCCCCCCTCCGTCGCTTCTCCGTCGCTCCGTTGCTAGCGCGAGTCTGTGTGCCCTCTCGCCCTTTCCCACCTTACTGGGCTCCTTTTCTACCGGAGCTCCGGCATCCAAGTGGAAAGGTGCTAGTTCACCCCGCAGGGTGGACTGAGGCATACAGTTGGTCTCTTACTAACCCCTCCGTCGCGCTGAGGTCGCGACACGCTCCGCCACGCACTGGACTTAGTCCCGGTACGTTCGATTTTTATAGGTTTAAGAATTAGTTATGTTAAACTAAGTAGTTTATCTTAAGCTACCTTAAACCATCCCCATCCCTTGGTCTGCCTCACCGGATCTCTCCGGGGTTATAGCCTATTCAGGCGGTAAGGAGGTGTTATGCCCAAATCTTTTTCCGAGCTCCGGCATGCAGCGGAGTTCTTCTGTCCTTTAGCTGTAAGTGATAGCCTTTAAGATGCTCATGTGTCTTTTCACTTACAGACCACCAACTGTGAGCATCCGGGATGCACCGCCACGCTTCAAGACCCCTGTGGACATGAAGTTTTGCCGGTCCCATGCTCCATGCGCGACTATGCACGGGGACCTCCAAGTCGGGTGTCACGAGACATGCAACATCTGTTATGATCTGGTGAGCCAGCTCTTAGACGGGGTAAGTATTTCCAACTCCGTTAGCCAGTCCCTACTTCGTTATAGTTCTTAAGTTTTAAAAAATTCTAATCTTTCTTAAACTTAAGATAAAAATACAGGGGATTTCGCATCCCCTATAATTTTAAGTTAAGCTTTTAATTTAGTTTTAGTTTTAAGTTTAATCTTAAAAACTAATAAATACCCTCTCTTCCAGGCTCCGGCTGTGAAGGACACCGCACTGGCAACCCTGCGGGCCTGGGTCGGCGGTTTTTGGGAAGAACGCCGCCAAGGGTATGCCCTACATTCTCGAGAAGAGGTTGGCGGTCCTGATCTTCCCCGGAGGCAAGTCAACGGGCTACGTCTGACCCAGCAGAGGCGGCCCCGACTATTGCGTTCATCCAACAACAGCTCGCTGCCTCGTTGACGGATCCAGGCCAGGACATCTCCTCGGAGTCGCGACGTTAGATCTAAACATTGAACCCATGGTAGGTGTAGACGACCTGTTGTCGAGGTGAGTACGTTGGACGCCCAAGGGATGCCCTTGGGTGCCACTGGATCTTCTAACCCCTGCAAACTCTCCATCCTTCCAAGGCTTTACAGGTACAGAACTTTATTCTTCTCCTGATGCTTCCGTTAGACCTAAGGTCAAAGGACAAGCAGTAAAAACCTTGACTAAGACGTCGTCGTCGTCTAAAAAGACGGCGTCGGCGTCATCATCATCTCGTAAGTCTCCGGCTAAAAACCCCGGAGCAGAGAGGTCTAAAGCTTCCGGGTCCGGCTCCAAATCCTCTAGGAGTAGATCCTCCAGGGAGAGATCACACACTCCAGCGGAGTCAACCGTTCCACTACCTTTGGTTCCGGTTTCAGAGCACCCGTCCACCTCCGCAGCAGCTCCGGCTTTGGATCCCAACGCTGGCCTGTTGCAACAAGTGGGCGATCTGGTGGGGTCTCTAAAAACCATAGTGGAACATATGTTCTCCCGGTTTGTCTGATAGGAATCAACTCCCAGGACAACATTATCGCCGGACTGAGCCAAGCTCCGCTAGCTTCTCCCCCACCCTTCAGCACAGGGGGAGCGCAATTGCCTCCGTATGACTCTCTACCTCCGTTCAGTATGAACAATCCTTGGAGAGTAGCGTCATACGCCCCCTTCCAGGACGGGCTTATTTCTATCCCGGAATGTGGAACTCGGAGGATTGAAGACTTCGAGTTCTACCCGGAAGACCTTCAGCCTCCGTTCATCGGCTACGCCAGGCTCACCGCCTCTGCCATGACTCGAGACGATAAGGTACCTAAAGAAACAGTCCTCTATTCACGAGACCAGGCTCAAAGAGAATGGCTTCAGGTGTTTAGAGGACATGGACTGTTCGAAACACGAAAATACAGCCGTTTAAGAGTCCTTTCACAATCTTTACAATGGAAGAGAGTACCCCCCGCTCCCTTTCTTGACAAGATTGCTACGGTTACCATTCCAGCAGCCAGAAGGGGATTCGTTCCTCAGCTGAAAGAAGCGGACCCTACGTCTCCTTTACTTCCCTCAGCCGGTGAGTTGTGGGAAGATCTGCCCAACACTTTTTCTGCGGGCAACTCAAACCAGACTGTGCTATGGAGCAGTTTGGTGAGAAGCTGCCTAGACTTCCAGATAGCCTCATTCAGGCAGAATTTGATGCCAAGTCTAGGTTGGCCAGGTCTATCAATACCATGGCCATGACCGAGGTGGCTACCATTTCCTATGGTTCTGAGCCACTTTTTAAGCTGATCACCAGTCACTGACTCAAACGGTGCAGTCTGATATGTTCGAGTTCGCCACGGCTAGAACAAACTGTAAGGAAACTGTCCCTCCAAGAAGCAACGATTCGGCATGAACCGAATAAGTTGCTTGCATCGAACATCTGGGGAGCAGCCTCTTCCCAGATGCGATGGTGAAGGAGGTCCAGGCAGAGGCTACAAGGCTTAACCAAGCCTTAAAGATCGTTGGGGTCTTACGGCCAAGAGACGCCAAGATCAAGTTGTCAGAGGTAAGGCTCAGAAGAAACCCAGACGTTTCCAGCCTTACCAAAAGAAACAGCCACACTTTACCCAGCCTGTTTCCAGCTGTCCCGTTGGTGCAAGCAGCCCAACCTTCTACCTCCAAGGCTCAATCGCAGCCTATCTATGTCATTTCCCCCCAGCCTCAACCCTCCACCTCTTACGCTCTCTCCCCAGCCTTCAATCAAGTCTTCGAGGGCCAGGCTTCCCAGAAGTATGACCGCTCGGGTAAGGGAGGCAGAGGTAAGCGATCCTTTCGTCAGAGAGGATCGGGAGGGTCCTTTAATAGAGCAAAGCATTTCAGGGAGGGCCGCGGAGGCTACCAACACCAATGAGGACTTTCAGGTAGGAGGGAGGCTGTTTCACTTCCGCCACCGGTGGAATTTCAGCAAGTTGGGCGGCAAAGCATTGTGGTCAAAGGCCTCTGGGTTGGTAGGTTGGGTAGCCGCAACCGCTGCCCCCATCCCAGACCTTTCCTCCAACTTCCATCCAAAGAATTGACGGAGTATGCGGAGGACCTCCTTCAGAAAGGAGCTATAGCGAGAGTCAACAGATTAAAGTTTCAAGGGCGCTTGTTCAGCGTTCCAAAGAAAGGCTCACAAAAAAGAAGGGTAATCTTAGACTTGTCCCGCTTAAACTTAGCCATTCGCTGCGACAAGTTCAAGATGCTCACGATCTCGCAGGTACGGACCTTACTTCCCCGTGGGGCCATCACCACCTCTATCGATCTTACAGACGCTTACTATCATATCCCTATTGCAAGCACTTCCGTCCGTATCTGGGCTTCAAGATAGGAGATCAGGCATTCTCCTTCAAGGTAGTTCCTTTCGGGCTCAACGTAGCACCCAGGGTGTTCACGAAGTTGGCGGAAGTGGTAGTTCAACAACTAAGATCGCAAGGGTTATGGTAGTAGCGTATCTCAACGATTGGTTAATCTGGGCTCCAACAGTCGAGGAATGCCACAAAGCAACACTGAAAGTGATTCAGTTCCTGGAATATCTAGGCTTCAAGATAAACAGGACCAAGTCAATACTCACTCCAGAGACAAACTTTCAGTGGCTGGGCATTCAATGGAATCTATCCTCCCATACTCTGTCGATTCCATCAGCCAAGAGGAAAGAATAGCGAAGTCAGTAAAGCAATTTCTGAGTACAAACTTGCGTCAAGAAGAACCCAGGAAAGGATCCTGGGTTCACTCCAGTTTGCATCAGTGACAAACATCTTGATGAAAGCCAAACTGAAAGACCTAACCAGAATCTGGCGCTCACGAGCAAATGTCAGGTCCAGGGACAAATTATCCTCAGTCCCTCAGATTCTACGCAATCGACTACGCCGTGGGCAAAAGTCAAGAACTTATCGATATCAGTGCCCCTTCAGTTTCCTCCTCCGGATTACCATCCACACAGACGCTTCGTTAAGCGGTTGGGGAGGATATTCTCAGTTCAAGAAAGTTCAGGGAACGTGGTCACCTCAGTTTCCGTCAGTTCCACATAAACATACTGAAGCAATGGCAGTGTTCTTGACTCTAAAAAGGTTACGTCCGCCGAAGTACTCCCACATAAAGCTAGTCTTAGACAGCGCAGTGGTAGTCCATTGTATAAACAGGGGAGGCTCCAAAGCACGTCATCTAAATCATGTCATGGTAGCCATCTTCTCCCTGGCGGACAAGTTCAGTTGGCACCTCTCCTCCACCCATATAGCTGGAGTGAGAAACGTCATAGCAGATGCTCTATCCCGATCAGTACCTCTAGAGTCGGAATGGTCACTGGACAGCAGTTCGTTCCAATGGATTCTTCAGAGAGTTCCAGGTCTACAAGTGGATCTCTTCGCATCCCAAGCGAACCACAAACTCCCATGTTATGTGGCCCCCAACCTGGACCCTCTGGCCTATGCCACGGACGCCCTGGCCCTAGACTGGAACACTGGGAGAAGATTTATGTCTTCCCTCCAGTGAATCTTCTCATGAAGGTACTGAACAAACTCAGGACATTCAAGGGTCAAGTGGCTCTAGTAGCCCCAGACTGGCCGAAGAGCAATTGGTACCCTCTAATTCTGGAACTGGGTCTTCGCCCTCTTCGAATTCCCAGTCCCAGACTCTCCCAGTCAGTGCAAACGAAGACTGTGTTCGCTTCCTCAGGAATTCTCAAAACCCTAACTTTATGGATTTCATGAAGTTTGCAGCGAAAAGAGATGCGAATATTGACCCTCAAAATATTCTCTTCTTGGAATCTGATAAAAGGGATTCAACTTTGAGACAGTATGATGCTGCTGTCAAAAAGTTAGCAACCTTCCTGAGAGAATCAGATATTAGAATCATGACAATCAATTCAGCTATATCCTTTTTCAGATCTTTATTTGAAAAAGGCTTAGCAGCTAGCACCATTACGACAAACAAGTCAGCCTTGAAA